>NW_028277056.1:1835000-2135000 GCF_059951505.1 Python bivittatus
GCAGTGCTGCAGCCGATCACAAGCACAGACGCTAAAATGATGGATGTGTTCATGCAGTGGGAGTCTGCCGTGGCCTTAAGGAGGTACAGGAAAAATGCTCTCTTTGGACTTCAGACCAGTGGGTGGGCTTTGAGGAACCCAAGGAAGGCTTTCGGAGAACTTTCCAGGGCTTCCTGTGAGAAATTGTGGGGAAGCTGGAGAAGGGAAGGAAGGGAGAGCGGGTAGAAACGCTCAAGAGATGGGGGGCAGCTTAGCTCATACAGGACGGCCCAGCCCAGGTGCGGAGGAACCTGGGAGGAAGCGTTTCAAAGCACCCGAGAGACTCGGCCTTAGGAGACCCCCATAAGGGGGTTGGAAATTCCTCTTGCAGGCTCCAAGATCCTCCGCCTGCCCCAGGACTAACGTGAAGGAGACCCTCCTGAAGTTCTTGCTTCCTTGGTCTCACCTAGCTGCGTGGAGCTTGATACCGCCAGACTGAAAGGTGGTGGCTTTGGTTTGCGAATTTTGCAAACTAGTTTCAAGACTCATCAGGCAAGAACGGCAAGCGGTTTTGGCACTTTGAGCAGCATTTCAGGGCTTGTCGTGAAGCTGGCAACCCTCAGTCCTTGTCTTTTTCGAATCACCTCAGTTGCATGGACACTACAGTGACTGTGGCCTGTTTCATGCGTAATAAGGAGGTTGACCACGTTGAGTGCGCTCCATACCATCTCCCACCTTGATGTTGTTCTAAAAGGCACCGAACACGTGGCTGTTCTGGGGTAGTGTAGCTGGCGAGCCGCTGGAAGATGTTGTGTTGTTCTGAATAGCTTGTTTTTTCCTCATTGGGCACCTATCATCTGTCTCTCTGTTCTGTTGCTCTGCTTTTTAATAATATAAATTGTCCAGAGTGGCTTGGAGTCGGGCGTTCTTTAAATCTAATAAAATAACAAATAAGTAATATACTCTGAATTATGTTGTGAAAAATTCTGGAAGGGTTTTTAGGTGAGGGAGGTCAGCTTTACCATCCCAAGCCGGTTATCTGTGTGTGATTTTCGGCTGCACCGCTGCACACCTTGTGAACGGGTCGGGGAAGCGTGTGTTCGGAGTTCCTGGTGAGGTGGGCTGTGGACATCTCTGTGCAAGACAGAAGGGCGATAAGGGTGCAGACCAGGTCTTTTAATCTCCAATTTACAACTAACTGAGGTTTGGGCAAAGGGCTGGGCTAGGGGAGCAAGCTGGTTCAGCTGGGATTCAGTTGGCCGTCCAATAGTTAAGCCTTTTGGAAAAGTGTGACAGTAATGTGGAGAATGAAAACAGGCTGCAAAGGCCGTTAGATGGCCCTGAGGAAAGGGTGGAAAGAGATGTAGGTTCCTTAGATAGGTTGAGTAGGGAGACGATGGGAAGACGGAGGGATTCTTCAGTGTCTGCTGGGACTCAGCAAGGTCCTTCAAGCCCAAGTCCAGAGGGTGACTTGAGCTGGAGTAAGAGCAGAGCTGGTGGAGCACCAGGTTTTGTCACCTTCAGCCTGAGTCATCTCCTGGTCCAGCTCTTTGGTGCCACCTGGAATGCCCAAGGGAGGCTGCTCTGGCCTTGGAATTTCCTGGAGAATTTGCCAAAGACCCATTTCCACTGGAGCCCCCGAGGGTCTCATGCCTCGATATGCTTCACAATAGAAGGCACCTCTTTTGGGCTCCAGAGGGAGGTTATCTTGATCCTTTGTGAATCGGGCCTTCCTGGCAGATGTTGCTCGATGGAGCAGCCCTCAGTCCTGTTTTGCTTTGGAGGGATGGCCCCTCAGGGCGAGTGCTGTTGGTCGTGGGCAACTGTTTGTCTGCTCAGTTGATTACCTGAGCTGAACTCTGCACTTTCCAGTATTTCCAAATCACTTGAGGACGTGTCCTCCTTTGACCTGGATCCCCAGCTATGCTCACCTCTCCAAGCCAAGGGCGGCTTTGTACCTTCTTGCTGTAATGGCCAGGGCTGGGCCTGTAGGGTGAGAGGTGAGGGGTCTCCACCCACTCCCAGAAGTCCTCTGGGGTTTGCATCCCCTGGCCTGCCTGCCCGCCTTGGCACAGGGGCTTTGTAGTGCTTTGCTTTCACCACCTACATGTGTAGGAGATACTCTTGTCCTTAACCCCTCGGGTGGGACAGACAGGAATCCCACAGCTTGCCCCAGCAGATCACAGAAATCCCAGCATGTTAAAAAGGAACTAAAAACTATGGTGCCCCCTCTTGTAACTGGAGTGTGTGCTGGAGGATTCTGCTGGGCGGAAAGCCGCCCCCACCGTGGGAGTCAAAACAATGTAACAGGCCTTAATTGTAAATTAAGCGTTATTAAAGATAAGGAAAGAAGATGCAGGGCGTTCCCCTTTCCTTTAAACAGTCCTCCCAGGCTCAAATGGCAGGGCGGGCTTCACGTCGTCCCCCTCAAATGGTCAGATGGCGCAAAGGAGAAGTCACGTTGCAGAACGGATGGTTTCCTAGCTTGTCTTCCCTGGGAGCCCTTGGTGGTAACAAGGTTCAGGATGCATGAAAAGGGAAGATTGGTACAAATAACCGTGCATGGGCAGAGAGTCGGAAACTACAGACAATAAACCCCGACTAAAATCTCAGAGATCTTGTAGCCTTAATTAGCAACACTCGTTACCATCAGACAATAGCATCCTGTTGAAGGGTTCTAGATGAACGTGGTTATGGATGCCCACCTACCCCAACAATGGTACCGTGAATCAGTCACCCTTCCGGAGTGCTGAACTCACATATCTCAAAAGGTTCCAGGCCATCTCGGAAGGCCTGAACATGCACAATAAATAAGTTTTTAATACAGTCACAGTACAGTTAATGCAATACAGTATACGGCTAATGAATAAGGTACTCAGAATCTGTCTTACATGGAACCTGCATCTGCGTAACCAGCCTGTCTTCTCCTGCGGCATCCCTGCTTAAAGTCTAGCCCAGTGTTTCTCAACCTTGACAGAAGATGTGTGGGCCAACTCCCAGAATTCCCCAGCCAGCCATGATATCCCCAGAAAAATCTATCTATGCGGTTGCCAAGAATCACACTGACTTGGTGGGAGGTTATCAAACAAACAGTTGTTTTACACCAGGAATAGATGATTTATCACAGATCTGGGTCTGATAGTACGATAAATGCAGGAGATTTTGGTGTATCGTATGTGGGATTCTTTTTCTGGGGTGTTTTCCCAACTCCACCTACGACTTGGCATTCCCTGTATCTCCCATCCAGGTACTATCCAGCTCTCTCCCTGCTTAGCTTCCAAACCCAGATAGAATCAGGCAGGTGCTGCCACCTGCTGGCACATCGTAATGTGACATCAAAACCCAGGCTGCGTTCATGAGTCTCTTCAAAAGTGAAAATAAGAAGGAACGTGCGTTTTCCATGCGTGGTTTACAGCAAATCTACTGAGGTTATCATGCAAACATAAGAGAAAAGCGAAAGGAGCTCCTTTCTAGCAAATGTAGAGAGCATGGGAATAGTAATTCAGCAAGTCTAGAGGGTATCAGGCTGGGGATGATGGGTGCCAGTGAATCCCCAGCCTCACTAGGAAGGCCAAACCAAAAAATCAACCCCACAGGAAGGCTAAAGCTACTTTTATTCAGATTGGCTTTAATAACAGGATTTTGCAAGTTGGATTGTGCTGGACCTCCTCCTCCTCCTCCTCCTCCTCCTCCTCCTCCTCCTCCTCCTCCTCCTCTTCCTCCTCCTCCTCCTCCTCCTTATACTTCCGTGAATTAGGGAGGCGTCTGTTTTAGCTGCTTCCGAATGCTGTCTGTCTGGTGTGGAGTTGAAATATTTTTACCCTTCGTCCACCTAGTAATGGATCTTGCGTATCTCCCTCAAGGTCATCTCTCCACTTAGGGGCGTTTTCCGTGGAAACTGGGGGTCCCCACCTTGGCCTCCCTGTTCACCGGGGCCAGCGTGGAAACGTTCCCGCCTCTCAGGGGCTCCGTAGCACCTCGGCTGTCTTCTGGTGACGAGGCGCACCTCGGCCCGTTCAGGACTGGATGGCAGCGTCGCCCCACATCGGGGCTTCTGAGCGGGGGCTGCCCACGCTACCCCCTCTTCCCTCTCGCTACCGCGGTGGTTTCTTTTCTCCTGGCAAGGCTCGGAGGGAGGGAGGGGATCCCGGGCGCCACCGGTTCCCGTCCTGCCTCTGCTGGGGCTTTACGCACGGTAACCCCCTTGCCAGAATCGGGGCCCGGGTGGCCTTTTCCAGCAATGTCTGTCGGGGAGAGATGGGGGGAAAGTGGGGGGAGCCGGTTACTGTGCTTCTGATCGGTGACAGCTCCGTCCGGGTCGCCGGAAGAAACGATTCGAAGCATTTCTCAAGGAAGGGCTGGAGATGCCAAGACCTTTGCCCTTGACTGCCAGCTCTTGCTGAGTGAAGGGGGCTGATCCTGCCCCACCGTGGGCGCCTGGAGACTGGCTGTCAGCAGTGGCACCTGGAAGCGTGCCTGCCGCACCCGCGTTCCGCTGCCCCGAAGAGCAGGACGCTGGCTTTTCTGGAAAGCTTCGAAAGAGCTGCGGCTGCTGAGACGGACCGACTGTGGCTTTTCGGCGCGGCTGCGTGCCCTCCTGCGGTGGGGCTCCGGGCTGGATTGCAGCCGGACCCTGTCTCTGGGGCTGCCTCCGAGATACGTCCAGGCTGCTCCTCGGCAAGGGGGCGAGGGACCCCCTTCCCTCGCCAGCCCAGCGCGGTCCCGGCTGCCCTGTGGGGGTCGGCGTCCAGCGGGAGGTCCGACTGCCGCTCTTCGCTTTGGGGCTGAGCCCCGGGAGCAGGTGGGGAGCAGCTCCGGCCCTGGCTCAACGGTGCCCCTTTGTGCTTCGTACCACGGGTGCCTTGTGCTCCAAGGCATGAGGGGCTGCAGGGCAGGGAAAAAAGGGGGGCTTTGAGCATGGCCCTGGTAGGGGGGCAGTGCAGCCGTCTTACCCCCCACCCCCAAGGAACATGCATCCTCTTCCACAAAGTTGTGTGGAAGCCAGACACGCAGAGCAGTGTTTCCCAACCTTAGCCACTTTAAGAAGTGTGGACTTCAACTCCTAGAATTCCCTAGCCGGTATGCATGCTGGCTGGGGAATTCTGGGAGTTGAGGTCCACCCTTGCTGGCTGGGAATTCTGGGAGTTGAAGTCCACACATCTTAAAGTGGCCTAGGTTGGGAAACACTGACATAAGAGGTGGAGGTGAAATTAAATGGCTTCTCTGACATCTCTGCTCTGAATGGGAATCCTGAATATTCAGTCGTTATGCCTGTTTTCTTTTAAAATGTTATTAAGTACACTGGGTTTGTTCTTTCACCCATCCGTCTTTCCAGGAAGTCAAGGCACTGTGTAAGACTCTCCCCCTCCTATTTTGTCTTAAAACAGCCCTGCAAGGTAGGCCACATGGAGAGATGATGGCCAATGGCCCAAAATCCGTCAGCAAACTTCTGGGCTAAAGTGGGATTTGAACTAGGGACATCACCCAATTCTAGCCTAGCCTTGTAGACCTCTATGTCCCCAATAATTGGCAGTCGATGATAAGTGTCAATGAATAATGCTTAACATTTATCAAGATTAATGCCTGCCTAGGCCACATCACCGGCCAACTTTGTTTAGGTCTGGAAGCTAAGCAAGGGCGGACTTTGATAGCATTTGGATGGGAGACCACCAGGAAATCCCGGCACTATTGGCTAGACTGTGAACATAGAGAAAACACGTCAGAATAAAGGAAGAACAACCCCTTTTTGTTCTACTGCCAAGAAGATTACATGGATGTTTCCACGAAGTCTTCGGGAGTCATTTCGTTTCATTTCATTTTATATCCCTTCTTTTAATTTGGAGCCCCCAATCACATTACGACTTCTTGAAAACACTGAAGGAAGATCAGGCCAGGTTAATCTCTTCTAAAATGGAAACTGCAGAATCCATAAAACAAGAAGAGGCAGCAACGAACAGCAGAAAATGCATAATAACACCGTTCCAGAAACCTTGTTAAGACATCCTTGGCCCCACCATCCATCTGTAAAGCCATTAATGGAAAGCTATGAAGGCTTTTCTGAAGAGCCTTGGGAACAGACGGGTGACAAGAGCTCCTTCTATGGGTTTCCATGTGGTGGCTGTTCCATGGGTGCTTAAATTAATGTCGCAGTTTTTCCTCGGTGAGCTGTTTTCATCCTTATTGGACTGAGTGGCAAATAAAATACACAGGACTGTCAGGACAGATCATCATGGAGAACATCTCTCTATGTCAGTGTTCCTCAACCCTGGCAACTTTAAGAGGTGTGGACTTCAATTCCCAGAATTCCCCAGCCAGCCATGCTGGCTGGGGAATTCTGGGAGTTGAAGTCCACACCTCTTAAAGTTGCCAGGGTTGAGGAACACTGCTCTATGTGGCTGCTAAGAATCGGCCCTGACTTCATGGCACATACTTGATCAATCAGGTAAAATACATATTGAGATACCAAGGAAGGAATGCACGTGGCTTTGATGCTGGAAACTCTTGAGTAGAGGACAGGTAGGCGGGCAGGTGTCCTACGTTGGTAACCAGCTGCCCGGCTCTTGTCCCTGAAACCTTAAGCAGCTCCATTTTAAGATGCAAAACCATCCTAGAGCCTCTTTCATGATTCATCTGCATCCTCTCGATGTTCCCCAAGACGCTAAAATCTGTCTTGCCTCAGTGGATCTCGGCCCTGGGTGTTCCTCCTGACAAGCCACCTCCTTCCGCTGTAGGACTGGTTATTTGGATTTTTAAAGATTTTCCATGTTGTGAATGCATCAACCAGAGTCTTTCAGAGTGGGGCTGATGAATAAGTAATCAATCGGATCAATTCCAGCATCGGACTTCCGGTGAGGTCTCATGGCCAACTAGACCTCTCCGAGGGAGCAGAAAGGATTGTGGCGAGATCGGCGGCCAGGCGGATTTTTCTGGCTGGCCAAGTCTCTCCAGATAAAGGAGAGCTGAGGTGAGATCGCCCACTTGGACTCTGGACAGCTACTCCTCGTGAGTAAACTGCAGGTGTCTGCAGTTGGCTGGTGAGCTGAGCGGCTGGGAGTCGAGGGGATTCCACCAAGCTCACAGCCGCAATGTACCCTCTATGGACACAAAGTTCGGCCGAGCCTCATTTCTTAATCACTTTTGGAAATTGCTTCTTAAGTACTTTTCAGCTCTTAAGAACCTTTCGATCGACAAGTTTTATAATATGCACTGGGTGAGTTTCCTTTAGTTCTTAGCAAAAGAAGTTTTAGAGATAAGTTTAAGGACATAAAAAAACCTTTTCTTTCGGAATAAGCAGCAGGGGGGTGATTAGAAGGTTGATTTTGGAGAGTTACAAATGGACTAAGGGTCCAGATGGATTTGAAGTAAGATCTTGAAATTAATCATAAGAATCCTTCCCGTGGAAAAATGTTGATTTGAATTCTTAAAAGAAAACATGGTGAGGATGGGAATTTGAATGTTGGACACTAGAGGGAACCAGAAGGAATAAAGATTAGAGTTAAAAGAGAAGAGAACTTAAATTTGACATACTAACACAGAATGGAGCAGAACATTTTAACATTGGACATATTGGAGGGTGTTTGTGAGCAATGGATCCCAAAGTTAATTTTAAAAGTGTCTGCCAGTATAGATAGACTGTCTTTAAAAGATGTTATGGAAGAGGAACAAGGTTTACCGGACAAGACTGAAACTCATCTGAAAGTGGATTTAAAAACTTTGCAGGGGTGGGGGGATGAATAAAAAGGTGCATAATTGAGGGTGTTTATCTCATAGTTGACCCCTGGTTGCACCATTAGGGTGTGTGGAGGGCTGTAGCCCAACCTGTATGGAGGGAGCTGAGTCTGTGGAAGGTGATTGATTGAATGCCAATATTGGTGAACTGCCCCTGGAATATGATTTGGGGGGGGGGGGAGAAGAGCAAAACTCATGCAAAGAAAAAGATGGAAATAGGGATGTCCCCCCCAAACCATCAAACTTTGCTAAAAGCATGAGGAATAGGAAGGTTTTTATATGTATTATTAAAAGTTTTAAGAACAATAATAAGAACAGCTACAAACTAAATTAGAACAGGAAAGACAGAAAAGAAAGAAAAAATAACAGAAAAAGCTAAAGTGCAATAGGAAAAGAAAAGAAAAGAGAAAAAAAGAGAACAAGATATAAAAAAAGATATAAAAGCATAAAGCAGCGGCTTCCGATATTCTTCACAGCAGTTATAAGTACAATTGTATTTTCACCTCTCTCTAAAGTTATAGGAAGGTTTTAATAATCTTCTTCAATATAATAATATAAGACGGGGGCGTACGTGAGCTTTTGCCTGGAATAAGATCTGGGTTTGGGGGGAAGGGACCCGGGGAGGGGAGGGAGGGGGCAGGCAGAGCCAGGGAGGGGTTTCAGGCCATAGATGAAGTGGCTTTATTTTATTTTACTTTTTTACTGGCCCTTTTTATTATCTTTTCAGACCTGGGAACAGTCAACATAGTGGTAGGACATAAACCGCGCAGAGAAACGCTGGCGTGAAACAGCCGTGTTGTGTCTTCAGAAACGCTGAGCTGGAGGCACCTTTGGCCTTCTGGCAGGGAGGGGAGAACGCCCCCTGCACCCCCCCTGCAATTCTTGGCCCCTTCCTCATCGCCTCCCCCTCTCGCGTAGCAACCATGCAGGCCGTCTCCTCTGCTGTGATATCGTCCCAGTTCATAGACTGCACTAAGTCTGGGTTCGCTTAACCAGGGTTGTTGAAGAGACCACGGTTAACTGAGCTTCCACCAGACCTAAACAGCAAGCCGTGGTTTATGAACCCCAGTCATAGGGTTCACAGCACGGGCTGAGCTCAGACCCAACCCAGCCTGTTGTGACTCCCTCCGGCTTGTGACCTGGATGGTGCCCAAGCAGAGAGACAGAGAGACAGACAGACACTTTTCCCACGGAGCTGTTTTTCAAAGGGCTGGACTACGTGGCCTCTGTGGCCCCTGGGCCGGACAGTTCTCGCCTTCCGTGCCCGGGGCCTGTGGAGCTCCCTGCCGAGGGATGCTGAGCCCCCTTGAACATTGTGATCCCTCTGCAGAAACCCTTGGGCGGACGTAGGAGTCCGTCGGACAGACGCCGTTACTCCATTTCCAAATTAGTTGCTTTTCCTAGTTGGGTGGTAGCTAAAGCGTGGTGCACGGTGGGGAAGCAGAATAGAAATGCAGTGCCTCGTAAAAGGGCAGCCCCGGTCCTCGTTCCCTTCTTCCCCATCAGAGGTGGAGGAGAGCAAACGTTGGGTGGTGGGTTGAGATTGGACATCTGCCCCATGAGTGGGCATCGCCGTGCTTGGCAGGAGCGCAGGCAGAGGAGAGGGCTGTGTTCAGTCTTGCCAGGGCTGGAGAGAGTTTATTCAGAATTGTCAGAATTTGGGCTCCTCCGTCGATGAAGCCACCGCCAGCCGGCCTGGCCACCCACGCCTTCCGAGGCAGAAAGGCGGTTGTGGGAGAGCCACCCGAGACTGCCAGTTGTGCCATCGACTGCCTCTGGCATCACAGGCAGACTCCCTTCAGAGCCACGGAGGTGGGAGGGGAGAGGGAGTGGCTCTCCTGCCCTGCTTGTGGGCTTCCCCAGGCAGCGGGTCGGCCGCCAAACGCCAGCCTGGAGGGCCCGGCCGGATCCCTCTCAGAGCTGCCCTGTGTTGGAGGAAAATCTGTCGGAGGGCATTTCTCAGGTTACAAGTTTTCTCTCCCTTTTCAAGTTGAGTTTTGTTTTGTTGATTCAGGCAGGACAGGAGCGGGATTCTGTCTCCAAACCCTTTTTTGTGGGAGCTCCGTGCTAAACTGTGGATTCGTCTTCCAATTGCTTAGATCAGCATTTCTCAACCTTGGCAGCTGGAAGCTGGGTGGACTCCAACTCCCAGAATTCCCCAGCCAGCAAAGCTGGCTGGGGAATTCTGGGAGTTGGAGTCCACCCAGCTTCCAGCTGCCAAGGTTGAGAAACGCTGGCTTAGATTCTTCCACGCCTCCTTTTGCTGCGCCTGGCTGTTGCTGAGTCCTTCCTCCAGGCTTGGCAACCTCCCCCCCCCCACCAAACAAAGCCAAGCCTCCGGAGGAAAAGAAGAACCCTCCGTCTGCTTTTCTCCAGCTTCTTTTTCTACCCCTTTTAAAGTTCAACCGAGTTCTTTCCAGGAAGCCTTGAACCAGGAAGTGCCCAGAAAGCGAGCAGCGGTGCGCATGCCCCTGTGTCGCCAAGCCGTGGTGCCCCCGAGAGAGGCTCTCCTGGCTGGCCCCCTTCCCGCCCCCGCCCCAGATGTGCGGGCTGTCTGCCTTCTGCCCGGAGGACGCTGAGGGCCGCCTCGGAGGGGGCAGCTGATTCCCGAGGGGGCCTGCGCCTTGCCGTGGCCCTGCCAGCCTCGGGGGGCCGGCTGGCCTGCGAGGGGAAGGTGGCTGTGTGGCTCCCCACCCCTGTTCCCAGGTAACTGAAAAGGCTCGCCAAAGCCTTGATCCAGGTGGGTTGGCAGGAGAAGGTGGGGAAGGAAGGGGAGTGGGGGAAGTCTCCCGGCTGGAGCAGCGGATGGACGGATGGCGAGGCTGGCGAGGCGAGGGTGGGCAAAGCCTCCTTTTGTTTCGGCTGGGCTCTGGTTTCATGTCTTTCTCTTGCCTCCCCCAACCCAAAGGCTTTTAAAATCTTTCTGCGGCAGTCTGAGGTTGCAAGGAGGGAGGGGAGGGAAAGGAAGGAGAAAGGGAAAGGAAAGAGGGAAGGGAAGGGAAAAGAGAAAGGAAACTTCCTGCAGATTCACGGGCTTCCCATCGAATGGCTTAATAGGGTTTTGCCGAGGGGGCGCGACATGCCTTACTCGTTCGAATCTGAGTTTCTTCCTCGCTTTCAGCTGGGCTCCTACACTCAGAGGAAGCTGAAATGGCCTCTTTTGTGCTGCAGTCTCGAACTTGGTGTGGGGGGGTTATATGCTGGGTGAAGAAACCAGCTCTCTTCATACTTAGGACGTAGGAGTGTAATTCCGGCGCCTTAATTCGAGGATTTGCCCGAGGTCAGCTTCTGGGTCAGAATAGGACTTTGCAGGGGGGCATTTTTGGAAGGGTCCTGACACGCCGGATGCTTTAACGTGGTTTAATAATATGGATAATGTTTAAATTGGTCTGAGAAGAAACTCTTGGGTGGCTGGTAAAGAGAAGCAAAACCTTCCTTGCTTCTTTGCCTTGGATGCCCCTCTCAGCGGATGCCCCCGATGCCCTGAACCCGCTCCTGCCCTTCTCAGCCAGCCTGGCAGTGGACTGGGGCTCCAGAAATGGGGGGAGGGCAAACCATGGAGATTTGGTGGCCAGTTTAAAAAGAAAAAAAGAGTAACAAGCAAAAAAGGCAGGTTAAACTCCAGCATTTTTCATGAAGCTATCTGACCTTTTTTAAAAAAGTGCAAAAAGGTGAGAAAAAAGGGGGCGGACATTTCGGGTCCTCCCCCTGCTGTGATGACGGTGGGCCTTTGCACGCAGTGATCCCCACAGGCTGGAAATAACATTAACGATTAAAAAGTCCTGCTCAGGAAAAGATGATCCTCCTTTTATCGTGGACCAGTGCATCAGCGGGCACCCGGCTGGGGCGTGCAATGTGTCGGGAACGTCCACCATCGTTCCGAGCTCTGCCCGATGGCGCCTGTTGTATGAGTGAGTTTTGTCTGGGGAGAAGCTGGGTAATTCTAAGCAGCTCGTGGTTAGAAGAGCGGCTTTAACAGAGCAGCCCCCCCCCCCCCAGCCTTTTGGAAGAGACCTGGCTAGGAGCAGGAAGAGAGAGTTCGGTGGCCTGTCCGGGAGAGGTTTTCGGCTGTGCTCCTCCCCTTCCTCCTAGAGGCACTGGGACTGCAACTCCCAGAATTCCTAGTGATGCTGTCCAGGGGATTCTGGGAGTTCTCTTTCCAACACATGGGGAGGAGAGAGTTCCCTAGATATTTTGATCTAGATAGGAACTGACAACTCTAGTATGAGCTGTGTGTTATAACGGTGTGGGAAGTCAGCTGTTTGTTGTAACGTGTGGTGTGAACCAGGCCATTAGACGTGACAAGGCTTGTTGGCTAAATGTTGTATAAACACAGCCATTGTGTTTTCTCGGCTTGGGTCAGTTGTTGTTGCTCAGTCTCTCCTGGTTCTTGGTGACCAGATGGACACATTTCACTACAGGTAGTCCTTGACTTACGACCACAGTTGGGACCGGAACTTCTGTTGCTAAGTGATGTGTTCATTAAGTGAGTTGTGCCCGATTTTACGATCCTTTTTGCAGTGGTCGTTAAGCGAATCATGTGGTCATTAAGCAAATCTGGCTTCCCCTGTTCACTTTGCTTGTCGGAAGCCAGCTGGGAAGGTCGCAAATGGTGATCATGTGACCCTAGGATGCTGCAACTGTCATAAATATATGCCAGTTGCCAAGTGCCCGAATTTCGATCATGTTCCTGCAGGGGCACTGCAACAGTTGGAAGTGCGAGGACCAGTCATAAGTCACTTTTTTCAGCGCTATTGTAACTTTAAACAGTCGTTAAACGAATGGTCGTAAGTCAAGGACCACCTGCAGATGGTCTCTGAGCTCTAAAGCTCGGTGTAGGGTTGGACATACGCATGAGACAAACCTCCCCAAAATGCTTTTCTCTGTAGTAGCAAACCAAGCAGAAGACTTGGGACAGGTTGAAGATGAAGACATTGATCGCATGCTGGCTGGGGAATTCTGGAGTTGAAGTCCACACATCTTAAAGTTGCCGAGGCTGAGAAACACTGGTCTAGATGCCCTCTAAGATCCCTTCCCCTTCTTAAGATCCTGCGATTGCACTCTGCTCCTACTTTTGCATGGTTTCAATAGAGGGGGAAGACGGCATCTTGCAGAATGCTGTCCCAAGTGCCAGCTGGCTTCCAGATCAGTCTTGTGGGGGAAGAGTGCTGGTCAGAGAGATATTATCATTTCCTGGACTGGAAAGTAGATTACAGTCCTTCCATCTAGTTTTGCTTCTCTTCTCTGATTAAAGCAAAATGTTCTGAATGTTGGCTTGCTTTTTGACCAATCCCGGTTTCTATGTTGCCTCAACCACACGGGCCAGAAGCTTATGTGTGTTGCTAAGAGGCTGACCACTCAGAAGTCCAACTAGCCGCTGGATTTAGCATTTGTCAGCCCCAAACTTTCCTCCTGGGACAAGAAATTGGGATCTTTTACATGCAAAACTTTCTCATGCACATCCTTCGATGGGTTTTATCATGGAGCTATGAGACAGCCTCCCCAAAACGTAGTAGAGCTGCAGTTCCCAGAATTCTCAGTAAACCTGCAAGGTGTGAATTGTGGAAGTGATATCTCTGGAGGACTCCATGTTGGAAAAGTCTGCTGGAAGCCCAACATGCAAAGGAGACAGCCCTTTTTTGGTGCCGGGCTGCTGAGAAACAAGGACTCTCTTGTCCTGCCCAGCAGAAACAGGACTTGTCCCAGCTGCTCCTTCCCACCAGCTTGTGGCTTCTCCCTTGCCCCCGGCGAGACCTATATTTAGAGCTCCCCCAGACACCCTAATTAGGGTGGAGAGGCTGAGTCTTTTCATCCCGCCTTGAGGAACAAGGGCGGATTTAGCTTAGACGCCCCCAGTTTTGACCCTCTCTGCACTGAGGCAGCCGAGGGGGTTGCAAGCTGGGTGTCTTTGGACAGGCGTTTGTGGAGCAGGACTCATAAACAGACTTTGCATTTTCCGAGCAGGAAGAGGTTCCCACCCCCCAAATTCTCTGATCAAGGATTGTTTCTGAGGTGGAGGAAATTTAAGGGGGAAAAGAACAGTCTTGGATAATAGGGTTCTTTTGAGATGGGTGGGCTCTCTTTGGTAAGTCTGAGCAACAGCACATCTGTTTTAGAGAAGGGGTAAAAAACTTAATTAAAGTAGTATAAAGGGGGGGAAGGAAAGGGAAGACAGATGGGTTATGCCGATGCAGATGTGAGACAGATTGCAAGTACATTATCAGTTAATAACTGCAATGTGTTAAAAAACCATTGTGTTCGTTCAGGCCTTCTGAGATGGCCTGAGATCTTTTGACGTATTGTATTGCTGCTAAAGTTTCTTTACCCCACAATGACGACTTTGAGATCTGCAATAATGCTCTGCTCTTACTTTGTCCTTCTTTTGAACCCTGATGTCAAACGTACGCCCATTCCTCTTTTTGCACCAAGCTGTCCCGTTTGTCCTGCGTAGAATCCAGAGGGGTGTTGCTGGCAGATGATCTCACCGTAGAGGAAGAACATCTCATCTTATGTATGAAGTTGTTGGGGCCTGTGATGGTGTTGTTGGAATAGATGTGGGGCAAAGTGGACATCTGAGTTGGCTGGTTGCCAGGTTGGCATCGCTGTCTTGTTGTTTCTTATTGCTTGTGAGAAATTGCTTCAGGATTATGGTGGTCTGTATGAAAGTATGGGCCTGCCATCCAGTGCTTGAGAAAACAACAGCATCATTGTCTAGTATGGGTTGTAGCTTTTTAATAATGTGTTTTAATGGTTTGAGCTGTGAGCTGCAGGTGACAACTAGTGGTGTCCTGTTGTTCTATTTCTGTCATCTGTCTTAACAGGACCTCCCTGGGAATTGATCTGGCTCTATTGATCTGTTTGTTGATCTCACAAGGTGGGTGGTTCAGTCTCCTGATTTCCTGCTTTAATTCCATCAGTTGAGCCTCTCTGTCAAGTGGGTCAGAACAAATGAGGTTGTAGCACAGAGCTTGTCCGTAGAAGATAGATTGGATGGTGTGCTCTGGATGGAAGCTGGAGGTGTGCATGGCGATTGGTAGGTTTCTGATATAATGTGTGTCCATTATGAAATTGTACTATGACATCAAGGAAGCGAACTTGTTCTGTAGATACCTCCAAGCATAGGTTGATGGTGGGATGGAAGCTGTTGAGCTGTGGTGGAATTTGAAGAAGGATTCTTTTCCATGGTCTGGATGATGAAAATGTCATCAGTGAGACTCAAGTAAAGGGGGGGGGGGGGTTCAGGGGATAAGAGTTAAGAAAGTGTGTGGGTTTTTTGACATGCAAAATGTGTGTGCGCGTGGGAGAGATTCATTGCGCTGAGATGCACCATTGCAGGTATTGCCAGTTTCACAGACCCGTTTTCAAGTGTGCCTGAGAAAAGAGCGCTCACACGATGCATCCAAACGGAATACATCTCCTGGGTGAGCTCTCAGAACGAGAGCTGAGTCAACACGGGCAACGGTTGCATTGCTAATCCCCAACGTCAGGGCACTGTTTTTACCTATAGGAACGAGGGCCACCGGGGACCCTCCATGTGAGGTGTTACTGGTTGCTTCTGTTGCTAAACTGGTCACTGGAGCAAGAAACCCAGAATTGCAGGTGGAAGCGAAAGGCATTTCCAGGGTCCCAGAGAGCCGTTTGGCTCCTGGCTCCCCAGTTGTAAATGAAACATTTAGCAGTAACCAGTGACGTGAATCACCCCCTGAATTGCTGGTCAGAGTCTGTCCTCTGGGGGCTTCACTTTCAGGGTGTCCCACCTGCTTCTTAGCAGCTGGAAGGAGAATCGAGGCTGGGAGAAACCTTTTTGGCTGCTGTGGTGGAGGCCAAGGGAATCCTGAAGAACGCTGGACAATCACATGCTGATTTGCAGTAAGGACTTCTGACGGCCGTTGCTTGTCACCATTCCAGTTTACCTTTTTGTCAGCGGAGGGGCAAGGAAGGGAACTTCCAAGGAATTTGGTTTGGGATTGTTTTGTTGATCGTATAAAGGTTCAGGGATTCCTTTCCCCCCCCTTCTTTTAAATTTTAATCACACTGCTCTCATGCAAGATGGAAGAGGGTGCAGGCATAGTTTTACAGCAGAGGCGCATTCAGGAATGGAACGAAGCCTGCGTGGGGAGAGAGGTTCCCGTGGGGGGGGGCGGCAGTGTACGTGTGATGAATTTTCTGCGCACCTTGGCTGTTCTTGGCTCACTTCCTTTCCTTTTCCTTTTCCTTTTCCTTTTCCTTTTCCTTTTCCTTTTCCTTTTCCTTTTCCTTTTCCTTTTCCTTTTCCTTTTCCTTTTCCTTCTCTCTCTCTCTCTCTCTCTCTCTCTCTCTCTATTTTAAATATGCTGCCCATCTCACTATTTTTGCGTTCTGCTCCTTTTTTTCATTCAGTTTTCACTGTGGCCCATTTGTCTTCCGCAGTTTCAGAACAGACCAAAGGAAGTGTGTGTGTGTGAGTGTGTGTGTGTGTGTGTGTGATGCACCACACAGAACCAGGTGTTCGCCTTGCTCTGGTATGCACAACGGGGGATGTCGCAGGCCTCTTTCCAGCAGCAGTGCTGGGGGGGCCCTGAAGGTGGACCTGGGCTGACCAGGTCTCCTACCGGTGTGCCAGGGAGCAAGCCGGGGCTTCGTGCCTGGGTCAGTTCTGGGGTATCCCACCACGTGCCCGGGAGGAGGGCCTTCTCTGCCGTTGCCCCTGCCCTTTGGGATATTCTCCCTCCAGAGGTGCGGTGGACCCCTGCCCTCCCGGTTTTCCGGAAAGGACTTAAGACCTGGCTCTGCCAGCATGCGTGGGGCGACAAGAGTTGTAATCCATCCTGGGGGTGGCTGGTGCCCTGATGACACTTCCCGAGCGGTTCGCCAATTTTATCATCCCTTGGCATCTATTTATTAATTATTTAAGATGGCTTTACATTGTATTTTAATGGGTTTTATCTCTTCTGTAAACAGCTCGGAGTCGCTTTTTAATGAGATGGGTGGTGACAAATTTGATAGATAAATAAATAAAACAAATAAATGATGGAAAGAGCTGGTTTCCATAGAGGCGTGGCGAAGAATGTGCTCTGAGGTCATCCTGACCCAGAGAGAATTCGGGCTCTGGCCACGTGGGTTCGCCTGCCGGCTGCTCCCACGACCCTCCCGGGGACCAGAACAATCGTCAGGAAGGGCACAGCAGGAACACGATGTGAAAGTAAAGCCCCCACTGCCTTGCGATTTGGGACTGAGCCAGGCACGACTGCTGGTTTCTGGTCCCCCACCCCTTTTTCCCTGCTGAGCGAGGGGTTCATGGAGCCCAGATGCACATACGGAGGTTCCTATGTCTGCAGTCACTGGGTTTCTAAAGATTCGGTGCCTGGAGCAGCCTTGAGCGGTTGCAATTTTGTTTCCAATTATACCCTTTTTCAGTGGCTGGGGGTTCGCACCCCAAGCACCTCAGGGAGCAGACTGGGGAGGGTCTCAGCGATTTGGAAGGACGTATTGTGTGGGGGAGAATCACTTTCCAAGTTGGATTGTCCTTTGCTCTTTGAAAATCGTGGTCTTGTTTCCGTCCACGTTGGAGGCAATGATGCATTTAAGAGGATGAAACGAAAAATTGGGGTTCAGAGCACGCATAAGAAACAAGCTTTGTGGTGGCAAAGGGTTTCGGTTGCAAATGGCCAAAATAACAGACCGTCCTGGAAAACTTGTGAAAAGCTACAGCAATAAACCAGTTTTGCATAGAAATTCCTGCTTGAGCTGGCTTTGGGGTGAAAGGTCCAATCAGACAAAAAAATGGCAGTAGAAAACAGCTGAACAGGAAAAAGGACTCTGAAATTTGGCTGACGGCATTTATTTTGTGGTGTCCAAAATGAATCTCACATGTTTTCCAGAACTCTGTCATCACATCCTGTGTAAAACCTGGACTTATAAAAACTAATTCACTCACGCTTACTCATTCATTACATTTTAACAATGCCCAGTCACAAGTTTTAGCAATAGCAACATCTCCTCTAAAGATTAATTGGCAAGAAGATTCGACTCGAGCCCTGCTTCTGCCATCTCTCAAGCAAAAATGGGACTTGGGCTGCAGAGGGGGATGGGTGTGGAATGGGGGTCAAGAGGAGCGTTCAGTCCGGGATAAAGTTAGCCCCCTTCCCCGCTTTCTCCGTACTCTCATTTTAGGAGGAGCATTCGATGCCTATATTTTCTAACAAGCAATTTCATACTGCATGGGGAAACCCCGCTTTGTTTTCTGTTGCCCCATGAGGACTTCCTGAGTGTAGGCAAATCTGGAAATGAGCGGGTTGCCTAAGTCACTGAAGAGCGGAGGAAGTGAAAGTGAAGACACGGCTGGGAAAAGAACAGCCAAATTTTGCTGATTTTTCTGGCTGTGCATAAGCTGAGAGACAAGGAGGAAGGAATGCATGCTGGCAGGGAGGTTCTCAGCGCTTGAAAGCATCAGGATAATGTGTGTGTGTGTACTTGATCTGCGTGCCAACTTCTCTTTCAGAAGTTTGGCTTCCTCTGGCTTTACCTCTCCATGAACTTTCCCCCATTCATTCTGGATGTTCCTGCTTGTTTGCTCCTTGAAAGCTCATCCTGTCAAGCCTTAAAAGGTGTTTATGGGTCTTTCCCCACTTCTACCTAACCAGAACAGAAACATGCCCTGGGAACCTCTTTTTTCTGCTTCTCCCTGTGAGGTGGCCTTCATCTTGCCCCAGGCCACGAATGAGACAAGCTTAAGACATCCCTGAACTATTTCGGGGCTAGGATAATGCTTCTCCCCTTCTTCTGACACCCTCTAAAGGCAGCTATGTGGGGTGTAAAATCTGCTAGCTTTGGGAAGTTGGAGACTGGTGTGATGGAGAACGGAGGCAGGTGAAGGACTGGCAACGGGGACAGCCAGACTTCATGCCAGTGAAGTTTTATGCCAACTCAAAGAGGGGCAAAGGGCCCTTCAGCTTGACAGTGGAGAAGGATCCTCCAGTAGAAGTTTAAAGTGGTTTATGTCCCACCCCACACCCAACCCATCCCATGTTGAATTTGGCTGCTGAATTAAACTCTCTGGGAAGTTTTTAAACCAACAAGAAAGGCATGGGTGCCCCTGTCGTTTCCCCCAAAGCAACTTATGTTTAGCACTGCCCTGCTTCTGACTGTGGTGGTTCAATGTACCTCCCTTGGCTAACAGTCATTAATGAGCCTCACTGCCAGGACCGGTTTCTCTGAGAGTGCAAGACTGCAAGTCCACAGCAGTTCAGATCCATGGCTTCTTTGGGCAGTGCCCACAACTGTTTAAATCCATTGTCATTCAGAGCTTGTCCCATAGCACTGTACTCCCTAACCAGGTTGAGTTAGGTGGCGTATAGGTTCTAGAAAGTGATGAGTATTTTCTCCTTCTTCTCCTTCTCCTTCTCCTTCTCCTTCTCCTTCTCCTTCTCCTTCTCCTTCTCCTTCTCCTTCTCCTTCTCCTTCTCCTCCTCCTCCTCCTCCTCCTCTTGCTACCCTATTCTCCTGGATGACAACTCTGCTTTCTCTTTCCAGTTCTCCTGCAAAAGAGAAACCTCCAGAATCTGAGGACCTGCACATCATACCCCCCACCCTTCTTCCACGAGCCAAGTTACCAGAACAGAATACAGGCCCCGAGATCCCTCCAAAGCCACCCCTCCTGTTGCATCCAGAGTTTGGTAAGTCTCCATCTGGTGTAACACTAAAGATTTTAAGGCCCAAGTAGAGCTGAAATGAATATTCCCAATTTTTTTAAAAAAAAAATTTGTCCAATCCCAGTTCTACAGATTTGGAATATGAAACTTTCTGGAATTTTTTTTTTTTGCTATCGATTTGCCACCAAATATAAAATCTCCAAATATAAAATCTCCTATTCTGCATAAATTCCTTTTTATACAAGGGTGGAGGGAGAGGAGCATTCCAAACTGGAAAGTCTACATATAAAATATGTATTTATTATAGAAATATGTGTGTACAGGGAATCCTTGTTTAGTGACTGCCTCGTTTAGCGACCATTCACAGTTACAACGGTGATGAAAAAGGAACTTTGCAACCAATCCTAGCATTTATGACCTTCACAGGTCTGTAAAACAAAGGAAAGCTGAAGTCAGATCATAAGCACAGCCGCGGTTTCACTTAGTGACTGCTTTGCTTAACAACCAAGTTGCCGGTCCCAGTTGTGCCTGCTAAATGGGAGCTACCTATATTCCATTTGTATACCACTGAGAGTCAGATTGCAGGGGGATATAAATGGAACAAACAAACCATTCTGCTGAAAATTCAGCAGATATTTAGATATGCAGATAATACTTGAAGAACACGAACATTTGCACAGGAAAGTTTTGAGAAAGCAGATACTCTACAATTCTGAGGGAGGGGAGGGTTCCTTTTGAACAAGGTGCAACCTCTGGAGCACAGCGCTGCTGGACATTGTGGTGGCTGTTGCTCAGGAATCACGTAAGGCATGAAGGTCAACTCAAGAGGCTTTGACGCCTCACGTGGCCTTCTGGTCTACGGCCATTCAGTTAATACATGTATAAAATATATAACGTGGAAAATTCAGATCTGTCCCTGCAGCAGCTAACGCTAAGGGAAGCCTTTTAAAAGGTTGGTAACCATGAGTGGGAAGATGGGGCCGAAGAGAGAGTGCCATGGATGAGGAGGCCCCGTTGGGTGTGCTTTGGGCTAATCTGTCATAGAGAAGAGGGACACGCAGCCTGGATTATCAGACAGAAACATTTCAAGGTTTTATTCCAGCCTGGCTGAGAGAAGAGCCTGGATTCCGTTTTTAAAAGCAGGAGGCGTTGAGACCCTCCGCAGCTCTAAAAGGAAGGTCAGAGACCTTAAACTGAGCTGAAGAACAATTGACAACCCCCGTATGCAGATCTGGATTGAATTAGATGTTTTTTTCTTGAAACCTAGCCAAACCCAAGAAATAGTAAAAATAAGTTAAGCTGTTCAGCAACTAAATGTGTTCTTCTTAAAACTGAACAAGGAGTCCAACCCCTCATCCCAGCATGGCGTGCCTTCCCAAGAGGGGGTGATTGGAGAGGAGTCCAGCCCCCGCCGGACCCCCACTCATGGCAAGCGGCGCCGCTGCAGATGCTCTCAGTGAGCAGAGTTGGGGAGGGGGGTTGGAATCGCACGAAAGAGGCGTTCTCTCAAGAAGCTAGGGATCAAGCCATGAGGGCTTCGAAGGCGATAACCCACACTCGGCACGTTCCCCGGAAACCGGTGGCAGCCAGCGAAGAGCAGTAAGTGTAGGTGTGATGGGGTTGCTGAGTTTTTCCGGAGACCAGCCCGGCCGCTGAGTTTGTACCAAGCAAACCCAGAAAACCAAGCCGAAAAGCAGCCTGGTGGGTCGTCAAGCTCAGAGGTGACCAGTATAAGCACCACCGTTTTCCATCAACACGATCCATTGAAACCCACCAGATTAAAGGGTCTGGTCATCGGATGACCGTTCTTGCAATGAAAAAGGCATCTCTGGCCAGCGACTTCTTGACTTCCTCAGATCCCCTTGAACCATCAGCTCTTGCTCAGGCAGACGAGGGGCGTGAGTGCCGTGGTTCAAGGTCTCCCCTTGGCAGGAGCTCTGGAAGGAGAGCCGGGGGCGGGTGGGTGGGCTTTGCTAGTCGGAGAAGGCCCTGGAAGTCCGAGTTGATGGAGGTCTGTTGCCAACATTCATGGAGATTTTGCTTTCTTGCCCGCAGATGATTCCGATTATGAGGAGCCCCCATTTGAGGAGGAGAGAGAAACTTTTATGGAAGAAATGACTGACAAGGTGTGTCTGTAAGTCTCTGGCGAAATGCTTGTCTACCCCTGGAAAAGCAGACCGAGGCCCACTTCGCCTCTCCTGCCCCCGACGCGTAGGTGAAGCAGAGGCCCCCGTTGTATTTGCCGGCTCAGGGTCCACGGAGAGGGCCCCCAGCATTGGCTGTCGAGAGAGCCCAGCTTGGCCGGGACCCTCTCCCTGCCCCTGCCCTGCGCAGACCCGCTGCCGTCAGCCAGCCGGTCTTGACACCAAAGGCGCGCATATTCGGAGAGGCGTGACTTGCTTCCAAGCGACAGGTTCAGGGTAACACGGCCAGCCACCTCCACGCTGAAGCAAGACGACCCCTGACGCCGGTGCCGTGAGATTCGTACCAAATCAGCAACGGTTAAAAATGGCCCAAGAGGAGGGAGCTGCAGCTCTCCCGTTTGCAGGATCGTTTTCCCTTTCCTTAAGACCTCTTGCGTTTTCCTTCTCCTTTGCTTCCGTCAGGGATGCGGAAAGCCTGCGATGCAGCGCGTCTGGCATCCCCAGAGGGCCCGGAAAGGTCGGGATCTCGTCCAGCAGACCCCAGCCCTTTCTCCTTGCTGTTGCGCAACCTTGTTGCCCAGAAGCGGCGGGCCCCACGCCCTTCCTGTCAGCGATGCCACAGACGTGCCCTGTGGCCTCTCCCCACAGTCCCATCTGTGGGGCTGCAGAACTGAGGACGCCTGCTCCCCCCCTCCCGGTTCTGAGATCTCTGCAATTCCTCCAGCCGCAGGGAGCGCGCGGGCTTCTCTCTTCCTGCTAACGTGGCCTGAGGGGAAATTGCTGGGTGGCTTCTGAGAAAGGCCACAATAGTGGTTCCTATTGCTATAAATAGAGGGGACTGCTCTCTGCGGCATCCTGTTGCGCTGAGAACCAGAGGCCGCCTGGATACAGGCACCTGGGTCAGGAAGAGGAGTCTGCGTTCGCTTTTCACTGGGGCACTCCTGCAGAAGGTGGCGTGACCTGCCAGGCCCTGCCAGGGCAAATATTAGAAAGGAAGAGAAATTTCCTCTCTTCTCCGGCGCTATTTTTAACGGTCTGCTGAGACCGTTCAGTAATTCAATAAAAGGAAAACTTTTATTGGTTTCAAAAGTCCAATGAGTGGGTCAGATTTTAAGAATATGAAAGTGTGTGTGTGCACGGGTATAGACAGCGATGTTGGTGTTAACTGAGTGTGCGCGCACACCCCATCACATTCTGAGAGGGTACTGTTGTAAAAAAAATCCATAAGAAATTGCATTTTAAAAAACCATTTATAAATGTGCATTTTCTTCAGAACTTTGTCTTTACTTCCATGCCAGTTTATGCAGACTTGATTAGCATAATTGATCAAAAGGCAGATGATTGGTCATCAAAGATTTC
This sequence comes from Python bivittatus, assembly GCF_059951505.1. NCBI lineage: Eukaryota > Metazoa > Chordata > Lepidosauria > Squamata > Pythonidae > Python > Python bivittatus. Next base: position 1,857,841 of record NW_028277056.1, read on the forward strand.
CTGAAGGGAGTGGCTTTGATTACTTGCCACAGAATAAAGCAAATTATGACAGAGCAAAGGTTAGCCGTGTGGATATTCCCCAGATCTCCATGGGGAACCTCAGACCTTCTATCTCTCTATCCCTGTCTCTAATCTCTGTGCCCCGAATTTCCTCTAAATGTTATAACCTCCCGAAGATGTGAGCATTCTTGTGCAAGAAGACCTCATGAGCTTCGTCAGGATTTTTTGCAAGCCCTTGTGCAAGAATGCCCAAATCTTTCAAAACTGCACCAAAATTCAGAATACATATCTCTGTCTTTTGGATTTATTTCCTTTCGACATGTGCGTTCCCAAGTGTACTCTTGTGCAGTATATATTTAGAAAAATACTTTGGCACAGATTTTGCCTGGCCAGCTGTGCGGAGGGCAAATCCCAATGGATAATGGCCTTCTGGTCCTCTCAGGACCCCCGAACGTGTGATGGGCTGGGAAAGTCCGGTCTTGGCGTGCGCGTATTCCGGAAATGTCCCTCTCTGAACAGAAAGTGCCAGAGAAAAGGTTTCTAACCAGTGACTGTTTTTGGAATTGCTTCTACACCCTTGATTTGTAAGAAGCACAGCACAGCACAGCATCTGCGTATCAAATTGGGTTTAGGGGCCCCGGCTGGTCTCTCCTCCAGGCAAGTCTTGGAGAATGTGCAACCAGGAGTAAGACAGACATAAAGCATGGGGTGGAGTTAGCTGAAGTGGACACTGGTGGTCCAAGAGCAGGCAGTGAGAATGTCCAGCTTGCAGCAATTCTGGCTTAAACACACAGCAGCATCCCTCTGCCTTCTCCTTACCTTCCTGTCTGGTGTATTATTTTTATTTATGTATTACGTTTGTATGCTACTGACTCACAGCCACTTACAACAAGGCGAAATACAAAAATACATTCCTAATAAGTAAGATAGCCTTGTTGTTGTTCAGTCGTTAAGTCGTGTCCGACTCTTCGTGACCCCATGAACCATATTGCGCCAGGCCTTCCTGTCCTTCACTGCCTCCCTGAGTTTGCTCAGTTTCATGCTCATTGCTTCAGTGATGCTCTCTAACCATCTCATCCTCTGCCGTCCTCTTCTCCTTTTGCCTTCCATCTTTCCCAGCATCAGGGTCTTTTCCAAAGAGTCCTCTCTTCGCAAGATAGCCTTAATCCTGGTGATAACATAATACAGCAGAACTTCATAAACAAAATAATGAATTACAAAACATAATAATGAAAAAAGATTAGAATCGTGCAAGTCACGATGTTCCCTGTGACACTCCATGGAAGCAAAGGTTGGACTTGGAAGAAGGAAGACTGGAAGAGTCTTGACGCCTTTGAACTTTGGGGTTGGAGGAGACTCCTGAGAAGATCACGGACAGCCAAGAAAACAAACTGATGGATCATCAAGCAAATCAACCCAGAGTTTTTACTAGAGGCTCAAATGACCAAGTTCAAATTATCCTACTTCGGGCACATTATGTGAAGACCCAGCTCTCTGGAGAAGGCTCTGATGCTAGGAAAGGTGGGAGGAAAGAGAAGAAGAGGAGGACCAGCAGCCAGGGGGATGGACTGTGTTACAGTAGTGATGAGGCCACCATTGGAAGACCTGAAGGACCAGGTTAGGGCCAGATTGTGGAGAAAATCCATCTATGTGGTCCCTAAGAGTTGACACCGATTTGATGGTACAAAATAAAATAAAAAAAAAGTAACAAATAATAAAGCCCCATTCCAGATGGCACACAGTCATTCCTCAAAGACCCCCAAGTAAAGTTCAGTCTTTACTACGTTCTGGATGGCCCTCGCTAAGGGGCCCAGTCTAGTTCCTGTAGTGGGAGACGGTTCCAGAGAATTAACGTCACGACTGAAAAACAGCATTTTCTAGCTTCAGCCTCTCTCCCCTCATAAAATTGGGCTTCTCTCAGGGGGATCTCCTCAGATGGGTTCACTCTAGTTGAAGTAGTTGGTCCTCAGTGCTCAAGCTATCTGAGCTGGACAAGTCCAGACTAGCGCTTTGTTAGCGTTTGCTAAATAGCTGTGATATGAGTGCGGTGCCTAGCACCAGTCAACAAATGAGCCACGTTCTTTGAGGCAGCCTCATTGCAGACCTGTAGCTGGGTAGTGATAAGGCCATAAGAGCAAGGTCTTCAGCTCCAGAGAACGTAACCAGGAAGGTCAAGCTTCGGAGGCAGTGGACGCCTGTGTTCCTTGCTGAGTGAGACCACCTCTTCCAGGTTTTGATGCTTGGGAGAATCTGACTTGTGAGGCATGATCTGTCTGGGGGTCAGAGCCTTGGAGCATGGGCCTGGGGCTTCCTCTCACAGCCTTGTTTGGAGATGATGCTGTGGCATCAAAATGGGGATCCGTGGGACAGGTAGTGTGCATGTGGGCTGTGAGAAAGTCCTGTTTCATGGAAAGCTTTTCCAAAGCTGCAGCCCTCCAGATAGATTGGACTACAAAGCTCACACTTCCCAGCCAGCAGGCCAGTGGGCAGGAAACAAGCTGTAGCTCAGCATGGGTGAAGGGCTCTGAGTTGAGGTGGTACCTACTTGTATGTCTTTGGACTTTCTTTGCAAGAACTTGGTTCCTAGGGAGGGCCAGGCCCTTTTCCTGGCATAGGGCAGTAGTCTTCGGCTTTTAAAATCCAGCCCTTTCTGTGCTCTACCATTTGCAGGAGGCCACACCGGAGACACGGCGCTCAGTCCGGCTCAACAGCCTATTCAGTGAAGACGAGCTGATTGAAGATCATTTCAAAGAGGAAACAGCCACTAAGTGAGAGTCACATCATCTGCTTGCTGCCTTTGTGTTGAGAGAGAGAGCTTCCTGCTTGGATGTTGTCAGGCAGGCCCTCCTTGGCTCTTGGGTTCTGCCTTCAGCTTGGCGGAACTTAGAGGATAAAGGAAAGCCTACCTCTTTTAGGCAAAGGATTGTTGCTTTGCCCAATAAACCAAAAGCACTAGTTCTGGGTTCTAGCCATCAAAGCAGAAATACATTGGGGGAGAGGGTTCATCCTCTCCTGATTCTTCATGCTTGGATAGAGAGCAAGCAGTACTTGGAGATCAGCAAGGTCTCCTTCCAGTTGAGCTGGACCTCTGGTGACTTTGGGGACGCACCCATGTCGCTTTCTGGGCAACAACACCAAAGGGGCTTCTCCCTGCCTTTTTCTGGAATTTTTTTGTTACTTCCCACTCTAGCCCTGAGATATCCTTGGGGTCTCCCATCTAAGTACTAACTTGTGAGATGGGCAGTGACCACATTTGAAATATAAACAAATGAACAAACAAGCAAACTGATCTTGCCACCAAACCGGGCGAAGATAAAGTCTGCCTTGCACTGAGCTGGTGATGCTGTGAACGTCTCCAGCCTTTCTTCCTGGCAGTAAGGTGGAAGTGGAGTGTTCCTGCCTCTTCTGGGAGGGCTTTTCTACTTCCCTCTCTAGCCTACAGTATCTGCTCTCTCCCTCCGAGGGCTAACCCTGGTTAGCTTTTTGAGGATCAGCCATGGTTGGCTGGGGACTGGGGACTGTTACCCAGCTGGGAATCTCTCTTTCTCCCTCTTTGAATGAGAGAGATTGGGAAAAGTTGCAGGAGGCTGTCATCATCCAAACCACGGACTCCCCATTGTGGTGGACTACAACTCCCAGCATCCCCAGCCCAGCCACTCTCCCTCACGTCAATTCCAGGATTTCAGATTTGCTTGAAGGCACATGGTAGAAATAAATCACCTTCGCTGCTCTGTTGGCTTTGGGGAATGTGGTCGGTTTACCGCTCCTTTGCTTTTATAGGTGTTGTTGAATCACGCCCTCCAAGCCCTCCTGAAACCTCCAGAGCTTCTCTTTATTAAAGGTGCCCTGAAGTCAGCAGGGACGGGGTTAGATTTTGAAGGAACCGGACGGGTTTAGTGCGAGGTTTGGTCCTTCTGATCCAAACTGCTTCAGGATTGTTGGGAGTGTCAAGACTCAATACTAAAAAGTTTTAAAAAGGATTTAGCTGGAAAGGCAATGCAGGAGTGGGGAAGATGTGGCTCTCCGGATCGTAATGAGCCCCTGGGCATTGTGGTTCAGCATCTGGAGGTCAGCAAGTCCCCCTGCCCCCTCGTACCCTGGAGACTCCCTGGAACCGAGGGAGTGGGGCAAGCAGGCAGCTCAAGTTTAGGACGTCCCTCGATCCGCAGTGGGATCTGCGCACAAGGCGTCCTCTGCGCTTCGCTTTCCTGATCTCCATCTGCACAAGCCCCCCTGCCGTTGGAGCTCGCACCGTCTAAATCGGTGTTTTTCAGACTTGGCCCCTTGGAGATGGGTGGACTTCAACTCCCGGAATCCCCCAGCCAGCTGAGGTGCACCCATCTCCAAGGGGCCAAGTTTGAAAAACACTGGTCTAAATTTAAAAAAAGAAAAAAATGGACAGAGAGACAAGAATGGCCCATGCAGTTAGGAGCCCTGGGATTTAGTTCTGCCAGAAAATGAGATCTCTCTTCCTGTGTTAAAGTGCCCTTGATCCTCCATTCTGTTCAGCTCCAAGAACGACTTGCACTTGGTGGGTAAGCTTGCATAGACCCCCAGCTCGCCCCCTTCTGCAGGGACCTGGCGCTTCCTTTCTAACGGCAGCTGTGCTCTGTTTTCTCCCTTCCCTTCCCTCCCCTCCCTTCCCCTCCCCTCCCCTCCCTTCCCCTCCCCTCCCACACAGCAGCCACTGGGATGACGAGCTGAACTCCTCCTATTCCACCAGCGCTCTGCCCTTTGGCTTATGGTCGGGCCTCCATGGTGACAGCAGCATGCAGAGGACAGGAGCCTCCTCTCCGCTCTCGCCCGTCGTCAAGGCAGGATGGCTGGACAAGAACCCCCCGCAAGGGTGAGCAGGCCTTCTTCTCAACCTCCAACTCAATGTTCTCATCGTCTCTGTCCCAGGGACCAACCGTGGCCCTCTGAAGGCAGAGCTGGCATTCCTCCCTGCCCGCCACGTGAAGGAAATCTGAACTTTAGCCGCTCTTGGAAGCAGGGAGAACCATCCTGCCCTGTTGGTTCTCCAAGTTTTGCAGCTAACCTTGTTTCCTGGATGCAGGTCCTACATATTCCAGAAGCGTTGGGTGAAGTTGGACAGTGACTACCTCCGGTATTTTGACAGTGAAAAGGTGAGCTGGGAAGAAAGCTGTAGGTGGGGAGGGCTGCATGACACTCTTCCCTTCCTTTCTCCTCCAGACTCATTCTCCTCCCTCCCTCCTTTCCTTCCTCCCTTGCTTGCTTTCCACCCTCCAGTGCAGATCCCTGTCACCCTCTGCACAATGTGCCAACCTGATGAACAGGGTTTCAAGCTGGTTTCAAATCCATTCTCAGCCAGGGAAATTCAGTGGGAATCCTCAGACCTGGGATAACCTTTTAGCCCATCCTACCTGGCAGCGATTCATTCCTGATAGGTCGGAGAAGAGAATGCTACGCCTGTCCCATTGGACTGGTAGACCAGGAAGGGCTGAAAAAGGTGGCAGATTATTAGGCTAACAATTAAATACGTATGTCATTTGCCACATATTTTGCAACTGAATGAGCGTCTTCATACAGCACACAAGACTAAGGAAAAGCAAGACTAGCTTATTTTAACATGCTGTGTGCACAAACCAGGCCTTCTTGTTAAGCCATAATAGGGGTTATTTATTTTGGGATTTCCTGCTCTGTAAAGGCAGCCAGTTTAAACTCAGGTTGTGTGAACCCAGCCAACGCATTTGCAGCTGAGGGGGGGCGCTGCTCCTCAAGGATTTACTTGAGGCTGCTAAACACAATGTGAGGCTCTTTGTGGGTTTGAGAAGGACGAGAATTCAGTGGGGCAGCAACGTGTTGCCTGCACAAAAGTCCCCAGGACAAGATCGGGTCTCTCCTAATAGAAGATCTGTTACCAGTCTGTCTGGACAATATTGGGCTAATCAGAAGTGGACCAGGTCTGGATGCGGCCCCCGAACCACAGAAATTGCCCACTGAAATTTTGGGGTGCAAATGCTGCGAATTAGAGGCATTTTTTAAGGTGGGCAAAACACACAGAATCTCAGCTTTCCTTGTAGTTTCACTTTGCCTGTACGGTCTTTGGGCCAAGCAGAAGAGGCTGAGGATGGCCTTGGGGCTCCAAAAGGTTGCCCCTGAGTTAGAGAGGCCAATGGGGCAGCGTCTCCTCTTCCTATCTAGCTTGGAGAAACGGGGGAACAGAACGAGCATCTCTGTATTGCCCCATCCTTTCCCCCTCCCTCTTCTGAGTTGCGTTCCTCTGCATTGCAGGACGTTTACTCCAAACGTTTCATCCCGGTAGCCTCCATCTCCCAGGTGGCCAGCATTGGGGACCAGAAGTTTGAAGTTGTCACCAACAACCGGAGGTTTGCTTTCCGGGCGGAGAGTGATGGTAAATATGCACGTTTGCCCACTCGAGGTCATCTCTCTGGTCTGGCTTCATCAGGTGGGAGAAGCAAAAGATGCGTTGATGATCAAAACAAAAGACCAGAACAGCTCCTCACCAGCAATTATCACCCAGATAAGCAGAGATTAACACCAGACATACAATCAAGCAGTAAACAATACCCTAATCAAAGAACTGCCAGGAAAAAAAAAACAACAACCCACCAACACGGGCAGGGCAAGCCACTGTATATAAACAGAGAAAAACTCCACTCCATTCTAGCACTGAAGATGTTACCTGGCTGGAGAACAAAATGTTTGCAAGAAAACAGCCAAGCTCAGAGAACCCCAAGGACTCCACAGTTCAACCCTGAGCTATGGAGATTCTCTTCTATGGCCTCAATTACAGTGGTGATGGGTACTCCATTGGGAGACCTGAAGGACCAAGTTGGGGACAGACTGTCCTGGAGAAAATCTGTGTGGTCACTAGTTGACACCAACTTGATGGCCTATAATCAATCAATTGTGGGCTTTGCATTGATTGCCAGTAGGGTTCCTGGGGCAATTCAAAGTACAGGTAGTCCTCTACTTATGACCATTCGTTTAATGACCGTTCAAAGTTACGTTCGCGCTGAAAAAAGTGACTTATGACCAGTTCTTGCACTTATGACCGTCGTGGCGTCCCCGCAGTCACATGATCAAAATTTGGGCGCTTTGCAACCAGCATGTATGTATGTATGTATGTATTTATTTATATTTCAAATTTAGATGATGGTTGCAATGTCCTGGGATCATGTGATTCTGTTTGCAACCTTCCCATGGGGCTTTTGACAAGCAATGTCTATGGGGGAAGCCGGATTCACTTAACAACCATGGCAAAAAAGGTCATAAATTTGGGCACAACTCACATAATGACCACATTGCTTAGTGACAGAAGTTCTGGTCCCAATTGTGGTTGTAAGTTGAGGACTACCTGTACTGGTTTTATAATGCTTGGCCTCTAGATACCCCCAGCCTTTTCCAACTACCCTGCATAGTGTCAACCCATGTGGGTGCTTGGTGTAGGGAAAAACTGTTAATGCCCCCCCATTAGTGGGAGATGAAGTGGGGTGGAGTTCAAGTGTTCTTCCATTGCAGACCCCATCCTTTGGAAGAGCCTCCTGCTTGAGGCCCGGCTAGTGCCCACTCTGATAGCCATCTTGACGTTCGCCAAAACAGTTGTTCTGGAGAACGTTTGGGGAATGCTGGGGGGCCCCCATCTGTTTTCAAGTATTACAGGTTTTAATTTGAGTTATTCCTTTAGCTTCAAATCTGATTTTATTGTTTTTATTGTTGTATCCTGAGGGGAATCCTTGTCAGTTACAGCAGTAAGTAAGTATAGTATAAAAATAAAATATAATAGGTAAATAATTGTGGCCATTACAGAATAGAATTGCTTAACTGGATATGTGCATTGAGAATCTCTGTGCTTTTTAAATATATAAACTTTATTAAAATTCTACACATAAAATAAACTTAAAAAAGCACAATTCGTAAACATGTATAGAAACATAAACCTGCAAATACAAAACTAAACATTTGACTTAAAAAACATATCGTCCCACCCTTCACTTCCCTCACGGATCCGTTAAACATTTCTTATTCTTTTATACCGTTGTAATCACTATTTATATTTTCCATTATCTCCCCTTATTTAATCTACAAAACCCTGCATCATCAAGCTGTTTTTCTCTACTTTTATAATATCGTCCATAAATGGACTCCAGTCTTTAATGAAAGCCTTTGTAGATTTCTCTGTTGCTAGACGTGTCAGTTTGGCCATGTCCACCAAGTCTGTAACTCTAACTATCCAGTCCTCAACATTTGGAGCTTTTTAATTTTTCCATTTCTGCGCATATAATAATCTTGCCGCAGTGATCAGATGCAGCAATAAGACACCGTGCTTTTTACTCAGTTCTTAAAAACCCTAATGAGTACAGTTCTGGTTTCCTCTGAAAAGGGATTCCTATTATTTTCACCAGTGTCCTGTGGATCACCGCCCAAAATCTTTAGGCCACTTCACGAGTCCACCACGTACGAGAGTCTTTGGGTTTTTAATGTGCGATCGTGGTGGTTTTATTTTGATCTGCTCAGAAATGCAAACACCAGTTGTGAGACTCTATTAAAATCAGTTCTTGGTGGTTAAAACTCCTTATTCACCATGTCATTACTTTTCATGGTTCTTCCAACTTACGGAATCAGGCTGCGTGACGCTCTGGGTTCACTTTGGAAGAGGTGCTTCCAAGGCACAAAGGCGACCCTCGTCTGCAACCTCTTGAAGCTGCTGGTGGCTTTGCCTGTTTCCTGCTCTCCCCAAAACATTTCTGCTCAAAAGAACACAGATGTTCCGGCTCTGTACCCAGATCAAACACATGCATTTTGGTCTAGATGAGCAGTGGCTGTTCTGTGCAGGCACATGTTTTTTTAAATTTTGAAAACTTTTTATTATTGAGAAGAAGAAAAAAACACATAGAAAGTGCTTTAACATAAAGGTGAAAGAAATACAACAAAGAAAAAAATGTTAACATGTCATTATAACAGTAAACAATTACAATTCTAGATATATTTATTTAATGCAAATATTATTCAAGTAGGTATATATTTCTAATACATTTGTATGAGTACAGGTAGTCCTCACTTAACAACCATTCATTTAGCAACCATTTGAAGTTACAATGGTGCTAAAAGCTACTTACAACTGGTCCTCGCACTTATGACCATCACAGTGCCCCTGCAGTCATGTGATTGTGACTTGGCAACCAGCTTGCACCTACGACGGTTGCAGTGTCCCAGGGTCACATGATCACTGTTTGCAACTTTCCCAGCTGGCTTCTGGCAAGCAAACCCAATGGGGAACTGCATGATTCGCTTAACGACCGCCACAAAAAATGTTGTAAAATTGGGTGTACTCACATGACGCCTTGTTTAATGACCGCCCCACTTACTGATGAATTTTCTGGTCCTTGTTGTGGTTAAGGAAGAACTACCTATGTCATGTTTTTTTAATTATTTTTAAACTTACTATATTTTGTATAAATGAGTCCCATATTGTATTACACTTCATTATACATGCACCTGTAATGATTTCCACATCCCTGTTACCTCCTGTTTCTTCAGAAATAGTGTTGCAGCTTCTTGGAAGGATTTATGCTCTGGTCAGCATGGTCTGGTCAGACCATGGGTGGGGGGACAGGGGAGAAAAAAGAGCCAAGAATCACCAGAGCTGGTGGGGGAGGGGGGCAAAAGGGGGATATCCGTGTGTTTCGAACTGTGGCCACTGCGAGTGGAGTTGGTTTTTGGAAACTCAGCCTCTTCTTCTCTTAATTGGGAATAGAGCCTAATTTAGAAAAAGAGGGAATTGCACGGGGGTCTGTACCACTTCAGGCTGCAAAGTTTACGTGACTAAGCCCCTCCACCCCGAAGAATGCCTATTCTGTATCCCAGTGTTTCTCAACCTTGGCCACTTTAAGATGTGTGGACTTCAACTCCCAGAATTCCCCAGCCTGCTGTATCCCATCCGTGGGGTCCTCTCCCTGAAACTTTGCACGGTTCTGCTCTACAGATTGGGCTGGTATACTCTGAGAATCACCTGAGTCTCTGTTTTGGGGTCTCGCCCTTAATATCCTGCCTGGAGGCTTCCTCACCCTGCCTGCCTTCTCTCTTGCAGCTGAACGCAACGAGTGGATGAAGGCTGTGCAGAAGATGGTGGATGAAAAGAAGACCAAGTGCTTGCACAGAGCGCCCCGTGTCCAGCTGGCCAGCAGCAGCTTTGACCCCGTGGACAAGAGTGGACTCCTGGAGCTACGGGGCTTTAAAAGCAAGCTGTACGTGGTCGTGGCTGGGGAGAAGGTTTTCCTCTATAAGAACGCAGAGGTGCGTGTACTGGCCAAGGTGGACTGTCCTAAAAAAAGAAATCATGTGCAACTAGGCTGGGGTTGGACCAGATACTTCTGGTCCAACCTTCTGGGGGCGTGCAGATATTTCAGACTCAGACCATTTGCATTCAAAACACTCTTTTGCATTTGAAACCACTGTTTGGATCAATTTGATTGGAAGCGCTTTGAGGTTGAGATGGTGCTTTGAACTCCAAACCCTTCTGAAGCCGTCAGAGCTGTTGGCTGTGGAGGCCAGAGAGCTGTTTTACACTCAGACTTAAAACGCGGTGCTTTAGAGACAGCTTGGAGCGCTTTGCACACCTGTGTTTGCTTCTCCCTCATACCCTCTGTGATTCTGCACCCCTGCTTCCCTGTGGTAATTCTGGTGCCTTGGCGCAGGAGTTCCGGCTGGGCATTGGAATCACCTACATCGAGATGAACGTGGGGAACGTGAAGGATGTGGACAGGAGGTGCTTTGATCTGACGACGCCCTACCGGATCTTCAGGTAGCGCATGGACAGACCCAGGAGACTTCCCATTCTGGTGCTTGGTCCTGAGCGATCCGGCGAACCACGTGATTGTGCCCAGGAGTCCCACGCAAAGGGCAGGGCCGTTTTTCTCGCCTTGTCCTTTGGACCTCGGGCCCTCTTGCTGTAGTCAGGTTCTTCTGCAGTTGTAGCTAGAGGAATCCTGTGATTTCCCTCTTTTCCTCCTTCCCTTTCCCTTTCCCTTTCCCTTTCCCTTTCCTCTGCTACCTCCAATGTTATTATTATTTAAGGAGTCAACGTAGAATAATTCCTGGCACAGTACTTTATCCAACGGCACGTAAAAAAGATTGCAACAAGAATAAAAACCTACCATGTTGAAATCCTCCCTCCAAACTTTCAGCTCCAAATTTTGTCCGTTCCCCAAGTCTGGTGTAGGCGGGAACCCCTAAGGCAGTGTTGTCCAAACTTGGCCACTTTAAGATGAGTGGACTTCAACTCCCAGAATTCCCCAGCCAGCCATGCTGGCTGGGGAATTCTGGGAGTTGAAGTCCACTCATCTTAAAGTGGCCAAGTTTGGACAACACTGCCCTAAGGCTTTCCTGGTCCCCCAAGTCAACAGCACTGATATTCTGAGCTAGGAAACCCGTAAAGAGGCTTGACTCAACACAGCAGAGGCAAAGAACCACTGAGTTTCCCCCTACTTAAACCTGTAAAATATGGAAAATCCTGGCCAAGCGATGTCCACTGCAAACTGTGCTGATGTAAAAAGGACGTTGTGCTGTGATGCAAATGTCATACTTGGGACCCTTGAGCTAGGCAATTTGCATCATTTGCGTGATGGCATCACTTGGGATCCTTCACACCCCCCCTGAAGGGCTGCCTAGGTCCTATGCTCTTTGCATTTTGCTCTTTCCTAACAAATTTACCTTTTTCCTCTTGGTTGCATGGGTGTTTTTTTTTTTCTTTGAAAGCAAAATTAAGCGACTTACTACATGAAACAGATGTGCACGCAGAAAAATATAAAGTATAGAAAATGTTAAAAAGCAACAGATAATTAGGGCTTAAATATTTATTCATACACATACATGTATAGAAGGAATTTATAGGCCACCCCATTCCGAATGATTCTGAGTGTCTTACAATTAAAAATAAAAAATACAAAACAGAAAAAAAAAAAATGAATGGCCCCCAAAGCAACATATATCAGAGAAAACCCATCCAGTGGGGGCTTAACCTTCACTCTGCCCCAGAGCCTGGGAGAACAGCCAGGTCTTTAATAACTTCCTGAACGTCATCAGAGTGGGAGCCATCCAGACCTCTGGAAGGATGTGATTCCAGAGAGCAGGGGCCATGACAGAAGGCACACTTCCTGGGTCCCACAAGATGACACTGCTTAATTGATGGGACCAGAGACAGGTGGTCTCCCAGGTTGCTGGGCTTTATGCCATGAAGGGCCTTATAGGTAACAACCAGAACCTTGAATTGACCCAGAATTCACCTGGTAACCAGTGTGGCTCACGGAGCAGTAGCATCACATCAGCATAATGAGGCATGCCCATCACTGCCCACGTCACTGCATTCTGGACCAGCCATCACTTCTGAGTGGACTTCAAGGGCAGCCCCATGCAGAGTGTATAACAGTACTGCATTCGTGAGGTGACCTGGGCATGAGTGACTTGCAGTCCAGGGAAGGGTGTAACTGGCCCCCAGGGGCTGCGAGTCCAAGAGGACCCCCACGTTGCTCAACCCTTGAGAAAAAAGACCTGGGCAAGAGAGTGGGGACCAGGGTGCTCTGCCCCCTAGAAGCCATGCAGGGTCTAGGTTGCCCTGAGTCAGTGCTTGGCATGCTTTTAGTGGCCCCCAAATGGCCACACCTCACTGTTTTGGGGGGCCTGGGGCCTGCAGAGGAGGCGGAGCTCCATTGTCATGGATATAGGGCTTGATGTGAAGGAATGGATTTTCTTTGCTGATATGCTTATTTTAGGTCTTACATTCCTGCTTTTGTCTCTCTCCCCCTCATGGTGGGAAGGTCCTTCTGGAACTCGTCCACCCAGTCCTCAGTATCACCTGTGAAAGCCCCTTCTTGACCTCCCCCTCAACCATCCTTCCTGCTTCCCCTCCTCCCTTCCAGCTTTGTTGCTGAATCCGACCAGGAGAAAGAGGAATGGGTGGAAGCGATGCAGCAGTCTGTTGCTGAGGCCCTCTCCAACTTTGAGGTGGCCGAGAGGATCTGGGCCGTGGAGGACAACTGCTTCTGTGCTGACTGCAGGGCCCCCAAGCCAGACTGGGGCTCCATCAACCTCTGCGTGGTCATCTGCAAGCGATGTGCAGGTACGGGCACCAGGTGGATGGAAGGATGGGAGAGGCCACCTTGGTGGGGGCTAAGATTAGCAAGAAAGAGGGGCAACTTGAATTCCTCGCCATCTACCAGGACTAACCTGTTGGCCCAGCCTTGACTAAGGTACCCTAATCTTGTATTTCACATTAATTAATTAGGTAGAACAGTGTTTCTCAACCTCAACAACTTTAAGATGGGTGGGCTTCAACTCCCAGAATTCTGGGTAAAATGGTCACCTTATTGTGCTGAATACACCTGGCCTCCTCCTTCAACTTGTCTAATCCACCTTCTAAAGTACAGTGTCCATCTTTCACCTCCAGGGATTACTCCTGAAATCACCTAAAATGTGATAGGAGTTGTACGTAACCCATCTTCTCCCTTTTTAGCTGGGCTGACTCACTTGCTAGCTTGTCCCTTGCAGATTTCCAATCAAGCCCCCAATCTAGCCAGGGTGGAAGGAGGAACGCGCTGCTTCCAAGCTTGCTAAGGGGGAACCCAGTCTGCCCGATACCTTCCTGCCCTCTGCCCCTGTGACCAGTCTCTTTTCTCTGGTCCCTGCCAACCTAGGGGAACATCGAGGGCTGGGACCCAGCGTCACCAAAGTGCGGAGTCTCAAGATGGACAAAAAAGTCTGGACGGAGGAGCTGATCGAGGTACCGGTGACGAGGGATGTGCAGGGTGGCCTTCTCTCAGGTGCCCCAGGCAGATGTTCTTTCTTGGGGCAAGGGGGCTCCTAGGAAAAGCCAGATGCTGTGGGCGGCCATGTCTAAGACCTTGACCCTGCCCGTCCTGGAAGCTGCAGAGGCAAGAAGGGGGGTAGACGGAGGGAAGGCCCGAGGAACCCTTCCGGCGTAGCCTGGAGAAGTTGCTGTTGGCAGCGAAGCTCTTTGCATTAACAGGCGGTTCTCTGCTGGCTTTGAGGTTAACCAGCATCCAAGTAAGATTGTGAAAATAGTGGCAGTGATTGCAGGAAGTGTTTCTAGAGCATGGTGGAAACAGGCTGACATCGCTTGAACCCAAACTCGCTTTTCTTCCTCGTTTCCTCTTCTCTTGCATAAGCGGTTGCTGGCTGGCTTCATACGGGGCAACTTTCGCTCTCGTGCGGCTACCTGCCTCTGCCAGCTGCGGTCTCTGCTTCTTTGGGAAATGGGGCTGCTTTTAATCCTTGCTATGGACAAAACCAGCCACGCGGGGGCAGCCTTTGCCCAAAACCGCTGCTCTGAAAACAGCAGGATGGGTGGAAGTTGCAGCTGGCATCAGCCTGTGGGCCTGGGAGGAGCCTTGAAGACTGGGCCCCGGGAGGGTCTCTGGAAGTTTTGGCCAGTCCAGGAAGAGCCAGATGGGCAGACACTGGCTCAGTCGGTCACCAAGGAGCCCCCGGCTCCCCCTGCTCGTGGTGGTGCGGAAGGCAGAGAATTCCTTTGTTCTCCTTTGCTCTTCTGGCATCAAAGGCCCTCTTGGAAATGCGTAGAGACTTGGGGGCAGAGGTTCCCTGGTGTGCCACCCCCCACTTCTGGCTTCAGCAGGCGGCTGGCTGCTCAGCAAAGCTAAGCAGAGCCCGGCTGGCTTGTACTTGGGGGAGAGATTCCAGGAGATCCTGCGACCGTAGACCAGGTGGGGAGGTTTCCATGAAGTCCCCAGGAACCAAGCTGGACTTGAAGGAAACCTTGCAGTAATTGGCTGCTTCTCAAGGCCTCTTATATTAAAGGCTCTGGAAAGAGGAATGCCCGGGGAAACTCAGACCGGCGAAGTCGCTCTCGTGATTCTATTCCAATAGATTCATTTTCCTGCCTTAAATGAAAAGCTCTGAGCCACGCAATTGTAGATGGTAAGCTGGGGTGGGGGGTGGGCAGAAATCAAGACACTCCCCCCCATTCTGGGTACGTCACCCCTGCCGTGGGGGTCACACTGGCTCTGTTTTCTTCAAGGAGGGGTGTTGGATTACAACTCCCATCACCCCCTGCCCCCATTTTTGGATAATGCCTGTTGAGTTGAAAGGAGAATCCCTTTTGATTTGATTTGATTTGATTTGATTTGAATTGGTTTGGTTTGGTTTGGTTTGCGTGACTGCCCGTCTTACCTAAGTGGCTCTGTGCGGCTCACGACAGCGAAAACAACAGTCGGATCAAAACAAGTTACAAATCATGAGCCCACAGCTCTGGATATATGCTGATTGTTCCTTTTTAATTTTGCATATTTTTATGCAGGTATCATGCTGTGAATTGCCTTTAAATCAGGTTCAAATATTCAAATATTCCTATGCGCTACCTTGGGAGGCAGGCAGGCAGGCAGGCAGGCAGGCGGGTGGGCGTGATCTGTTCATTCCCATTTTGCATCCAGGGGCTGAGGCTAAGAGAAAGGAAGGACAATCCCTTCTCACCACATACCCAGAAGAGACCTTTTCCCAGCCTCCGTGGGGACGCTTTGGGTTTCCAGCCCGCTTTGCATGATTCCTGGGGGCTTGGCAACCCCTGGCCAGGGCGGTAAAACAGCACTGGAGTGGGGCACAGATCAGCGGTTCCTCCATGTTGCTGCAGGGCTGGCCTGCCTTGCCTGGCTGCGGCTGAAACGCAGAGGCCTTTGGGCAAGTTCCACCGCCTGGCGAGATCAGCTCTCCTCCGAGACGCGGCTGTTTCTCTCGCTCTCTGGGCCGTTATGGGAACATCTGCCGGGGAGATAATGCCAGGGTTCTCAGGCGGGGTGGGTTGTGCAACTTGCCAGGAAACCAGAGTGGCTTGCGCCCTCACGGGGTTAGGCCCCTGTTGTCGGCTTCCACGTGTCGCTGCCGCACCCTCCTCTGCTTCTCATCATCCGCTTCCTCCCCCCGACCTTGTCGGCCAGCCTTTGTTTATCCCTTGGTCAGCTTTCTTCTATGAAATTAGCTTTGCCTGCTTGGCTGCGGGCAAGAACGAAGCCAGGATTTAGCGCCGATTTTGGAGTAGTCTGACATTCAGGAGGGGGCTAGTCTGTTTTGTGAACCGGCTGATCCTTTGCACCCACCTGAGTCCTTCGGTGAGGTGGCAGTATTTGTCAGCCACTCAGGAAGTGCCAAGCATGGGGGTCCCAAAAGGCAAGAGAGCGCCTCTTCCAAGTCCTTGTCTGTTTGTCAGCCCTTCGAGGTAGTCCAGACGAGGAAACCCGAACCATGAACACTGACGCTACCTTTTTTGTAAGGTTGCAGTAACAGAATCCTGCAAGCCTGAAAGCGCTCCCCTCCTCCCCTGCCTTCACCTTCCGGAGAACTAGGGAGGGTCAAGTCTGAGAG
Organism: Python bivittatus; assembly: GCF_059951505.1. Classification (NCBI taxonomy): domain Eukaryota; kingdom Metazoa; phylum Chordata; class Lepidosauria; order Squamata; family Pythonidae; genus Python; species Python bivittatus. The sequence continues at coordinate 1,874,215 of NW_028277056.1, forward strand.
GCTTCCCACCCCCCACCCCCATTCCTGCTTTGGGCTCAGATTCCTCTTCTCAGACCCTTGTTTAGGCTGCGGCTCTTCCTCCTGTCTCCCAGGGTCGTTCTCGCAGCCCGTTGCCCTTTTGGAGATCTCCTGGCTCAGTTCCAGAATTGGACAGCTGTTCGGTGGAAGGGATGTGGGCAAGGGTGCCTATGGAGGTGGGGGTGGGGAGGTCAAAACTGAGCAGATCGCAGGTGGAGGGATGCAGTGCGAACCCTGCCTTTCTGAGCGCGTCTCACATGCACCAAAGAGGCAGACTTGCACTGCAGCGCTCTCTCTGCCATCTTGCTGGTTTTGATTTCATCCTCCCCTTATGGATGTTCCTGGATGTGGCACGCCTATCATTTCCTCCTTTACTTACCTGGAATTTTAGGCCCCTTTGGAATCTAAGTGGGTGACGGATTCCCATTTCCAGAAATTCAGTTTGAATCATAATCAGAAAACAATTGCCCGCCTTGGTCCAACCCTCAGTGTGGTGAAGGGCAGCTCCAGGTACGGGAATGTGAGGTCAAGAGCTGCGTTCGGAAGGCCCGTTTAAAGCTTGCAAATATTCCAGCGTTTCTGCAGGGTGCGAAGGGGGAGGCAAGTCACGGTCTGCAGCGGAGCAAGTGGCAGGCATTGGCCAACCTTGACCGACCTCGAAAAGCTAAGCAGGGCTGGACTTGGTTAGCCTGTGGGGGGGTTGAGCCTGACTCAGAGGAATTCTGGAAGAGGTTGGGAGAGCTTGTTCCAGGGAAACATTTCCAAAGATGAGGATCTTTGCAGCCTGCCGTCGGGGGACGAGAGGCAGGGAGGAGCAGAGCCTTTGCTGGGAATTTGGAACTTGCAGCCCAGCCCAGCTGGAGGAAGCAGATCCAGGAAGAAAGTGCTTCAAGACTGTAGGGTTCCCAAGTTGTTAGTAGGCTGAGGTCCGTCTTAACCGAGAGGAATCGCTTTGGGCTCTGGGTTGGAATCCGAATCTTGAGGAACGGAGGAGCCGGGCAGTGGGATGGGCTGAAGGGAGGACGTGGGGCTCTGTGCTCAGCCGGTCTCTCCCTCTTGTCTCCCCAGCTCTTCCTCCAGATCGGCAACGCGGTGGCCAACCAGTTCTGGGCCGCCAACGTCCCCCCCAGCGAAGCCATCCACCCCCTGAGCGACAGCCAGGAGCGGCGGCATTTCCTGGTGGCCAAATACCGGGAGGGCAAATACCGCCGGTATCACCCGCTTTTCGGCAATCAGGAGGAGCTCAACAAGGTTGGTGGCTGGGTGGCACGTGGGCTGAAGCTCGTCTGCCTGGGCCTCTGCACGCAAGCCAGTTGGGTTGGGCGTGGGGTCCTGGGGAGCAGGGAGGAGTCGTCTCAAACAGAGCCGTGGCATGGATAGCGCCCACTCAATAATTTTGCCTCTGTTGGCTGAAACAGATTGGCCTTTTGCCTTCTTGGCTCAGGGCCTCTAAACATGTGCAGAGTGTTTTTCCCTTGGGTCTCTAGCTTAAATAGTTGCCTGTAAAGAAAGCCATTATAGACGGACAGACAGACAGACAGATCTATTTGGTGCCTTCGAGTCAGTCTTGACTCCTGGCGACTGCCTGGGCAAGTCTCTGCAGTTTTCTTGGCAAGGTTTTTCGGAAGTGGTTCGCCCCATGACCACCACTAAAAAGTCTGCCAATCTGTCCTTGGAACCTTGGAGACTTAAAATAGCATAATAATCTAGCTGGCCTGGAGAAAACCCAGAAAACCGGTGACGTTTTCGAATCTTTCATTGGCCCCCAAGTTCATGCCCAAAGAATTCTACAGCGAAGGACCCTTTGGGGGGCAGTAGCATGGATTTTGAAAGGTGGGGTGCAAACGCCTCTGTTGAGCCTTGACTCAATATAATATTCCTGTTTTGCATTAATTGCCCCCCCCAAGTTTGCCAGAAAGCGGGCGACAATTTCAACCCCACCCCACAACCATTTTGCTCTTGACCAAAGAATAAAATGTTTTAGAAACAGAAATGGCCCCCCAATATTTCTCCACCCCGGCATATGGCTCTACTGCATTGGGACACCATTGGCTGGAATGTTGTCTGCAGAACTTTCCTTTCAGGTTCGTGTCCAAACGCTTCCACCTTTGAGCCTGTTTGCAGAAACGAGCATGCCCCCCCCCCCAGTGCTCAGTGCAAGAAACGTGGATGGGTTGGTCCACACTTTAACAGATGATAACATGGCATAAATGTAAGGCTCAGCTAAACTATAGGTTTGAAGCTGTAAATATGGGTCTTTGGCCCCATGTCATAGAAGAAGTCTGGACGTCAGCAAAGATGCCTTTTCTTTTAAGGCAGCATGTCACACTTGCAATTTTATAACTATTTGTATTAAAATATGTAAATTTTTTAAAAAGAGCATTTTCCCTTTTTGGTTGTTTTAGAACAGTGTTTTTCAACGTTGGCCACTTTAAGAGGTGTGGACTTCAACTCCCAAATTCCCCAGCCAGAATTCTGGGAGCTGAAGTCCACACCTCTTAAAGTGGCCAACTTTGAAAAACACTGACTTAGGAGGTGGAAATTTGATTTATTAAGGATTCAGTTCACACCTGAACCCAGGGCCTGCCCAGGCTTTGTAGGGCACGTGGATGAGTGCACTCCGAAGGTGTACCAGCGGAGAACCCATTTTGTAAGGGGGGAGGAGCATCTGCAGGCTTAAAGCGTCTCTTTTCCCCCAAATGTTTAAGTCTGCTTAGATATTCAGTGCCCCAGAAGGATGCTGGTGGGCTACACCTTTGCACCTCTGCTGTGACCCTTATGGGCTGCCCACCTGCCATAGATGGTGAAAAAGAAAAAGAGAAAAAGTAGGGGTGATCCATTTGCCACATCCCCAAAACTGAATAGGAGGCTAAGAATGTCTGCTTGTGCTCCCTCAAAGATTCTCTAAAGAACTGAAAACAACTTAGTAATTAGGAAAGACAAAATTACAATCAGGAGCTGCAGAGCAATCTTTTTTTTTCTTTTGCTGGACAGCATGAAAAAATAAGTAAACAAGCTTTTTCTAAAAAAACTTAAATAATAATAAAGAAGTAAAATTGACAATTGGAAATCAGAGCTTGCAGTTTTGAAAGTTAACAAAGGAAGAAGATTTTAAAAGAAAGAGTATGAAATTATGGCCTAAGGAAGCTTTTTAGACCCTTAGCCTTGGCTTATCTGGCCAGAAGTTCTTGTCACCTGGTTGTAAAAACAGGATTTCCATAAATGGTGGAGCGAAAGAGGAAGTAAGACATGGCTGAAGTGGGTGGATGGAGGAAATTTCTCCCCTGGGCCCTTGCAGAGAGAAAAAACATCCTTTTCTCAAATTCTTACTCCTTCATTTTTGTTGACAAAACCAGTTTAGCAGGAAATTGGAAGAAAATCTCATTTTTGAATGTGGGCTGGCCCCAGATGGGTGAGCCTTTGTTCAGCATTCCAGAAACAACAGTTCTGAAAATGACTTGGATTTGCCTTAGTAAAAATTAACCCGCTGTAGCCAAACGATGCCCCCCCCTCACCCCGCAGTTCAGTCAGCCAGATGGATGTTCTCCCTCCTCCTCCTCCTCAACCTGATGCCTCTGCGTGCAGTGGACTAAACTCCTGCGATTCCCTTCTAGCCAACCTGAACGCGGGGGTGCGGTGGGGGGTGTCTATAAGTCACAGACAGGCATCAATGTCTTTGGCTTAAAAGAGGTTTTTTGAGGTTCAGATAAGGAACCGGTCAAGTTCATGGATTGAACTTGGCCATTTTCAGGAATGCCCCTGGCATGTGCCACCCTGGCCGGATAGTGGAAGGGGAGGAGGGACGGTTGGCGGGAAGCAGCAGTGGAAAGGTGGCCTCTGGACCCCCGAGCAGGGACACGTCTCCGGGGGAGCAGGCTTGGGAAGGGGCAGGCGGGGAGGGTCCCGCAGGAAGGCCAGAGGCTGCGAGGGCGCAAGAGGGTGTGCGGGAGGGCAACGCCGGCCAGGGAGGGAGAGGCTGCCGAGGGGAGGGGAGGCGCTCGGAGGTGGCGCGGCCAGGCTGGGCTTCTGCCGGGCCGCGAGAACGCGGTCCGAGAAGGGTCAGGGAGCCTCCGACCCCAGCGCCGGCCCCGCCTCGGTGGGAGGGAGAGCCGGCGCTGCGGAGCCTCGCGGGGGGCTCGCTCGGGCGCGCCCAGGAGAGCCGGGGCAGAAGGGCAGACGAGGCATCCGACCCTCCCCGACAGCAGCCTCGGCCCGGGGCGAAGGCAGCGGCCGCAGACGGGCGCTTTCGCTCGGGCTGCTCCTGCTCCTGCCCCTGGTGGCTCCCGGCAAAGCTGGGGGAGGCAGCGGCCCCCTCCTCTGGTGGCGGCCGGCATCCGCGCTCCGGCGGAGCCAAGTGACCGGGGCCGGCCGGCAGGACCGCCCCCCACTCCCAGCGGGGCCCGCTCTTGGCTTGCGCGGGGGCAGATCCCGCCCTCTGCTCTCCTGGCCGGGGCTCGGCCGAGGCAGAGCGCCGGACGCCGCCGCCTCCTCCGGCGCCTGGCTTCGCGAGGGGTCCTGGGCTGCCGCCCGGCTCCCCCGGCGCTGCCCAGCCCCTCTTGCCCGGCTGGCGCGGGCGCTGGCTCAGCGGCGGGGGCGCCCTGCCCGGCCTCAGGTGCCCGTCCGCGGGGCGGCCGCCTTCCCGGTCTGAGTCCGCGCTCCCCCCCCGCCCCGCCCCGCCCCGCAGGCGCTGTGCACGGCCGTGACCACGAGCGACCTGGCCGAGACGCTCGCCCTCCTCTTCTGCGGGGCCGAGGTGAACTGCTACTCCGGGGACCGCGACTACCCCTCCCCGCTCGCCTTGGCCGAGCAGGCCGGCCAGAAGCTGCAGATGGAGTTCCTGCTGCACAACAGGACCTCAGGTAGGGCGGGCGCGGGGGGCGGGGGGCGGAGGGCGAAAGCCCCCTCGGGTCACCAGGGCCCCCAGGGCAGGGCAGGGCAGGGCAGGGCAGGCGCAGCTGCGCGTCCCGGGACGCGGAAGCCCAGAAGCTGCCGCCGGTCCGATCCGATCCGATCCGAGTAGGGCTCCCCACGGCCTCTTTGGCCCCAGAAGCGGGTTGGAAGGTGGGGGACCCAACGGCGCTGGGCTCTTAGTGCTCAGGGAGCGATTTGCTGCGTCTCGGTGGTCCTTCCCGGGCTTTCTCTTAGCAGAACGGGAAGGCGGGGAGGAGGGAAAAGAAGGGAGCAAGTCCCCAGACCTTCTACTTACTTCCTGGGGGTGGTGGTTAATTATGGCTGGTCGCACAGTCAGCCGGATGTTCAGACTGGATGTGGCATTTTTATCCACCTGTCGAGTCCTTCCCAAGGACCTGGGAGAGGCGGATGTGGTTGTTTGACGGTGTTCAAGGCATCGTCGCAGGATGGAAGCTGCTCCAAGTCACGCTGCCTTTTGCAGTGGACTGATGGCGATTGTGTCAACGCCGAGGGTCTTCAGGGGGTGCTCCAGATGTTTGGGATGGCACCCAAGGCGCCTATAACTATTGGGGCTATCTTTGCTTTCTGTTGCCACAGTCGTTCTACTTCCATTTGCAGATCTTTATATTGTGTGGTTCTCTCAAGCTCTTTCTCTTCTCTTCTGCTGTCTCCAGGTATTGCAATGTCCACTCTCCAGACTGTATTGTCTTTCTCATCCACAACTGTTAAGTCTGGGGTGTCGTGTGGCATTTGCTCGTCTGTCTGGATTCTAAAGTCCCAGAGCGCTCGAGCTTCTTCCTTTCCTATGACTTTGTCTGTTTTGCGGCCCCACCAATTCTTACTTGCAGGCAAATGGTATTTCTTGCAGATATTGTAAGATATTGCTTACCAACAATTGTTAAGTCGGGGGGTGTTGTTGTTGTTGTTGTTATTATTATTATTATTATTATTATTATTATTTGTATGGCTGCCCATCTCATCCGAGCGACTGGGTGGCTCACAAGAGGTAAAAACAACAATCCAATAAAAACAAGTTTAAAAAAACAATATGCAGACATATAAAAACCATCAATAATCTTTTTAACACAAAAATAAACTTGATCGGTGGCAGAATCCATCCTTCTATCAGCTCAACCCAGCCATGGCAAGAGCTTCCCACCGTTTGGGGGGGGCATGGGGGTCTTCACGTCTGCAGAATCTGCATGTAGGTGGGAATAGTCTGGGGTCTGGAGGGGAGTGGATCCAGCTGCTGTTCCCCCTCTCATGCTTTGGGGCCCTGCGTCTTTCATCTGGGGGGTCCTGGGGCTGCTTTGTACCATCCTGGAACGCTCAGAATCGCTGACGGCCTTGATCACGTAATCCACCCAGCAGCCCTGTAGGACAGACCCGTGTTACGATCACTGGCAGATCGGGCAGGATGGTGAAGAGGGCAGGGGCTTGAAAGGAGGCTGAAAGCCACGTCTCAGCCTCCCTTCAGGCTCCTTGAACTGGAAGCTCAACCTCTCAGCCACGCCACAACGCAGCGCTTGATACTAGCTCTCGTTCCGATCCGTGTTCAGACGCCTCCACGCTCTTTTCTTTGTGACTGCTGAAAGTGGACTGTTCCTGCAAAAGCTTGTGCCTCGGGTCCTTTGGTGGTTCTGCTCCCCCCAAGACAGTTGTTTTGATCAGCCATCACCTTTCTGGGCTCCCCAGAAGGGATGGGACCAGCTGAAGTTGGGGAAAGTGATCTGTTCGTGCACCTGGAAGGGAGGTCAGCAACGTGGCCTGTTTGTTGTGGGACAGGCAGGGGGACTGGAGAAGGTGGCCATCAGCTTTTCTGAATCAAGAGGCCAGGAGCATGGAGGGAAATGATTGGGGGCACCAGCTTGTAAGTGCAAAAGATGTGAAGGACCAACATCAAAACAGGCTAGAAATCCAAGAGCGACTTTAGTGGCTCCAGCTGTTTAGATGTGCATGTAGGAGTGTGCCCAAGAACATTGATGTTGCTGTTCTACTCCTGTGTGTGTCCCCAAGAGAAGCAGCAGATCAGATCCAGATCAGGGAACGGCAAGGGCTGGCTCTGCAGGTAGAAAACTGTCTGTGCAGCCCCAGGAGTGGAGCTGGACTCAAGGGAGACTTTTACCTTTCTTTACAATCTTTATCTGACCTTGGCTGATGGGGAAGCAGCTTGACCCTGATTAATAGTTGGATGGGAGACCACCACAAGATCCTAGGGCTGTGGACCACACTGTGAAGTTGAAAAATCCTCCCAAAGGCAGTTCTCGGTTGCTGGAGCCCAGCTTGACATGAGAGCATCTTTATCTCTTCATTCTGAGAAGTGACTCTTTCTCTCTTTTCCGGCATGAATCCAACAACAGAAATGTGGAGAGGAGACAATGCAGAGTGTGTAGGCGTTTCCCAGCATTTCAGGAGAAACTTCCAGCAACAATAGTTGGGGTGTTTTGTGAGTCACTAAAATGCAACAGCAGTTCCTTAAGCTTTGTCGGCCTAGCAAGGAATATGGTTCACCAAGAAGTTAAGATACTTTGAGTGTGGCAAGGAAGGGCCTGGGCTTCTTATGCAGCAGAACCCCCCAAATAAGAGCACCCCCCAATTTCTGAGCTTCTCTGTTCATAAATCGACTTTCATGGCAGAAGCAGGAATTCTGATCCACTGAGAAGCTGGTGAACTCCTGGGCTGATCCTTGCTAGCTGCCCTCAGTTCCTGCATGAGACCAACCACCATCCCCTTAGCCTGTTCAAAGTCCCCCCACCCCTTTTATTTTCAGAGGCAGCTGAAGGACTGAGTTGCCCAAATCTGTCTTGCTCACAGAGGAGCAGCAACCATTGATCAGAGAGACAGGCTGACTGAAAAAACAGACATGCTTTTGAACGAGCAAAACCTGGAGGGGTATTTTGTTAGAAGACATCTGGTTTTCATTGTCTCCCCTCCCCTCCCTCCAGCCCTTGTGGTTGTTTAGTTTGGCTGCCCAGCCTTAGCAAGATATAAAAGCAGGAATAGTTTTGTTAGTGGACTGGGAAGCAACTTGCCATCTGCATCTGATCCATCTAATGTTCACAGGAAGGAGACGGGGCGTGCTTCTTTCCCCTGCAGTTGGCATTTGGAGACATGCTGCCCCCAGCTCAGAGGTCACATGGAGACTTCAAGGGAACAGTAATAGCCCTCCACAGATTTGCCCTCTATGGATTTATCCAGTCCCCTTTGAAAGACATCCAAGTTAGTGGCCGTCATCATCTCTTAAGAACAGCCTTGCTGGTTCAGGCCAAGTTCCATCTTGTCACAGTGATCAGCCAGATGTCTCTGGGGTGAGATGGGCAACCTGTCTGAGTCCTGCCCTTCCTCGACTGAGATTGGCAGAGATAATATGGAGCCTTCACATCCTCCATGAATGTGCCCCATCATATTTGAAAGCCATCCAAGTGAGTGGTCATCACCACATCTGAAGAACCTAAGAACAACCCTTCTGGATCAGCCCAAGGTCCATCTTGGTCCAGCATTTTGTTATGTCACAGTGGCCACCCAGATGCCTCTGGGATGTTCAGAAGCAGGAGATGAGAAATATAGCCCTGTTTTGCCTTTGTTCTCTGGTCACTAAACTAGTGTTGAATCAGGAGATAATGTGGAGTTTTCAAGACCAGTAACCCTCAAATGCACCTGTCCTCCATGAATTTATCCCATCCCCTTTGAAAGCCACTTGAAGTAATAGTTCATCATCGCATCTTGTGGCAGTGAATTCCATGGGTCAGTTAGGTTTATGAACCTGGCTTTAGTACATGGTATGAACTCAGCCAGGGAGTAGTTCTAAGAACCTTAGTTAGGCTACTCGTTTTCTGCACCCTCTCACACTGCATGTTTCTGTGGCAGGTCTAGTCACTCTCTTGCCTGCTGAACAGCAGTGAGGGATCCAAATGAGACCTTCCCCTCCAGGGTTTTGCCTGGCCCCATCTTTTGCTTCACTCAAAAGGCAGACATTGTCCTAAGCCATGATGTCGTTCGTTAACGCAAATCACGGTTTATGGCTTGAGGCATGTGCTTGAGGCCCAGCCAGTTATCGTTTGTTCAGCAAACTGTGATAAAAGTTTGTTCAGCAAACTGTGATAAAAGCAGGTGGCTTCATGTGATGCATGAAGCCAGGAATTGTAAAAAAAATTAAAATGTGCATTTTAGAGTGAGAAATGCTTTTCTGTTTTAAAATGTGCCTGGGTCAGAAGGCATCTGGGGGACCTGATTCTAGCCTGTGTGGGTCACTCTGGAGTGGAGGATTGTCCTGGAGAAAGTTAAGCTTGGACCTTTGGCTTTGCGATTGCATTCATGATGGAAATCTTTCCCGGGCGGAAGCAGGCAGTTAATTCATGAGATTTGTGCAGCCCCACCTTGTTTGCCTTTGAGTGATCCTTAAAAATCTGAGTTAGTGTGACCCCCTTTAAGTTGGGGGTGATGTGAAAGAATGTTAGGATGTTCCTATGGATGACCGTTGTCTTTTTCATATGATGTTGTTTTTTACTTTTGTGAAGCCACCCAAGAGTCATTTCTGGAGTTGGGCAGCTTAGAAATTTAATGAATGAATGAATGTCAGGCAAGAAGATGGGGTGAGTTTCCAGGCTGCGCACAGGACCACGTGGCTCTGCTGTTTCCACTGTGGATTGACCAAGCCGATTAGTGCAGTAACCAAGCACTCATTTTTCTTCTTTCTTTTTCTTTTGTTTTTGAGGGCATCATTTCATTTCCTGAATTCAGTGGCTTGTTTAGTTAGGTGATAATCATTTACCTTATTGCAAATTTCAAATGTAACTTCTGCAGAATTAACAAGCGAGTCTGATTTAGCTCGGAGAGATTCTGGGAGAATATTCCACAATTATTTCTTATTCGGTTCATTTTGCCTAGATCCAATCCTTGTTTCTGATTTTCCACAGCAGTTAGATGTTCCGGATGCTCCTGATCCAGTAGCTTTTCATTCTGTGAAGTGGGTGAAATTGGCATTAGTTACCTATGTGACCCTTCGAATTACAGCCCTGAAGGTTCCACCCTGGTGAACCAATTGAGGGTGGCATTAAACACCAGGAAATTAATGCCTTGCATTCTTAAACTGAGGTTAATAGAATTTTAAGAGATGTTTTATGTGCTTAGGATGTCTCAGGAGTGCCTAACAAAGCTTGGATGCAACTATGCTGGAGTTGGGGATGTTACTCAGGAGTTGGACCATTACTCAACGTGTTTGGTTTTGACCCATCGTTGTTGTCTTCGGTGCTGAGATTAGAAGGATAGCTAATATAAATCTGAATCAATTGCTGTAGGTTAAGGATGTGCATCTTGGCTCTATCCCCAGTGCTTGGAATCTATCGAGATATCAAGAATTATGAACTTTTCAGGCAAAGGGGTTGGCTAAAAGAAGGATTATACAATGCTGAAAGGAGTTTTGTAGCAACGGGTGGCTGATTCATGCTGTTTGTCAGCATCTGAGTCGGCTTTTTTTTCATCAAATGGGCAAGGAAAAAGACTCTGAATCCACATCGTCAAAGATCTTGGACTTATTATGTTATTCCCAGGCCTTTTTCCTGCCTTTTTTTGATGGTCACACAGACCCCCACCTCAAAAACTGAGATTCCAGTTGCCACCAAATTGTATTCTTTAAGTGTTGGAAGGGAGAAATCATCGCGGGTTATTTATTTATCAATTTCTAGGCCACCAACTCCAAAACAACTGAGGAGTCACCCCCTTTGTGGCCGTTTCACTCCATTTAAGTTAAACTACATCAAATTCGGCTTTCATCCTAGTCCTGCCCACTTTTCCCTGGGCAGCTGGTGATCTGAGAAGGGACGGGCTCCTTTCTGAAGGGGCCGGTCCTGCCGTTGCCTGCTGAGATGTCTCCTGGAGCGTCAGCCACCGCCTGACGTCCATTTGCCAACCTTTTCCTTGTGTCTCGTGTTTTCAGAGACCCCTCAGCTGGATGCTGGCACCGATTCTGACAGGTGCTACTCGGTCATCTTGCTCTCCGTTGCCCACAATGGCTTCCTGTACAAAACTCCCTCCATGGCCAAGCTGGTTCACGAACGAAAATCCCGGGAAGGTGAGGTGAAGCAGCCGTGGGGCAGTGGGGTGGGGAGGCAGGGGCTTTTCTAGGCCTGGGAGTGGGTGGGGTGTCTGCACGAACAAAACCCAGAAAAAGAAAGGGAAGATGTATAACCCCCAGGGCTTCCACACTCCAGTGTGATTCCAAGATGTTGGGTTTCGAGAGATTGCAGGAACCACTAAGAAATATGGTGTCAGTCATGCATGTAGATACCTGCAACTAACAGAAATAGAAGAAATGGTGTGTGTGTGTCTGTGTGTGTGCGCGTGTGTGTGTGTATGTGTGTAGGGGTTGCTCAGACGGCTGGCATGGGAAGAAATGCGGGATGGCTGCACAGCAGGGCACAAACTTTAATTCTTTCCCAGGAGAGCTCCCTTCCACCTGAGATGGAAGGTCACCTAGAAGTCTGGTCTGTGTTTTATTAAATCCAGATTGTCTGTGAGTTCAGATCAGTGCCTTCGGCTTGTTGCAGGAAATGCTGCAGAAGTGGGCACCAGAGAGACTCCTATCACAAATTGACAACCATACTGTTTTGAGTTAGCCACAAGGAGGATTTGGAACAAAGGAATGTTCTTATGTGGAATGTTCTTAAAACAAAAATATTTTGAAGGGAAATGTTCCCTGAAGGTTCCCCTATATCTGCCATTCACCTTCTTGATTCATGTTCTCCCATTTACTTTCTGGGGCCATCTCCCTCCCTCCTTCCCTCCCCCTCCCCTCCCTTCTCCCCTCCCCTCTCTCCCCAAAGTATGCCTTTGCCTACCTTGATTAGATAGGACAGTGATCCCAGCCAACAGAGAAGCCTGTTGCATCTGTTCTTCCAACTGCCCCATTCATAGTGAGTGCAAAGTTGAATTTAGCAATATCAAGTTGCAAAGCCAATTCAGAGTGAAAGTTGGATGCTTGGCCCTCAATCAGAATGGACTTTGGAGATGGAGCAGACCTACTGCTGTCAAGGTCTTTGCTCTTCTGGGTCAATACTTTGTACTCCCCTGAAAACATCTGCAAGAGAAGCCTTTTCCAAGTCCAGAGACTCTTGGACATTTTAGCTTAATTTGAAAGAGGCCGTTCCTTCCGTTGCCCCAAACTTTATCCCAGAAGTAGATGCTCAAACTCTCCCCTTGCTACCTTGGTTCTGCCTTCTTCTTCACTGTCCCCCTGTTGGTTTTTGGGTTTAGAATTCAGCCGCCGCTGGTGCCAGTTGCATGAGGGCATCTTCAGCTACTACGAGAGCAACACCAACACCGTCCCCAACGGAGAGATCAGGATGCAGGAAATTGTGTGTTTGGCAACTAACCCGCCGGACACACACGGGTAAGTGGGCTGCCTTGTTCTTGGGAAGGGGTGCTGCGTGCTTTGCCATTGGAATAGAAAGGGGTTTGCCTGTTGCATAATAAATGAATGAGAAGGAAACTCACCTGACTGACCAAAGAGAAGGAAGTGAGTGGGCAGGGCCAATGCTCTTGAGTGCCCTTTGGTTTTAGAGGGCAAAAAGGGTGCCTGAGCCTGTGGAAAGTCTTGCAGCACCTCTTGCCCGGTGAGAAAAACCAGCCCTCCGAAACCACTGTGCTGATTTTCTTGTTGGGGGAGTTTAAAGGAGGGCAGCCCGCTGAGGTCCATGGCTGCTTCTCCCTGCTCCTGACCCTTGGGGGTGGCTGGCTCTGGAGGAAACAGCTGTGGGCTAGGATGCTGAGGGCCAGTGCTGGAGGCAAGCAGCTGGGGAGGGTCCCTTCCCTTGCTGAGGGAACTTTTGATCTCACCGTTGGGATGTTTTGACAGGCAGGGGTGCCTCTTGACCTGTGCCATGCTGGGCACCCCCATCTCTGCCTAGGAACTCATTCTCACCCTTGCCTCCTTCCTGACTCTTCCTGTATCTTCCTTCAGGTTTGCAAACACTTTTGAGATGTACACTGAGACGGAGAGACTCTACCTCTTTGGCCTGGACAGCCCCAAGGCCATCAGGGAGTGGGTCAAATGCCTTGCAAAGGTGAGTGCCCTCCTTGGGAACCCCTGCAGTTGGAAGGAGATCATAAAATTTCATTTCCTTTGGAGTTCTCCTTTGGAGCTCCCCCCACCCCACAAAGATCTGGCTTCTGGTTTGGAGGACACTGGACAACAGAGGTTTTTACAGAGTAGGGTCAAAAACGCTGAGAAGCACCTGCAACAGTGCGATCAAAGCTCAACCAGGTGGCTAGGTTTTGCAGCAAAGAGATCTTGAATGATGATTGTGGAACCCCTGCCTTCACATTGAGCTAACCGTACAGTGGCTGCCCTCACTGTCCCTCTAAATACACGGACCAGGAGGGCTGGTCGAGTAGAGCTAATTCCTTGTTGGGCACCAGGGGAAGGACGCTGTGGATGGTTGGAAATGAGGAAGAAAAGCAGATCCTTGAGAACCAGGAGGAAGGCAGTGACCCAAAAGAGGGGGAAGGGAAGGGAAGGGAAGGGAAGGGAAGGGAAGGGAAGGGAAGGGAAGGGAAGGGAAGGGAAGGGAAGGGAAGGGAAGGGAAGGGAAGGGAAGGGAAGGTTTCCTTGACAAAGCAGGGAAAAAGAGGCAGCATGAGAAGTTGGTGGGGAGCCAGGTGACAGGTCACCCCAGGAGGGGGGTCCTTGTGGGAAGAAGCCTCTCTCTGCCTCCTGCTTCCTGGGAGACTCCTTCGGACTAAGCCCCTTGGTGTCTCCCTCCCCCCCAGGCTTTCATCCCTCCTGCCGCAGAAGGTCTGCTGAACCAGGAGTTTGAGCGTCTCGGGCGGCTGCGCTACAAGGGCGGCCTGAACCTGGAGCGGGCCAAGGAGGGCTGGTTCGCCCTGGTGCAGTCCACCCTCTACGCCTTCCTGGAGGGCAGCGAGAAGGAGGAGGTCATCCAGCTGCGGAAGCTGCAGGAGCTCTGTGAGCGGGAAGCTGCCGGGGGTCCTGGGTGGGGAACCCCCGGCCTCGGCCATGCAGCAATGCCCCGCAGGCGTGGTCAGGGCGGAGGCCTGTGGCACGAGGAGGTTGTTGGCCTCTCCGCTGCCCCTCCAGCAACTCCAGGTCTTGCCCCCCTTCCCCAAGACGGCTCTTGACTCAGTTGCACCGGAGGGAAAGGAGTGGGGACTTTACGCACCGACACACCCGTGGCATGACTCCTCCAAAGCAAAGGGGTGCAGGAAATCATTTGTGCCTACTGCTGTTATGCTGGCACTTCAGCTTATCATGCCACTATAACTTACAGTATTCTCCCTCTTTCTCTCTATACACACACAGACACACCCCTATACTGTACTATACATGGAGTTTTTTACAGTTTCTTAACTTACTTGTTCACTTGCAAAGGTGTCCCTGCTTTGCTGCATTAACTCACCGCAACTTAAGGTACTTCCACGTTCAGTCTAGAGAGGAGGAGGGAAAGAGGGCAGCATAAATAAATCTTTCTCGGGCTCTTTGGAAGGCCAGACCCCTGGTATGCTTCTCCTCGCTGTGTGTCCTTTCCGACGGCAGCTCAGTCCCTTGCAACAGCTCGTCCGCTGCCCAGAGATCCTGGACGGGTCCCGCTTGCACTGGCTGGGTCCTCAGGTGCAGATCCCCCCTTCCTAGGGATCCTCCTTCGAGATCTCAGGCCTGCTTCCTCCAGCGGTTTCAACCCTTTGCATTTTCTCCCAAAGGCAGATGTGTAGGGCCCCAGGGGCCTCAACTGATCGAAGAACCAAATTGGCAAATAGACAAAATTCCCCAATTTTGAGACCAGTGTTTCAACTCAGCCAGGACACCTGGCCCTGCCACAGCATTGCCAGCAGGACCATCACTCCATCAAACCACGGAGGTCATGATGGATTGGTTCCTCGGTGGACAGGCCCTCCGATGGCATGGTGGGTGGGCGGTCCTCCTCACTGGGTGCTTCTAGCATGCCCCACCGCTGCTCTACCAGGTGACCTGCAGTCACACCCATAAAGCGAGTTTAGGAGTTGTCACAGCATGGATACAAGTCTCTCTTTGAGATTCCAGAGGAAGCACCTGGGAACCCAAAGCGTGGTTGCTGCTTCTCTCTCTCCTGTGTTCTTTGACACTAAGACACCTGTACAAATCTGCCTGTCGCTCTTTTGCCACGGATTGAAATCCGTCCTTCCGCAGTTAATCCGCTTACGTGAGTTGACAGAACTGCAGTTCTGACTGCAGCCCTGGACATCCATCTTCCCCAGCTTGATTCCTTCCAGATGTGTTAGATTACAATTCCAATCCTCGACAGGCAGTAGGGCCATGGCCTCTCTGCCTGAGGAGGGCGGAAGTTGTAGTCAGGACCATCTGGGGCACACCAAATTAAGGGAGGCTGCTATGAACAGAGCTGAGAATAAGTCCCATTGAACTTGATGGGATCTGCCTGGAGTAGATCTGTGGGCTCTTGCGCTCCAAATACTAATGTTCACAGATCACACTCTCAATTAATGCTTACATTTGCTTTACAGCTCTCGAAAATGATGTCCTCGTCCTGGTGGAAAGGAGGAGGTAAGAGGTTTTCAGGGACCATTGAGTTTCTCTTAAAAGCCTATCACCAAGGGTTTAGTTTTGCCTTTATAAGTTTTATTTACTTTTTTCCAAATGTTTCTGAGCTACCTCCCTGTACACAGAGAGTGGAAGATTAAATGACAGTGAAAATCTCTCCAGGGTGAAACTGTCTGTTTCCTGCAAATTGCCCCCCCCGCCTCTTTCTTGGGCCTCTCCACAAAATCCCAGGGCCAAAATCCAGCTGCAGGGTGCCAGATGGGCAGTGAAGGAAGGCAGGGGCAAAGCACTTTTGTAATGCTACCCAGCTCGTGTCCACAGAATTGCAAGCTGAGGATGGTAGGATGAATCTTGCTTTGGGCAGCGGCTTGGACTAGAAGACCCCCGAGCGCCCGAACTATAGGATTCTATGAACTCGCCAGGATTCATAGAAATTCATCCAAGTTGGACTCGCACGGAAGGGACTTTAGTCTTTGCCCCTGGTGGGGGTGGGCTCTTCTTCTCCTTAGCTCTGCTGAAGGGGAAGGCCAGGAGAAAACGTGGAGGAAGAAGCAGGGAGGGCTCTGCATTTCCAAAATCCAGCCCAGCCCACCCGGGCATGTCTTGCTTCCTTCTTCCAGAACGCTCTACATCCAAGGCGAGAGAAGACTGGACTTTATGGGTTGGGTGGGGGCCATCCAGAAAGCAGCTGGCAGCTCCGGGGACACCTTGTCGGAGCAACAGCTCACGGAGATGGATATTCCCATCATTGTGGACCGATGCATCGATTATATCACCCAGTGCGGTAAGCAGGGGGCGAGTCGCCTGGGGAGAGAGAAAGGGGGCCGCCCAGTGATTGGCACCCAGTTCTTTGCAACTCATCAGAATTCCAGCCTCGTGAGAAGCTCATCTCAATCAGCTTCCCTCAAGGGAGGCTAGGAATGGCTTCTCGACCTCCGTGGGATTGAAAGAGGAGAAGCAACCCCAGTTGCCAGCCCCCTCTCTCTGAAGGCCATCTGCTGAAGCCGGAAGGGTGGAACCCCTTGCTTCTAGATACATTCTTGGCCAATGTTTCTCAACTTTGGCAACTTTAAGGTATGTGGACTTCAACTCCCAGAATTAATTCTGGGAGTTGAAGTCCACATATCTTAACGGTGCCAAGGTTGAGAAACACTGTTCTTGGCCGTATACAAAAGAATGCTTTTTTCCAAGGGAAGTCCCTGTATTAAAAATGTTCCACAAAAATGCCGTGTGCCCAGGCAGAACCCTGACAAGCTACTGTGCTGCAGGCCAGGAGCACGAATGGCAGGGAACACTTGTGGGGTCCTTACCTGCAATCCGAAACGGCTAAACAGAGGAAAAACATTAATCTTTCTGCATGTGTCAGCTGGGCTTTTTAGAAATATTGGAGGTTTAGGTTTTCAGAAATAGCATAGAATATTGTCATATAAGAAGAGCAGCCTTCTTCTTCAGACCTGAAGCCACAAACCCCCTGAGTTGGCCTTCCTTTTCTTATGAACAAATCCAGGGTAGAAGGAGAGAATCCATCTAACTCAGGAACCCCTTTTTCCTAGATTCTGGGCTTCTGGTTTTTTTCATGTTGGTGGAACGTGTTTAGCTTTGTCACGCAGGCTTTTCCAAGATCGTCATCTCCTCCTCCTCCCCTCCAGGACTGACCTCACAAGGCATCTATCGGAAAAGCGGGCAGAACTCCAAGACCACCAGCCTGCTGGAAATGCTCCGGAAAGATGCCCGCAAGGTCCGTCTCAAAGAGGAAGATCACCAGATAGATGATGTCGCCAACACCCTCAAGCGGTTCTTCCGGGACATTGAAGATGGACTCTTCACCAAAGACTGCGCCCAGGCCTGGCTGAAAGTCCCAGGTAAAGGGTGTCTGTGGAGTGGCAATTCCAGATCCCTCACAGTTTGAGCTGTTGACTTCTTCAGCCTTCTTGCATGCTGACGACATGCTTCACTGAGCCCCTTGTTCCTTGAAAGGCTAAGCTGATGAGTGCGAGGATCACCATGTTCCAACAGAAGACAATCTCTGTAGCTCAGGGTTGAACGGTGGAGTCCTTGGTGCTCTCTGAACTTGGTTGTTTGCTTGCAGACGTTTCATGACCCAACTAGGGAACATCAGTGCACATTGATGATGTTACCTAGTTGGCTCATGAAATGTTCCCATTGCATCTCATACATGCCTCTTGAGCTTCCCTTACTTTTAAAATGTTGCCTGAGATGCCTCTTGTTTCTGGCTTGTCCTAGAAAACTGCAATTAAAAAAGAGACTTTTGTCAGCAACAAAATCTTAGGGCAACTATTTTTTTAAAATCTTTGCGGTGTTTTTTAGAATCCTCATCATTCAGAAGTTCCCACAGGAGGGCTAAAAACCTGGAAGACGGTGGGTGCAGGGTTAGGATTGGCGCACACAAGAATAAAAGGGGGTCTTTGCTCATCATAACACACCTATCATTCTTGCAGATGTTGACCTCCTATTGCAGACCCCCCTGTCATTGTTGCTCCTCTCTGAACTCCATCCATTATCCAAATGTTGTCACTGTGGCTAAAACTGACCCTGTTGGGTGATCCCATTGGTTCGGGACCCCAGCAGAAGAGACCCCCTGGACTTGAGCATTCTGCAGCTACAAAAAAGGCCAGTGTAACTACTGGCTGCTTCCATAGCAATATAATTTCCACCTCAGAGAAGTAAGGATTCTATTACATTTAGCCTTCGTTAGTTCCCACCTTGAGTATTATGAACATTTATGCAGGAAGCTACAGTTTGGGTGACGGCCTTGAGCAGGGTGGTGGGTGGTGGGTGGATTCCCTAGCCTCCAGGGCCCCTTGCAACTCAACCATTCATTTATCTGAAGATTTGGGGAAGGATCAGCTCTGTCCTAGAGCTGTAGGTTCCCTTAAGAAATAAGGTCTCATCCCGTTAGCTCTCCTGCTCTGTTTGCAGAACGGCTGCTGGGTGACCCCAGGTTCCACCCCTGGCAGATTTGGTTGGGAGGACCTGAGTAAGCAGACTGTTTTCACCCTCCCGCCCTTGTGAAAGCATTCAGAAATGCTTCCCCTGAAGACTTTGATGATTTCACATCTCTGAAAAGTGGAGGAGCAACTGGGAAACATGGTAATGTCCAGGTCCCCCTTGCGCCACCTGCCGGTTTGCCATTCACCATCCTACAGCTGAAAAGTTCAGACTTCTCAGAAAAATTCAGACTTTCTGCCCAGTGCTGCTAAAGACCATGCCCTGGTGTTACTTCCCAGCAAGGAGAGGGCTCACAGGCTTCACAGATCTTTAGCAAGGTACTGGTGTCTGCTCCCAGTTACCGTTCTGCTCCTGCTCCTTTGTGGGAAGGAACCCCTTCGCATGGGATGAAGGTGGGGCATCCAGTCGCCATCCATCAGTGCAACTGCGTCAGACCACCTTGGCATCTTGGCTGTCCTACTTTAGCGGGGAGAGCTGTTCCCATGCCTGGAAGAGCTGGGCGCTTGTGATCAAGGACCAAGTGGACTTTTGTGAGAAGGTGGACTCCAAAAATGTATCTCTGTGGATGATGGGGGCGGGAATCTTATAACGCCATTTGACACAGCCCCCTTGTTCACTGCCCTGTGCTCCTCTTGCCCTGACAGCCCTAGAGGACACTGCCGAAAGGGTCAGCCGCTACCGTAGGCTCCTCAACAGCCTCCCGGCCGTCAACAAAGCCACGGTGAAGGCACTGATCAACCATCTCTACCGGTTAGTGGTCATGTGGGGTGGGCAGCTGCAGTCAGCCTCTCCTGGGTGAGATGGGCTGGGCAGCCCTTGACTTCGGCTGCTCAGCTCCTGCCTCTGGTGCTCAGAGGGTTAGAATCCCAGGGCTGGAAGTCCAACCCCTGTCTGGGGAGGGAATCCTCAGGCCATCCCGGACAAATGGCTGTCCAGTCTTTTCTTGAAAACCTCCTGATGGAGCACTCACAACTTCAGGAGGGAGGCTGTTCCACTGCTTCAGAGCTCTTGGAAATTCCTCCTTATTTCGAGTTTGGATCTCCTTCTATAAAGCTTCCACCCATGGGTTCTTGTCCTGTCCTTGGGCACCATGCATAATAAACTCACATCCTCTTCCCTGGGCAGCCCTTCATGTATCAGAAGACTGCTATCCTGTCTCCCCTTGGCCTTCTCTTCTCTAGGCTAAACAGGCCCAGTTCTTTTAACCGTTCTTTGCACTGGTTCTGTGTCTGGGATGCGAGGAGGGCTGTCCTCCTTGCCCCATCTTCCCTGTAGGCCCTTTCTTGGGCAGGCAGAAGGATGGGGTCCATGTTCCACAGCTATGCGTTGGCTCCCTCACAGCATCCAGTGCTTTTCGGACGAGAACCAGATGACCACCCACAACCTGGCTATTGTCTTTGGGCCAACGCTCTTCCAGACGGACGGCAAGGACTACAAGGCCGGGCAAGTGGTGGAAGATCTCATCAGATGCTACATGGAAATCTTCAGTGTAGGTTTGGCCAAGAGAGATGGGGATGAGGCAGGGCAGCAGCTGGTGGGCTTCCCTGGATTGGGCCTTGGTGTACCAGTCCCGCAGAATCATAGCTGTGGGAGGCTGCCTCCAATCCAGGGGCCCCGTGGGGATGGACGCTTGTACCCGGGAACCAAACGTTGCAATACGAGAGAAACGGGCACCATTGTGCTTTCGATTGGGCAAGTAACATAATTGTGCCATGTGCAGGATCACGTCATTCTGACATCGCCCTCAGGCATCCTGCCGACTTTCTGAGTGGAATTGTTCCCATGTTCTCTGGGGCAGCAGGATTGAGCCCTGGAACAGAAGATGGAGAAAGGCCGGGGGGCGGGGAGGCTGCTGAGGGGGCCTTGGGTGGTGGGAAGTGGAAGGACCCTCAGCCCAGGCTCAGAGGGCCAACATCTGAGGCTTTGTACGGTGCAGGGTTAGAAGGCAGAGCCCAAGACTTCGAAGGACAGGATGGGGAGCTGTGTCTGTGCTTTAAGGGGCCTTTTAATTCCTGCCCCTTATGAGCAAGGCTCTTTCTCTGGGAATGGGGTCTTCAAGTGAAGTGGTCTAGTTTCCCCTTCCTGTCTGTGGGCTCTTTGCTCAGCTGATGCTGGGCTGGGCCTCTGGAAACCAGCCTGCACCATCCACACACTCTTACAAGCTTCCAAGGATTTCACATGGCTTCTGAGTGAAAGCCACTGCAATACCCAAGTGTATGAAGCGGGGGAGGCAGGATGTTGGGCCGTGTGGTCCCATCAGCCACTGGGCTCTTCCGAGGTCTGTTCTCAATCCCCCTGGCTGTCTCCCCATCTGAGATGTGTCAGAGCAGGGTCTCACCTTACCAGCCTCCCTAACCTGGGGGCCCTCCACCTGTGCTGGACTACATGGCCCAACAATCCCAGCAGGTGGCCTTTGGTTGGTGAGATGGTCTTGGTGGTCCAACCCATCTGGAGGGCCTCAGGTTGGGGAATTTCTCTTGGATCTGAAGAAGTTTGTTAGCCATGGGTGATGAAGGTCGGAAGGGGGACATAATTGTCTTTTACAGCACTTTCCTGCAGAAAGGCTGTTCAGCTCAGAAAGGAGTTGTGCTCCGATCATCTTGGGCTGAAGGAAATCCTGGGTGGATTCACCTTCCTGCACTTGGCCTTCAGGCGTTGTGCTTCTGGCACAAGTTGGTCCAGCTTGATCCCTTCCCTCCCTCCCTCCCTCCCTCCCTCCCTCCCTCCCTCCCTCCCTCCCTTCCTTCCTTCCTTCCTTCCTTCCTTCCTTCCTTCCTTCCTTCCTTCCTTCCTTCCTTCCTTCCTTCTTCTCCTCTCACGCTTTGCCTGGCAGGTGGATGAGGAAGAGATGAGGAAGCAGCAAGAGGAGATCCGGGCGATCTTGAAGATGCGCATCGCGGGCTCATCCAGCGGGACCCAGGTGAGTTGGTTGCTTGCATCCCCTGAGGGGCATGGGGCTGTGTTATGACGGTGCCCTTGTCGTGCTTCTGTGGCTGCGTTCGAGCCACACAATTAACCAGCTCAGGAGCAACCTAGCAGGTGCATTCCAGAGCATTAAGCTGATTTAGTGCTGAACACGTTTGGGCTATTAAAAATTATTTTCGGTGTTGAACAAATGCAGAAAATGGATTAATCAGTAACTGGGTTAATCACGTTCTGTGAATGCACCCTTTATGTCCGAGAACCGGGTCAGATGAGTTGTCAGAGATAGCAGGTTGGGCAAGGGGGCAACGTGGCAAAGCTCTCTTCTGCTGCGGGCGTGGGTGTGACGAGTGGTTGTCTGAATGCGAATGGGGAGTGTTTCTATAGCAAGCGAGTCAAGGCCCAACATAATTCAGGGTCCAAGAAGCTGGAGAGAGCTCTCCGAGTCCACCCCTTCGCGCAGACCCCAAAAGGATTTGACTGCTCAATTATATAGTGGATGCAAACTGCTTTAGGGTTTTGTGGCCGTTGTCAACTTCAGCTGCAGTTAAATGCTAGGAAAATTGAGGATAATTGCAGTCAACAGTCTTTGATTAGGTTGTGGTTATGTTAGGTTCGTTCTGCCCAGTGGCAGCGTGAAATTTTGAGCTGTTCAGTTTTCAGATGCACGCCCCATCCAGACCCCAAGCAAAATGTGTGTTTCCCCCAGAAACACTGGCAGAGCACTGGAGCAACTGTATATAAACAGGGAGAAAACTCCACGCTCGCTTGCACTGATGACGTTACGTTGTCGGGTCATGAAACGTCTGCAGGAAACCACCCAGCTCAGAGACCACCAAGGCCTCCCAGTTCAACCCTGAGCTACAGAGATTCTCTTCTGTTGGATTCAACCTAAGATGATATGCTGATGCCTGGAGTGGTGGCAGTGTTTGCCACCGCGCATGCCCAAGGGCAGAGAAGGCATTTTCGAATGGGAAAAAAAAAAAAAAGGATGTATTAGATTGGCTCCAAAAGCCCAAAGTCATCTGCCTGTAGTAGTGGCCCACAAGACATTCCTGAGTGGATTTTCATAAGTAGGATGTTTGTGCAAATGGCTCTTCTGTCGGCTCAACCTCTGGCAATGAGTGGATTAGTTCTCTTGAACGTGGAGTTTCTGTTTTGATACAAGGCTGGGTTGAACTGCCCTTGGTGCAATTAAAAAAAATACAGCTGTAAGAATGGTTCTAATAGCTTTGCTGATTCCAGCTTGGCTTCTATTGAAGATTTCTCTTGAAGCTTCTCCATCCCACGGGAGAGGGCTGCTTTTTAAACTTGTTTTGGTTCTCCCCGTGTTTTTTCCCCCTTTCCAGCAGGCTGGTGACTTCATCTGCACGGTGTACCTGGAGGAGAAGAAGTTGGAGGCAGAGCAGCACGTGAAGGTCAGGCAGCCCAATCCAGAGAGAGCAGAATGGGGTGTCTGGGGCGGAAGCGTGGGCTGGCAGGGAGTTCTGCATGGTCAGTGATGGGGCTGGGGGACAATTGGGGTGGAGACACGTAGGGCTGGGCTGGGCGAGAGAGAACAGGCAGAGGAAATGGGGTCAGGCTGCATATCGATAATCCAGATTTGTGGAGACGGTGCTGGTGGAGAAGCAGAACTGAGCTGTCTATATTTTGGACCAGCCCTTGAAGGCTACCTGGTCTTCCCCAGCCCCTTGCAACCCAACGGGTTGGGACTACACTTCCCAGAAGTCCCAGCCAGTGTACCCAAAACGGAAGGAATTGAACATTGGGTTATTCATCACCTTTTCCAGCTCTGCAATCTCTCTCTTCCTCTTCCTCCTGTCTCCCTCCTCTTCCTCTTCTCTTCCATTCCCTTGGAAGTGGCAACCACAATTTTACATGGTAGTCCGTAGACTTGTGGAAAGACCAATCAATTCAGTCTGGTTGTGCCACATGGCTAGAGGTTGGAAGGGGCTGGACTTCCATGAAGTGAAAACCTTCTGGTTGTTGATGATCGTCTGTGAAGGGAAAACCCATCCTGGCTTCCAAATGTTCTCTTTACCGAGGCCCATAAAAAACATGGGAAAAAAATCTAGCACCCTCTCAGGGCAATTCCTTTTGTTAGGACCAACCTAGAAGCTCCACAAGAATCCTCCATCAGTCAGGGACCAAGAGCTGCAGCAGAAGCAGGAAGGTCCAGAAATTACACCTATTGAGGTTAAGCCAGGCTGAAGATGGGGATGGCCGGTGGGGCCATGTTACACCAGCCATTGGGGAATGAAAAGCGATAGCCCCCCAAGTCTCTTCCCACTTTTTTGGATAAGTCTGTTTCCGCAAGGAGGGGATGATGTGTGATTAGTAATCCCACCCCTAAAGTTTGGGCCCTGCCTTCTCTGAAATGCCAGGTGGGTGGATGAACCTCATCCTCAGCTCGCCCTCCTCTCCCCCTAGATTCCTGCCACAATGACGGCAGAAGAGCTGACTTTCAAAATCTTGGACCGGAGGAAAATCACCACGAAGGAGAAGGATTTCTGGAGCTGCTTTGAAGTCAACGAGCGAGAAGAGGCAGGTCGGTGGCCGTAGGAGAGGGGCGCTTCTTGGAATTGGCGGCAGTTGGAGTGGCATGCCCACCCAGCAGAAGGAAGGGAGGAAGGAAGGAAGGAAGGAAGGAAGGAAGGAAGGAAGGAAGGAAGGAAGGAAGGAAGGAAGGAAGGAAGGAAGGAAGGAAGGAGACTGAAGAAAGGGAAAGGAAGAGAGGAAGGGAGGGAACCATCCTGAGGCATCCCTTCTCGTGTCGGGCTGGAGAGGACAGTCCAGATGTAGAGAACTGTAGAGATGACCATGGAGAAACTATGCAGCGGCAGTTGGAAAAACATGTTTAAAGTCCAGGGCCGGAAGAGAACATTAGAAGGAAGCTCAGCGTAGCTCCACCTCGGCTGGAGGGCTGTCAGGCTTTGAAGATTCTGCTCTGACCGCCGGTATCAATGGAGGGCACTCTGTTTCCAGACCCAGCTGCCCACGGGTTTGGTCCAGCCGGGCTGCCCCTCCATGCATTTTAGGCCTCCCTTGTGCTTTCTGTCTCCCCCGGTTCCTCGTGAAGAACGCCCCTTGCACTACAGCGAGAAGGTCCTTCCCATCGTGCACAGCCTGGGGAAGGACAGCTACCTGGTTGTGAAGAAGCAGCTGTCGATGGAGAACATGCTGCTTTACTTGGGTAAGTTGTAAGCAGCAGGAGGCAGGCGGGACTCTGGGGGAGGCTCTGCAGACCCTTGTTTTGGGGACCTGGCTCAGCTCGGGCACCCATCTCTGCACACCTTGGGATCATTCGGGGGGGCCCTTGGCGAGCAGTTTCAGGGCCGGGGAGAAAAAGTCCCTCCCCACCCCCTGGCAGTGACTTGCATCGGTTGGTGACAGGGGCTTCGGTGGGTTCTCACGTGGGGACGATGTGGGTTTAGGGAGAGAGGTCTGCCAGCCTGGTGGAACTTCTGGGTGTAGGAGCAGTGTACCTTTAAGCAGCAAACGATGGTAACCAACGTTGGGAGGCAGAGGGGCTGCCCCACGTCTCGCTTTCCTGCATGTGGATCTTGATTGTTGCGTTTGCCTGCTGCTGGTGCAGACTCGGCTCTGGGTCTTGTTCCCGGGGGAAGACCAGGATGGGCGCCTGGTGGGACCCTCCCAAAAGATCCTCCCCCCCCACCCCCGGTCTCTCAGAAGTGCGTCTCCTGGGCTGCTCCTCCTCTGGCCCTTTGCCCCCTTCCCCACTCGGATGCCCCGAAATGGCGCAGGTCCTTCTCTTGGCCAACCCTTTTCTGCCCCCCCAGCCAGCAAGGCGGGCGACAGCAAGCACGGCATGATGAAGTTCAGGGAGGAGAAGAACGTGCTCGGGGTGGGGCTGAGCACCGGCTTCCACGACCGATACTTCATCCTCAACAGCCACAACCTCCGTCTCTACAAAGAAGTCCGGGTACGTTCGGTCTCTGCGACTTCCGCATCGTTCTGCCCCCCAACCGCCCCCACCCTGTCCCACTTCCCCGACCCTTTGCAAACGTCTCGGTTCAACCCCCACCCCCATGGCATGTCTTTTCTTTTTATAATAACTATTAAATTTTAAAAGAAACACCGTAAAAACTAACAAGAACTGATATTGGAAGGGAAAAAGAAGAAGAAATTATTAGAAAGAGATAGCAAAAGTCCAAAGGGCAGAAAGCAAGAAGAAGGGAAAAGAAACAAAAGAGAAAAAAAGAATTGGCTTCCGACCCTCCTTGCAACAGATATAAATAACAATATACCTAAACTCTTGCTCTGAATTCACAAATCACTTCCGTTATTTCTGTTAACCCGCATTATTTCTAAGCAACGAATCCATACAGCCAATTGCGCGTCTTTTCATGGGTATGAACAGTGAGCGGATGGCTCTGGGTTTCATTCAGCCCCTTCTCCAGAAGTTCCCCTACATGGCGTCATCGTTGGGGGCCGGCAGATTGCATCGCCGTGAGGGGGGGGCTGAAATGGGAGGGCTGCGGCGGCTGGGCCTCGTGTTATTTGAGTCTGTGTGCCTTCCGCTGCGGGTCAGAGCAGGGTGCCCCTGCCCCCTTAATGGCGGACGTGGATTTGGATCCCTCTTATGGGCGGTGGGACGTGGAGCCTCTTTCAGCTTGGGGGGCTTGAGCTGGCCCTTCTTGGCTGGCTGCGGATGTAATCTTTGCTGCTTTTTGCTGCTCGCTCAGTCCTCCTTCTGTTGTGTAGAGCCATAAGCCCGAAAAAGAATGGCCGGTGAAGAACCTGAAAATCTACCTGGGGATTAAAAAGAAAGTCCGTCCGCCCACTTGGTAAGTGGACCAGACGCCCGTCCTTTAGACACATCTTATAGTAGCCCCGGCAAAGGTGAGCAACGCTGGGGGAGGTTGGCTTACTTTTCCAACAAGGAGTATTTGCAGAGCGTGACCCTAAAAACCAAGATGCTGCCCAGGAAGGTGCGACCGAAGCTTCGCCTGTTTCTTAGGTGCATTGCGGCCATCGCAACCACCACCTTGAATTTTAGGACCGCACCCTCTGGACAGCCCTGCTCCGACCCTCCCGAAAAGCTGCAGGAAGCCATGAGCAGTATTTCGGGGGGTGCATGTGTGTGTGTGTCTTTTTGAGCTAAATTTTGGGAAAGAATGCAGCGTGGCCTCTTGGAAGCAGCCCTCTTCCATTTCCCCCATTCCCACCCTCTTAAAAAGCCCCCAGGCTAAAGAATCAACTTCAGTAGATCAGTTTGGTGCAGATTTTCAGAGGTTCAGTGGAGGGGGGGGCACTTTGCTTCCTCCCAGCTTCCATTTCCTCCCTTCATTTTGCAGAAGTAAGCTTCTACTTTTTGAATCTTACTGCTGAAAATGGGCCATTTCTCCACTGAACTTTGTTGCTCTGATCTTGGGGTGCTGGAGGCCCACAAATGATGCATTGGGGGGCACCTGTAGCTTGTCCTGGCAGAACATGGCAGAAGAAGGATTCACTGCCTGGCATGTGCCCCTTTTGCCATGTTTCTGTTCTGGGGAGAATTCCTAGGGAGGAAGGAAGGGAGGGAGGGAGGGAGGAGGAGGAGGAGGAGGAGAAGGAGAAGGAGAAGGAGAAGGAGAAGGAGAAGGAGAAGGAGAAGGAGAAGGAGAAGGAGAAGGAGAAGGAGAAGGAGAAGGAGAAGAGCATGTCCCAAGCATTGCTGGCAGCACATATCAACCTGAGCGCAGCAGAAGTGCTCCAACAGACTTGATGCAAGGATCGCATTGTGGATGGCAAAGAGAGCCAGTCCAGAGCAGTGTATCCTGCAGAGCCCCCACAGTCAGCCTCTTTGTTGGGCCAGCTGTGACGTGCCGTAGCCCCGCTCTGTGCAAAGCAGCGTCTGCTGTTCCATGCTGGTTAAATGAAGGAGCCCAGCCGTCTGCGAACTGGCGCTTTCCGAACGTGATGGGACTAAAACCTCCCAGTTCTCCGCAGGTGGGAGGGCACCAGCTTGGAGAAACGGTGGGCTTTGCTAGGCCCTTGTCTTCCCGCAACCCCCAGCTTGCTTTTCTCACAGCCCTGAGGTGGTTTCTCCTCCACCTGCTCCTTTGAGTCACATCTGGCTTTCCTGCAAGGACACTGGGGGAGATGCGGTGCCAAACGGGAGGCTGGTCCGAGTTCCCCAAAACGCCCAAAAGGGTTCAGGTCACCTGCAGATCTGTCCCCAGCGCTCTTCCCGGACTCCTGGGGTGGATACTTGCCCCCCTGCCCCTGGGCTCCCTAGTCACATACAGGGGGCTGTGCCCTTTGCCCCCTGTGCCCGTGGCAGCCTGCAAGCAGAAATGCCAGGGCTGCTTTGGCCAGCAAGGCTCGAGGGCTAGTGTGCCACCCTGCCAACTTGATCCACGACCACCTGTGGAGGCTTGCCCCTTGGGTAGAGCAGTGCTTGGGCAGAGGGGAAGCCAAGAACAAGCCCCCCTCCCCCGGCAGGGGTCGTCACTTGAAAGGAAGCCTCTGCTGTCTTGCAACTGGATGGTCAGTGGAGGAAACGCAGCCACGCCTGCTTTGGGCCAGCAGGGGGCGGCATTGCTCCATGGGATGAGTGTGGTTTGGCTCCTTCTCCCCTCCCCACAAGGGATGCCCCCCAAAGGTGCAATTTTGCTTTCCTGAAAAGGCCCAGGCCAGGCAGCTGGAGAAGGCGTCCCCCTTGTCTGCAGACCCAAATGTGACGGCTGGAACTGAAGATCTCTCCGCTTAAATCTTGATGGGTTCGCAGGGTTGGGATGTGGGGCCAGCCCCAGCTGTGCACTGGATGGGCCGTCCTGCATCCAACCCTGAGCTTTGACCCGGGGATGGAGTCTCTCTCCCCAGGGGGCCTCTGGCTGGCTGGCGGGTCCTTAGAAGACTCGAATCTCGGGCTTCCTCCAGCTTCCTGGTGTTGGATGGTCTGGGCATGTCCCCGGCCGCCTGCCACGGTTGGGGGAATGCATGGAAGCTTCCCCCCCCATGACCTTTTCACCCTGTTGCATGAGATGCCCCCTTGTGGAGGGTGGGGGCTGCTCCCCCCGTGCCCAGTGCGCCAGTGGCCAGGATGGGTGGCGCGCCTTCCCTC
This sequence comes from Python bivittatus, assembly GCF_059951505.1. Classification (NCBI taxonomy): domain Eukaryota; kingdom Metazoa; phylum Chordata; class Lepidosauria; order Squamata; family Pythonidae; genus Python; species Python bivittatus. Next base: position 1,902,654 of record NW_028277056.1, read on the forward strand.
TGGGTCTCCTTGCGGGCCAGCAAAGGGGGCAGAGTGGAGCAGGTGGGGCGCAAGGAGGCAGTTGGGGAATCTGGGCACACCCCAGCACTGGCCCATAACGTCTCCTTGTCTCTGTCTCGCAGCTGGGGCTTCACCGTCTTCTTTGAGAACGAGAAGCAGGAGAAGCAGCAGTGGTAAGGGGGCTGGGGGGGCACGGAAGCGGCGTCTGGGTTTTAAGCCCCTCCTGTCCCATGCCTAACGGCCCAGGGGAAACCAGGAGGAAAAATGGTTTCCTGCTGAAAATCAGTGGGGTTCAACCCCACCTGGCATCTCCCCTTAGCCCATCCCAACAGTTCAGGATTTGGGGAAACGTTGCTTGCTTGCCCTATTAGACCAGCCCTGCAGGAGTTGGTCCCAGCTAGGAACGTTGGATTGCACAGCCAGCAAGGCTTTGTGCTTCCTGGGTTGATGGGGACTGTAGTCCCTCCTGCCTGGCCAGCACCAGCTTAAGAAAGGCTGGTTGTAGAGATTCTTTCCATCGATGCTCAGGAGCTCAGAGGTCCCCACGACGCTAGCTGTGATTGGCGTGGGGCTTCTGCCTGCCTTCCCCCAGTGCCCCCTTCCCCCCACCCTCCACGCACAGTAAAGCCGGACCCGGTGGGAGCCCGGAGTCTGGCCGGCAGCCTGCGCCCTCCTTGATCCAACAGGCGAGCGGCGTTCGTGGCTTTGCTGGCGACCTCCTCGCTGCAAGTCAGCTAGCGCGATGCAGCACCAGCGAGGCAGCGGGTCCACCAGTTCTCCTGCCTGGAGGCTCCCGCCCCAGCAGCGCTTCTGTGGGGCAGGATGGGGGTCCCCATGTCCGCTCACCCTTCTCCCTCCTCTGGCAGGTACCTCTGTTGCGACACCCAGATGGATATGCGGATATGGTTTGCGACCTTCCTCTCCGTGCAGGTAAGGCAGGGCGGGGCGGGGCAGCCTCAGCCTGGCGGGGCGGGCAGCCATTCCAGGAAGCGTCTCCCCAACGCCTGCATCCCGGGGGTTGGTGTGCGAGTTCCCCTCCTGGACTCGGCGGCAGGCCTGGCACCCCGCTTTGGGGTTGGGCGTGCCCTGAGAATAGAGCCTGCCTCGGTGAGCCAGAGGGGCGTGTTTGCACTGCAGGCCGTATTGCCCCCTCGCTGTTTGAGAGCAGAAGCTCTACCGGGTGGAGAATCTCTTTCTGAGCTCTGGCAGTTGCTGGGATTTTGGCCTGGGCATTTCAGCTTCGCAGCCACGAGGGCTAGGAACTCCTTTCCCTCTTGCCATCCAGAGCAGGCCTCGGGGCTTTTGTGGTCCCCAGCCCATCAAAGCCATGGGTGGCTCTCCCCAATTGTCCATTTTTTTGCGTGGGGTGGGGGGGTCTTTAGGAGCAACATGACTTAAGGTAGCCATTACTTCCTTTAAGCGCCCCCCTTTCTAATCAGGCCCTCTTTGGTTACAGCCCTGCCCAGTTTTGGAGTGTGGCCCTGGGGCAAATGAAGTTCTGTGCCCCTGCTGCCCCTCCCGAAGCCCCCCAGCTGCCCATAGTCCCCTGACTGGCTTGGTTGGGGCTGAGAGGTCGGCACTGCTGAGGAGGGGTGAGGGGGTGACCCCGATGGAGGGGTCTCACTCTTTGGGCCGTTGATAGATTGTGCTTCCACAGGAAGACGGATGCATTGCTCTTAATCTGTCTCCCCCCGCCCCCAGCATGGAGGCAACATCTGGCCTTCGGAGTCCTCCAAGATCCGGACACCCCAGACGCAACCAGATTCCCGGCTGGGTAACATCTCACTGATTCCCCTGCGAGGCAGCGAGAATGAGATGCGGAACAGCGTGGCTGCCTTTGTGGCTGACCCCCTGACGGTGAGCCTAACGCCCTCCCCGCCCCTTCTTTCCTCCCCTCCCCTCCTTTTCTTCTCCCCTCCTCCCCCCTCCTTTCCTTCTTCCCTCCCCTCCCCAGCTGCCCTGGACCTGGGTTAGCTGGGATCCCGGATGGCTCTTCCCAAAGGTCCAAGCGGGGTTGGCTCCCCTCTGCGTGTCCAGGGGGCTCGGGCCTGAGGACACCCCGCCCTGTGCAGGAAGCCTTCTGACCTTGCCTCCTCCTCCCTCCAGCTCCTTGGGGATGTATGAATCCGGCAGTGGCACCCAGGTAAGCAGACCAGCTGTCCTGCAGAGGTCAGGGCAGTTTGCCCTCTGGCCGGGCGGTAGGACGCTTGGGAAGCCCGCTTCGCCCCCTCGTGCTGGTGAGGAAGCCCGGCTTGGCTGAAATTCTGGCCCAGCGTTTTAAAGGAGGCCAATGGTGCCCGTTGCCCAGATCCACCTCGGCTCTGGCCGGAGTGGCCCAAGAGTCCCCGGGATGCTGCCCCCATCCCGAGTCCTTCCCCACCCCAACCTTGCTTTCTTTCTCTTTCTTTCTTCTGCAGGTTGGACAGCGGAGGACAAGACCAGGGAAGGGCAGCCCAGAAAGCGAAGGGCTGGTCTGGTCCAGCAGGGTGGGGAGGGAGGGAGGGGTGCCCAGAATCAAAGACAGCCTTTTGGTGTCCCTGGAAGACCCAAGGCAGCAGCAGTGACCCATGCAACAAGCGGGGGTTTGCAGAGAGCCCTGGACCTGAAGCAGGTTGTCGAAGCCAGCGGGATCGAGATGGGCCTCCAGCCACGGTTTGCCACCTTCCTCGCCTGCAGCCTGGACCCTGGCTTCCTGGGGGCTTTGTTCACCCCAAAAGCTCCCCCAAGACCCTTCCTGCCCTTCCGTCATCTCTCGTGGATGTTTGATAGAAAGGATGCTGAGCTGGGTTGCATAGTCTGGGTTTTACCAGTAACTTGAACTTTTGCTGGAGACAAGGATGTTCTGGGTGGAAGAGGACCCCCTTTGCTTCCCCAGCAGACCGAGCTGAGTGGGGAGGAAGACCATGGAGGCCCCCTTTTTCTGCCTCTCAGCGGGGTGTTTGTGGTGGCTCTGAAGGGGCCTGCTGCCACACCCAGCATTTCAGCTCCTGCCCCCTTTTCTCCCTTTCTGGACCCGTGAAACCCTTCCATGGGGCACCGAGAGCAGGAGGAGGGAAGCTGCTTCCGGCAGGATGACCGGCCAAAACCAGCCTCTGATGCCTCCCCCTTGGGGTCCCCGCTTCTGCACCCACCTCTCTTCTGCTGCCCATCTGGAATCACCTGGAGGAAGGAGACACGGAGAGCAGCGTGGCTGGTTCAGGCCCGGCGGTCCTGCGAGGCAGGGGACCAACACTGCTGCTGGGGGGGGTTCTCTCTGTCCCCTCCTCCAGATGGGACATCAGGGACAGAAAGCCCAGCTTGCTCGGGTGCTGTGAAAAGGGATGGGCGCCATCTTTTCCAGACAATGTATTTTCTTCTTTTTGTAATCAGAATAAATTTATCAGAAGGAATTGGGGTAGGTGGGGGTCCTTGCCACTTGCATGAGGTGGCTGAGAGCTGAGGGGCGGGTTGGTGGAAGGCTGCTGCCCAGTGATGGGGGAGTGCGGGTTCCTGTGTTGCTCCGGCTGTGTCTAGGCCAGTGTTTTTCAAACTTGGCAACTCTAAGATTGACTCCCAGAATTCCCCAGCCAGCCTGGGTGGACTTCGACTCCCAGAATTCCCCAGCCACCAATTCTGGAGTTGAAGTCCACCCATCTTAAAAGTTGCCAAGTTTGGAAAACACTGCCCTAGATCCTGGATAACTGCATAAACTGCCCCCCCCCCCAAGCTCCAGATGTTAGGTGTGCCCCAGTTTTGGATTTCTCCATGGAACCAGAGTTGGTTTGAGAAGGCTGCCTTCTTCCTTTGTCTGGAACTGGGGTTACTGATTTGGGTGGTGGCGGGGGGGGGGGGGGACAGAAAGACGTAGAAATTAGACAGGAATACCCAGAACATGGAGATGAATGGGCACAGAAGCTCTGGGGCCTGACTGGGGAGAAAGCTCAGGTGCCAAGCCAACCGCACGCACGCCACCCCATTGGGGCATTTGCAGGGGGCTGGGAGAAAGGTGGCCCACTGCAGCAGGAGACTGACCGCCCCCCCAACTTTTAAGGTCCTGCACTTGTTACCATGTTGGGCCAACCGCAAGACCCCAGATAGAAATCACCAGCCTTTGGCTGCCCTCTACAGGTCTCCCAACCCTGCCCTGCTCAGTCGAGGGCCTGGGGCATGGACTGGGCAGCAAGGGAGATGTGGGCAGGCCCCATGCTTTTGGGGCCTAGGCGCTTCCTCCCCTGCCTCTATTAAATTTTCCCCACTGGAGGAAGGAAAGCTTCTCGGAGGGTGCAGGGGAAGGAGCATCATTTGCATCTCCTCGGACCCTATCTGGAGTTCTGGGGCTGGATCAGGCCCTTGCCCACCTTCTCCAGCCTTCTGGTCACTCAGTGGTCAACTGGAGGCATCTGGGGAGCCCACAAGCCTGTGCCGGAGGGTGAGAGAGACCTTACCTGTCCCTCCCAGCAACCCTGGACTGAGGGCTGCTGCTGTTGCCTGGGATTCAGGAGGTGCGAAGCAGTCCCAATTCTCCATGAACCCCCCCAACCCCTCTTTCCACCCCCCAACTGGCTGCCATTCTCACAATTGCTGGCAGTGAATTCTTCTGTGGAACTGCAAACAGACAGTCCTTTGATCCTCCTCTCTCTACCTTTGGCTTCAAAGGATGACCTCAAGTTCCCGCATGGTGAGGGAAGGAGAACCCCCTCGACATCCCTGTGCCAGGTGTGGTTTTGCACACCGGCTTTGTTTCTTCTCTCCCTGCCCCGCCTTTTGTTCCAGGCTGAACAGCCCAATTGTGGGGAGCCCTTGTTGGGGGGGCTGCTCCACCTTCCGTTTTGATTGCTGCGCGCTCAGGACTGAGAGCAGCTCCAAGAGGTTCAGAGGAGGGGGTGGTGGGATTAGAAACTAAGCCCTGCAAGATCTTGAAGGAGCTGAGCATCTTTATAGCCTGGAGAAGAGAAGGCCAAGAGGAAATTGGTTTATTTTATTTACTGGCTGGGGCTTATACCTGCTCCAGTCCAACAGGAAAGGTTGCTCTTCAAATATCTGCGAAGCTGTGGTCGGCAGAGTTTAGGAAGAAGCATCTTCATGGGGCTTTCTGTGCTGCTCATTCTCAGTTATCCAGAGACTGGGCACGTAGATGCAGACGTACAGCTGTCCTCGGTCGCTTTTCGAACGGAAAGGTCCTCTCATGCCCTCGTTCACTGGAGCGCCTCTTCCCACCTCAGTCCCCCCTCCTGGCCTGGGTTGAGCTTCACAAGCATCGAGGAGGGCCTCCGCTGAGTGCGGGGCCTCGTTCTGGGTGGGCTCCAAAGTACTACAGTTCCCATCCACTCTGGTCACTTGCAACGAGGCTTGGCCAGGCCCAGCCAGGTACTTTTCTCATGCTTCCTGGAGCTTTCCCGTTTGAGCACCGGTTCTCTTGGGAACAATTGCATGTTTCAAGAACCACCTTCGGTGGTTGGGTTAGCAATCTTCATCCTGGCGTTTTTCCACCTGCTGCCTAAGCTGAAATCTTCCAGAACAAAACCTCCTCTCTGCTGCTTTGAGAGACTCTTCATCCTTCATACATTTTCCACTCATACCTTCCAGCAAATATACGCCACAGAGATTAGAGGAAGCAAACAGCTCAGAATCAATCTCAATCTTTCTCTCTCGAGCTCCATAGTTACGATGGAAACAATTACCTGTAGATGACAAACGTATTTGGCAATCTCTATTGACTGTGAGTGCAGGACACGGAGTAACAGTCTCAGGTAGCCAGAGGCAGATGCCAGAGGCATGTTAAGAAGAGCAGCAATTTGCCAAGGGACCCAACAGTGCCAAGAGGCAGTGGCCTCCCTTGGGCTGGATGCCCTCAAGCGGGCTGGACGTCCGTCCTTCAGGAATGCTCGGAGTTGGATCCCTGCTCTGGGAAGAAGGTGGACGTGGTGGCCTCGAAGGCCCCTTCCAACCCTGGGACTGAGTTCACACACTGCCTTAAGCCATGGTTTGTTTCATGAGTTTGTTGACGGACAGCAGATTGAGTTCACAGATGCTAAGCCCAAACTTAACAGTGCCCACTGCGGCTTGGTGTGATGTGTGAACCTGCTCTGTGAGCTTATGAATCGGGTGCTTTGGCTCTAACTTTATTGTAAGGTTCCTTGAACAGAATCCTGCACATCTGAAAGAACACCTCTCCCCCCCCCCCTTGCCTTTACAGGCCAAGAAACTGGGGAGGGTCCCTTCTGAGACCTTGCCTCGTCCCCGTTCCTCCTCCAGACTCAGTGGCCTCTCATCTGACAGTTGCCTAGTCTGCAGCTCTTCCTCCTCTCTCCCACATACTGTTACGATTGGAAACCAAGTGGGGATACAGCCAGAGAGGGGAGGGGTACAGCTTTGCCTACTGATGACCCCAGTTCCAGTCCTGACCATGGCAGGCAAAGTTTGGAGCTGTTCCCATCTTGGTCTGCAAAGACGAAGTGAGCAGAAGTGATCTAGAGCAGGGCTGAGTGCGTTGCAGGCAAGCTTGTAAATTTTGCCCTGGGAGGGTGTTCAGACGAGCCCCTTCCTCTGGCAGCCTCCCTGGAGGGACTCGTGGGCTCCTGACTTTGGGGAGAGGCAGCTTTCCCCAGCGTGCTTTTATCTCGGCATGGCTGGGAAAGGCGCAGAGCAGCTGCCCTGGGCTAGTGCCAAGGCAAAGGCCGCCTCTGCTGCTAATGGAAGAGACGCCCCCTTCCTCTGTGCTGGCTTCCTTGGCTATTAGGCCCCCATTAGCGGGAGGCCAGAGGCCGGAGCCAGGTGGGAGTTGAGGGCCCCGATGTGGACAAGCAAAGCAGCAGATGGAGGGACGCAGCTCGGGAAATTGACCGTATCTCTGCTAGGAGGGTCTTTTGTAAGGATTAAGGCAGCAACCCAAGATTGTCTGGCTCCAGGGGCTCCTTGTGGGTGCTGGAGCCCCATGTGGCATGCATGAGCTGAGAAGGCTTTGCACGTGGACCCCAAGCATAACATCACAGAACGGTGGGGATGATCACCTACTCTGGCCCTAGTCCGGTTCTTTTTCTGGGAGGCAAAATAGGTTGACTGACTTTGGTTGTTCCCACGATGCATGGGATTAGTTTAACCTTGGGTAGGACTGGCTCAGTTTTCAGAAAAATCTAGTTATTGGTTTTTGGGCGGTTGTTCAACACCTCCTCTCTCTCCCCACTGTCATTAGGGTGTTACTGATCTTTGTAATCAAGGAACTCTTCATCAGCATTCAAATAATACTCAAGGTTGGTTGAAGCCACTGGGAGACATTCTAGGGAGGGTGGATTTTTTTCGGGCATGCAAGAAAAATGTCTTCCTGGGAGTCTCAGGCTGATGTTTCCCCATGCAGGCTGGTAAAAGTCCTCACCGCACCTACCTCCTGCATGATCTCCAGTGTGGTGATCCTGGAGACCAGCAACAAGGCCAGATGCAGCAGGAGTCCCAAGGATTGGTGTGTGTGTGTGTGAGAGAGAGAGAATTAAGTCCAACAGCTGACTGTCACCCCTTCAAGAAATACTGGAACTCTATTGATAGAAGCTCCAGGAACTGAATCTTGAAAGCCTGACAGCATTTCCCGTTCCTTATACCAAAGAGAATCAAGGTGGAGTCACTCTGTTTCTTCCTAACACCTTTTTCCACTCCCGGGCTTAATTCATATTCTGCTCACTGCCACATTCCTCCTCCAAGATCATCTCTGGGATTCTGGGCACCCATATCCTGCTTGTGGGCTCCCAATGGCATCTGATCGAGGAAGCTCCCTGGCCTCTTTAGCCAAACCCAGCACACTTCTTAGGTCTGCATTAGCCATTCTGGGGAATAGCTGCAGCACTTCCTCCTTGAAAAGTGGGGAGGCCAGGCCCAGAAGAAGAGAGATTGACTAGGAGCTGGGCAATTAAGCCAGAAGGTTGGGGGTGCACCGTCTCCCACCTCCAGTTGCGGGAAACACAGCAAGAGTTTTGCTTTGCTTGGTATTTCCTTCCGCCTTGCAACTTTTGCTCCTCTCCAGCCCCCCGTCCAATTCCTCTGAAGTGGCTCGCTTGCTTTCCTGCCCGCTAATTCTCAAACTCTCTCCATAAAACCTGGCCTCGCCTTGACATTTGAGAAACCTCAATTTCTCGGCTTTTATGCTAGCCAGACTGATATTTACCCAGCGAGCTGTTTCTCAGGGTCTTGGGGAAGGAGTTGTGCTCGGCTGGCTGCGGCGGGGGGGGGGGGGGGGCGGGCTCTGTGCGCATTTGTGGAGTCACAAAACCGCAAGCGCAAGCTGAGCGGTGCAGAGGGAAGAGGCTGACCCTCGATTCAGGAGTCGCCTCTTGAAAAGGGTCTTTGTCTCCGCCAGAAGGACCGAGCACCGGGTGGGGCCTGGCCATGAATGGGCCCGATGGAGGCGTGCAGGTGGAGACGGGTGGAAGCGACCACGAGGACGCAGCCTTGAGCAGGACGCTCATTGTTGGAGCCGATCTATACAGAAAACCTTGAAAAAGACACAAAGAGGAAACCCTCGGCTGGCTTGAAGCCGCTAAATAATTCTCTAAGTGGGCCCGTTCTCAGCGGTGACGGCTCAGAGAGAGGAGAGGAACAAAGCGCGAACTTTCCATCCAGTGGGGAAAGGGAGTTATTTGTGCCGGTTTCCTTTCTTTGCCTCGCACATTTCATCCTCCGTGCAGCACACAAAGGAATGCGGGGAACTCACTGCGGAGGGGAAAGGGACTCACACGCACACACGCAGGGAGGCAAGGCAAGGGTTAGGGCTGGAGAAGGAACACCGGGTGGGGGGAGACTTTTCAGCCCTCCCCCCATGCAGTAAAATTGAGGTTCAGCTAAAGGGGTCTTTTCACCCAAGGAGCAGAGAGGGCGCACCTGCATTCCGGCTTCTGTATTCAGATGGGATCAAGTCCACCTTCCTCTAGCTCGGGGTCTCCAACCCCAATCCGCCTGTGTGAGAACCGTTCCTTAGCCACGAGCTGCAACAGTGGAGCCTTTAATGCATTGACGCAAAGCTTTCCAGTGAGTCAAAAGTGAAGAGTTTCACGGTAGGCTATTAAACATAACCTATGACATAGCAACAAACTTGAATGCAAAACAGGGCCGTGGGGGAAACAGCCATGTCCATCTGGCCACTTAGCTGGTGGGATCCTGGAGGGTCCTTGGAAGAGGGAGGGATCTGCGGCAGGAGCAAGCAGGATCGGAAAGGGAGATCTGGGGGGTGGAATTCAGCTGGGGGTGCGCCCAGGGGGCTGGGGGCTTTTCCGTTCTCTCTGTCCCTCCTCCCTGGGCTGAAAGCTGCTCGAATGCTCTCTGAGCATCCCAGGGCAGTGATAAGAAAGACCTGTGTGAAGGAGGGAGGCAGTTAAACTGGAAAAAGCGCTGTATATAAATATATGGATATGGGCGGCTAGTGGTTTGTTAAGCTGAAGCCATAGCACAACAGGAACACATGCAAATTATTTACTTGAAGAGGACCGTAGCTTGCAGAGGAACAGTCTGGAAAGTTCCCGTCCCCCCTCCAAAATAACGTGAAGCTCTGCAAAACTTTTTCCTCCTCTGAGTTGCTCTGATTTCTCTTTAGAAAGAGCAGTCTGTAAATATCTGCAGAAGCAGAGAGGAGGGCTGTAGTTTGCTAATGCACGCACAAAGGCGACTCGTGCTGGAAAAACGGAGAGCCACGTTTCTCCAGGCCTCCAGAGTAATTCTGCCATTGTTCGAATTTCAGTTTTCTTCTCTTGATTGTACTCTTCATTTTTAACTTAACCCTCATTGGGGTCCCCCCCCTTTTTTTGCATTTTGGGGGAAGCAGAACAGCCTCTAATTACCTGCTACCTTTCCCTGGCATACTACAATTTTCTCTGCATGATTTCAGACTGATGGGAAGAAGCAAGACTTAATAACAACTGCGAAGGCGGAAATAAATCCTGCGTGTGCCTCACTTTGCCTCAGTCCTGCTTTCCTCACCTGGCAGCCAGGTGAGCACCCCCCCCCCCCCCGTCAAAGGACTTGCAGGACAAGTTTCTGGGGTCAGGTGACCCCTTGGCTCAACTGGACTGGACTGAAATCTGCAGGTTCACCACCTCTGTGCATTTAGGGCTGAGAAGGTAAGCCAGGGCAGGGGCTGAAGCCTCAAGTTAGTGCTCGGATACCAGCGTTTCCCCTCATTTCAGAGTCAGTCCTAGCTGAACTCAGAGTCCAGCCTGCTCAGCCTAAGGAACTATCTTCTGCACACAGCCTAGAAATCTCCACTTTCAGGGTTTCTTTCTCAACCCAAGCACTTCGTGGTGTAACACAAGGAAACACCAGCTCACGTCTTCTGGTTGCTGTTCTTCAGTGTGGATCGGTCCCTGCCCCTGGTTCCTCTAACTGGTGTTTGAACTTTCCTTCCTTCCTTCCTTCCTTCCTTCCTTCCCTCCCTCCCTCCCTCCCTCCCTCCTTCCTTCCTTCCTTCCTTCCTTCCTTCCTTCCTTCCTTCCTTCCTCCCTCCCTCCCTCCCTCCCTCCCTCCCTCCCTCCCTCCTTCCTTCCTTCCTTCCTTCCTTCCTTCCTTCCTTCCTTCCTTCCTTCCTTCCTTCCTTCCTTCCTTCCCAGATGCCAGAACGTGACATTTCCCCCTCCCTGTTCAGTTCCATCCTGTTTATTTCAGCCCACTGCCCGAGCGTTTTTAGATCTTATCTCTCTCTCCTCTGAAGTAACACTCACCCCTCCCAACTTTATGTCCTCTGCAAATTTAATAAATGTCCCCTAAACTCATCCAGGTCTTGACTGAAATGTTGAATAGCTCAAGGCCCAGGACATTGCTCTGTGGCCTCCACTCGATGCTCTTCATTAATAGCTCCACTTCACCATTTTTGGGTGCAGCCATTCAACCAACTAACGGTGACATCGTCTAGCCCGTATTTTTCCATTTTATGAAGGAGAACCTCATGAGATGCCCTGTGGAAGCTTTGCTGAGATCCAGGTACTCTGCCTGTGGCATCCCCTGATCTCCTAGACTAGGACTCCAAATGGGGTCTGACCAAGGCAGAGTAAAGGGGACAATTCCTTCTCATCTTCTGGATTCTGTGTTCCTTTTCATGCCCCCCCAAATAATAGTTGCCTTTTTAGCACCTGGATCAGACTTTGCTAGTTCATGTTTAATTGGTGGTTGACAAGGACACCCAGCTCTCTTTCACATGGACTACTACCAAGCCAGAGTTGTGTGTTATATTTTCCTATCCAGAAGCAAAACTTTATATTTCTCCCTGTTAAATTTCATCCTGATTTTTTTTTTCACCCCACTGTGGAAGCCTGCCTAGATCTTTTTGGATCTTCTCTCTCTCCTCTGAAATACTGGCCATCCCTCCCAGCTGTGTGCCACTTTGATCACTTGATAAGCATCTCCATCTCCACACTGCCTTCATCCAAGTCAAATCTGAGATGAAGAATTGCAGTAGGTCTGTCAGTCTGGCTGGGGTGGCCTTTCTGCTATGGTCGTCCCTGCGCTGCTAAGGGACAAACGCCGTAGTGCACAAAGAGACTCTCCGCCTTGCCTAAAGATCAACTGAACGCCAAGAAATTCTGCTTATATCACCCAGAATAGCCTTTTCTGATCTGATGCTCTTCAGGTGGACCAGATCCCATAATCCCCAGTCACCATGGCTTTGTTTCTTCAGGCCTGGGTCAACATGGGAGCCGAAGTTCCAACATATCCTCAGCGTGTCATGCCAGGCAAGGGCACTGCATTTGCAGAAGGCAGGATGGGGAGTGTGGAGGAGGATGTAGCCCAGAGGGCAGGTCCACTGCTAGGATTAAATATGTTGCTAAATTAGTGATGATTCAGAACAGAGCCACAGAGTCCTTGAGGAGAGGAAGCATGGAAGAAAAGCGATGAACCAATGAAAAGACAGTGCAGGAGGAGCTGTGCTGGTGGAGATCAGCAAAGGGATTTTTCAATTGCGGATCTGGCAATTCTTTCTTGAAACTAGCAATGCCACGATGGCTCGGTTCTTCCTAAATGGAGAGGAGGCCTTGGCTTGCCAAGTGAACGTCCCATCAGTTAATACGTGGCTTTGGTCTCCTTAGCCTGCTCTTGCAGTGACTGGGGGGGTCCTGAAGTGAGGGTGGGGTCCCACAAAAATCAATCCCTTAGCTAGGAAACTATTCATGGAGAAGACTCAGGCTGTCAATTCATATGCAGTCCCATAAGAAGGTTCATCTTGAGAAGGTCTGGCTACCTTCAAGACTGGGGTGCCAGTAGCTTCTGGGAAGTATTGAGCAAAATCTTGAAGAAGAACACCAGATGGGACTTGTGGTGTTCTTGGGGCTGAACTAGAATTCCCTGCTGCCCCAGCCAGCATGGCCAGTGGTGAGGGATGCTGGGAGTCATGGTTCAGGAGGGTCAGAGGTTCTTCACCACATTCCAAAACACCACTGCTAAATATTGGTCACATAATGCACTAAGCCTAGTTGCTGAATTAACCCGAGTTCAGGCTTTGCATATGTAATGAACTTAAACATCAGGAGCACGTTGCAGGGTCAAAAGAGCATCAGGTGCCCTGTCCCTCCAGGCCCTGGGTGGGAGGGACCACCAAGCCTGGGAAAATCAAAGGTTGAAGATCAGTCAAGAGAGTGGGTATCCTTCTCAGCTGGGTTTGGATGATAAGGGGGGAAGTCTCCGCTTCTGTCTGGTAGGCTGGGTCTTCAGCTGAAGATCAGCCAAGGCCGGCTAGATGCTGCTACCTGCAGTGACTGGTTATGTGGACCTATCCATGTTAATTTTCCAGCAATGGTGTAGACAGGGCTTCCTGGCCAATGACTTCTTCTAGGATTTTTTTGGAGGGTGGGGTGGGGACGTCCCAGTCTAGTCTTCACCCCTGGGATTCCTTGGCTGTCTCTCCTCCAAAGCCTAATGAAGGCCAACTATTAGGTTTCTGAGCTCCAACAAGAGACTGCCACAATTCTCACTAGGGACTCAGCTGCACGAGAAGAGAAAGCTTTGATGCCCTCCTACTTGCAAACCTCACAGCTCCCCCCCCCCCAGGCAGGCTTGGAGTAGGCAGGCACTACGGATCCCATCTCTCCCAAAAGGGCCCTTGGGGGTAGGAGGGAACAGAAGGCAAAGCCATGCTGTGGGAAACTTCAGAGGGAAGGTGTTGGGGGCTCTTTTAATTGCCTTCTGATTTGGCTGTGACAAAGTCGTTTTGGAGTTGACAGATGGCGTATCAATATTACACGTTTCAGGAAAAAAACACTTCTCAGCTCTTTCCTCTCCAGGGTTGCTGGGCAGCTGTCTGACCACACACTTCTCGAATCTTCTCTGACAGGCCACTCCGTTCTTCAGAAGGAAATGACTGGCACAGAGGAGGAAAATGGGCCCCGTTCAAACCTTGGCCCAGCTCCAGGTTAAAGTCTGAAGTTCTTGATAGGCCAGAGGCTGTTCCTGAAATTCGAATGCTGGGAGAGATTCCTACCTCCCTAAGACTTCAGAGGGTCAGCAACTGAAATTGCCAACTGACCAGACAAGCATATCCTAGCCAGATCCTGAGGCTTTAACAGTAGGTGTTGGTCTCAAAGTGGCTTGTTCCTTCCACTTGGAACCACACCTCGCACCCTGCCAGGGTCTGGACAAAGGACAACTGCAACAGGTGCCCCCTTGAGCAAGGGGCAGTCCTGAAAGTGGAACCCCAACCTGTCTGGAGGACCCCAGGTTGGGGAACAGGGGTGATCATGTCATTTCAAGTAGAGTCCTTGAAATGGCTGGGTGAAACGCTGGTAGTCTTCAAAGCCACATTAGCTGGGCCCTCAACCTTTTGGCCTGCTTGCTCACCCAGATTTTCCTTTCCATAGTGCAGAGAAAGAAGCTCCCTTCTGGGTCAAGGAAGGCCACCTCTTCAGCGTGGCTCCTGGAAGTTGGAGTTCATTGTTGCTTGGGCTCTGCTTCCAGCCTGCATGAAAATGGGTTTTCTTCCGCTCTCTTCTTTCTTGAGGCAGATTATGAAAGCATTTGTCCTCTGGCCTTCAGGGGTAAACACCCACAAATGCACACCCACACGCCTCCCTTGATGTTTCCTTCCAGTTGGATCATTTCAGCTCTTCACTTTTGGTTAGGGAGGTCACCGTTCGCTCCTACTTCTCCAGCTGTGGTTCTGTGTAGAGATAATAACGCCTGTTGGACTGAATGATTCAATGGATTTAATGAACTATTCCAAAACACTTTTCTCCAACTTGACGCACTGCAGAGGTATTGTGTTCCCATTGCTGAACCCTATCCTGCTTCTCTTGCTCTTTCACAGGGTCTTCAGAGGGTATGGTAAAACGTCAGTAGGGGGAGTCCTCGTTTAGTGACCACAATCGGGACCGGCAACTCAGTCATGAAATGTAAAGTTGCAAAGTTCCTTTTTCATCATGGTCATAACTATGAATGGTCGCTAAATGAGGCAGTCGCTAAAAGAGGGCTCCCTGTACGGCAACCATGACAGTGTAATTGAAGCTCTGCTTGTTTCTATGTGTGCTGCACCTGCAGTGTGCAAAAAAACCCCAGATAGGACTTCAATTACACCATCACAGTTGCCATACTGACTTTTTTTGATATACCCTGCAGACACCCTTGGACCCTCAATTGCATGCAAACAATTTGACACCCCTGTTCAAATGTCTGTTGGTCTGTGATCTTCAAAACACCTGGGAGCACTGAAGGCTGAAGCAGATACCACTGGCTTCCTGCATTCTTGTTCTCCATCAGCAAGGATGGAAGCACCACTGTCTTCTCATAACCAGGAAATAGGGTGTGGGGGAAACCCACCTTTTCCCCCCTTGGAAACCATGCTCTCAACCTCCACAGGCACTCTGAGCCACAGGGGGAAGATGTTCTGGTCCTTTCCCACTTCAGCGCACCCACCTTCAGCATTTCCACCTCTGACAAACTCACCAGTTCTGGGGCAGCTCTTCCTCGGCTCGAAGAAACGTCTCGGCCCTCCGTATCTCCTCACTGACTGATGCCACATTTTCTACGCACTCCCCGTCAGCTCCCTGCCTCCAGTTGCTCGGTTTGAAGGTCTGCAGTTCTGGCAGGAGATGCCAAGCTGGATTAAGGCCTCCCTGTGGATGGCCCTTGGAGCTTTGGCCCCAGAACTCAGATATAGCTTCCGTGTCCTATATTCTCCCTGCTGTCCTCACCAGCTCCCAGAGCCAAGCTGGTTGCAGCTGGTGCCCCATGCCCATTTTGAGGGGGAATGCCTGCCACTATGGTTTCATGTACCAGCTGCTCTGGACTCGCTGGCTGATGCAGAAAGAAAGACCTGCAAACTGTAAGATAACATCAGATCAAACTGCTGGACCTGGAGGAGGCCCTAACCTCTTTAGCCCAGCACCCCCTTCCTGCAGGGGCCATGCAGGGTGACAGAGTGTGTGGACAATGATGCGCTCAACGCCATCCTCTGTGTTGGGCATTGAGGGCCTCCTGCCTCCGTTATGGGGGCAATAGAGGGCCACACTGTTCATGGCCCTTTCCTCCATGAATTTCTCAGATCTTCTTGTGAAATCTTCTGGCCCTGGAATTTGGATCCTCCTTTATTTCCCCTTCTGTGCGTTCTGGAGCTCATCTGTCCAGGACATCCATGGGGCTGCCTATGTGTGTCAAAAAAGTCAAGATGCCAGGCGCAGCTGCATGATCAAAGTCCCACTTTTGTTATGTACTTCGCCCTGGAGGTCGGAGAGGAAAACTCGGTTCTAATCAGGAAGCGAAGAGGTGGCAGAAACAGGGTCCAGTTCGTTGCCCGAGAAGGACAACGCTGTGCGGTCAAGAAGGGACCCTGGAAATGCCGTGGCCTCTTGGTCTTGATTCCGGCTGCAATTGGGGACAAGGCCTCCGTGGATATTAATAGGGAAGAAATGTTCTCAAGTGAAGGGGCAGCCTCACGCTGACGTGTCCCTTGCAGAGGTGCTTCTCCTCAACAGGCGGTCGGCTCTGGCCTGACTTGTGATGGACACAACCACAGCGTTGCCCACGGCTCTCTGCTCAGCTTCTTTGGATCTGCGTCTCAGCTTCTCCTGCCCTTCAGCCCTTCACAGCATCTCCTCAGCTGAGCCCCTGGAGCGCCTGGGCGTTAATCACGGGTGTTGCTGGCTCTTCTCTTTGTGCCCCACTCATGGAAGGCCCCAATTGCTGTGGGGAAGAGCTGGGCAGGGTGAAAGCCCCAGACGACGCTGACTGGAGCCTTCAGCTTCAAGGATGGTAAGGATGCTGCCCTAACAGGTGGAGATGGGAGCCTCAGGGATCAGAAAGGAGTTGAGGTTTCCCCCGGTTCCCTGGAGAGTCTGCTGGTTGAAAAGCTTGCTAGAAAGAAAGGGTGCGCGTGAGAGGTGAGAGCTATTTTTGATGATGGAAAGGGAAGACTCCCTGTCCGTGCAGGACGAGTTGGTCCTCCTAGGCCTGTGGGAGGCTCTGCTTATACTAAATAAAAACTTGGGGTATTCTACAGTTGGCACATACTCTGCAAATCTAGCATCTTTGGAAATGCTCCTTTGTTTGGCTCTGGTCTGTTCTTAAAAAAAAAATAAAAATAAAAACCTGCATTTACTGGTCCTGGAGGAAGACACGGAGTCACACCAGGCACCGCGTCTCTCCTTCAGGGGAACCCATCCACGAATTCCCCTTGGCTTCTGAGTTCTCGAGGCATTGCCTGCACCCAGACCAGGTTTGTTTATTTTTTTATTAAATGCATATAGCCACCCATCTCATGCTCGTGACTCACAATTAAACAGAAAAAAACCACGATCAAAACAATTAAAAACAGATCCATTAAAAATGCAATGAAAACAGTTAAAACGATCATAACAAAAGACACGGGAGGGTGCCTTACATGCAATACGATCATTTAGCGTTCATATGATGTACTGGCTAATGTTTCAGGAAGGCCCCGAAAACATTCCCACCCCCTCCACTGTCAACCCCCGCTGAGGAAGGACCGCTATCGATCTAGATTTAATAAATTACGGCCAGACTTTCCAAAGGCTCATCAGTTCTTCAAATGCCCCATGGAATGAGCACCCATAGTTGTAAGGCACCCTATGAGCACCCTTGGGGCACCCAGAGTTGCAAGGCATCAGAGGGTGTGTTGGGTCTGCCCACCCAGACTTTGTGCCTCCCGGGGGCATCTGCAGGGGGTGGTCAAAAAAAGACCAGATGGCCCCGGCCACCAGGCATGCCAACCCCGGCCGTTTTTATGCGTGTTGAAGACATGTAAAAAACGAGCTGAGCTTTGATGGGGTGGCTTCTATTTTGACTTTTTTGACCACCCCTGTGGATGCCCTTGGTGCCCCCTCTGGCCCCATTCCAGTGCTGAGCCACACCTCAAACCGCTGGACTGTTGGATGTGATTCTGTAAGCAGCTGGAATCTGCTAGGACATCCCATTTTGATTATAACAGCAAAGTTTTCTGTGCTGGAGATTCAGCAAAACAAAATCAGGAACTTAACCTAGATCAGTATTTCTCAACCTTGGCCACCTGAAGACGTGTGGACTTCAACTCCCAGAATTCCCCAGCCAGCATGGCTGACTGGGGAATTCTGGGAGTTGAAGTCCACACGTCTTCAAGTGGCCAAGGTTGGGAAACACCGTCCTAGAGAATGACTCTAATGCTAGCCTAACCTTACCCTGAGCTGCTAATTTTCTACATGCAGTGAGTGTTTGCACGGAAGAGCATTCCCTCATATATGTCCTCTCCACCCTCTTGACATTTGAAATAAGAACTACAACCTCTCTTGACCCTGGTGAGTATTTTCCCCCAAGGTCTGTGCCTAAACGTTGCGCCCCTAAGACTCTCCGCTTTCTGATGTTTCCGGCTGCCGATAGGAAGAAGCAGAGAGTGGCATCTGAGCAAACATGTGCAGAGTTCTCTTTTTCTGCCCCTTGGCAAAGCGGGAGGGGATGGGCTTGCCAGTGGAAGCATGACTCCTAGCACATGGGTGATAGATTTATTTATTTGCATGCCCAGGTGTTAGTCAGTCCTGGATGCAACCACGGCGTTAGGCTGAGTTTAATTTGAACGGAGCGACTTTCCGCCTTGAGAGACCGGATGGGCAGATCCCAAGGACTGAGTTCCCCTGCCCTGGCCAGCCATGTATTGCTTAATCATGGTTTGTTGAACCAACCACACTCATCTGGGTTCACAAACTGCGCCGACTCAAAACCCAGCGCACCCAGGGACGACTCAGGATGTTGCATGAACCCAGCTGGGTGCCAAGTCAGCTCCCCGCCCAGCCGATGGAAATCCCTGGACGCTTCCACAGTTTGTGTGCCCCTTTTTTGGGGGGGATGCTGAGTTGACCTAGCAAAGAGGTTGCCCTACATGGGTTTTGTTTTCTTTCCTTAGGGTTAAAAAAAAAAAACTTTGCCCGCCATGCTTTATCGGTAATAATCCGTAGTTAGCTCTCGTCTCTTTAAAATCAAGGCGGTGGACCAGAAACCAAATGGAAAAATGGTCCGTTGCATTGGAAACGCTATTATTAATGCAAAAGTGGGGGGGGGGTATCACACATCCAACCCCAGCTCAAAACCCCTTTCAGAATCCACAGGCCTGTCTGCTTTCTTCCCCCTCCGTTGCTCTTCCCTCTCCATTAGCAGCCCACACATTGCTTTTCTTCTGTACAGAAATGCAAAGCGTTGCTCCGTAATAGGTATCAGAGCGACAACTTTCCTTTCAACATGGATGGCGACGCTCCGTCCTCCCTCGCTTTGGATCGGGCCCCCCCATCTCAGTTCTCTTCCTTGCAAAACGTGCCTCCTGTTTGGCTTCAAAGACCCGGCGGGCAAATCTGTTCTTCCCCCCCTCCGGCCTCCCAGTCAAAGATGGGACGTTCAAACACCAACAGACTCAGATCTCTCTTTTTTTTTAATTAAAACAACCCACCTTTTGCAGAAATAGGTGCACGAATTTCCCTGCCTGGTAATGGAACCAGGCAGGTCCCTTCTCGAGCAACGGAAGCTGCTGAATAGAAAACGGAGCCTCCGAGATAGACTGCGCCCCGGAGAGGATTGCCAAGCCCCAGAAGTTTGCATGAATTGGGCATGCTGAGGCCCCTCTTCTGTCCTCCATAGGCCACTCTCGGGAGAAAGAGGAGTATATATTTGCACGTGCTCAGGAACACTTGGTCCTCCCTTGCCATGTTCCCAGCTTGAATGTTACGCCGAACGCAAACCCAGAGGCTGAGCTGAATCTGGGGTGCTCTTTCCTGGCTTCCACCTTCAGAGCTCTTCTTCGCGCTCCCTTGGCTGCCCGTGGGCTCCCGGAGAAAGAATGCCGTCATCAGGGGTGCCCTGGCTTGCAAGGCCTGGAACCGCTCTGCTCCCTGCATTGGCTCCCTTCCTCAGGGGGAGAGTGGTGTCTGCTTTGCTTTTAAAGGACGGAGCCCGGATGAGACCGGATGGCTTTGCCCCCGGCCCGGATCTTCTCCAGGATCCACTCAGAGGAGCGTGGCTGCTGCCAAAGTCACCAGGGAGATGGGCACAGTGGCCCTTCTTGCCTTCTCCCTTTCCTAAAAGGGGACGGTCTCTGTGGGCTGTCTCAGACCTGTGCAGGAGTGGGGCTGCCCCATGCCCCCAAGCCAAGAACCCTGGGTGGGGGGGGGTGCCATTTCCTTTGGAGACCCCAAAGGACAGAAGCCCAGACAGGACATCAGGCACCATCAAGCTATTTTGATTGTGTTTTTGACTGGCTTTTGATCTGTTTGGATTGCTTCATTGTGCTCGCCGCTCAGAGTCACTATGCGAGATGGGCGGCTGTATAAATGTGACCCACCAATCCGTCAGTCAACTTCGGAGTTAGGGAGAAAAGCACGTGAGGAAGCAGCGACGTGGATTTCGGTCTAGCCAAGGATTCCCTTCACTTTTCCCCATTTCTGACCACGAGAGCGAAGGAGCAGTGGCCCGGGTGGGGTTCCTCATGGGCAGTTTTCAAAGGCTGGACAGCCATTTGTCTGGGATGGTCAGAGGATCCTGCCCTGGGCAGGGGGTTGGAGTGGAAGACCCCAAGGTCCCTTCCCACCCTACAGTTCTATGGTTCCACGATTCTGAAACCATGGTTTATGGGTTCACACGATGCAGGAAGCAGAGGAAAGAAAGATGAACTTGTCAGCCATCTTCAATATCTGAAGAACGTCATGTAGGAGATGGGGCAGAATCGTTTGGTTGCTCCAGAAGACAGGACAAGGAAGTAGGGGCTTAAAATGAAAGGAAGCAGGTTTGGGTTGGACGAATTTCCTAATGGAAATTTCAGCAGTGGACAAGACTGCTGTCTTGGGGCAGGGCGAAGGGGAACTGTCCTTTGCCTTTGGCGAATAATAATAATAATTTATTAAACTTGTATGCCACCTAACTCTCAACGGCTCTGGGCAGCTCACAACAGTCAAAGAAATTACAGCAAAATCAATAAAACGTAAAACATAAAGATAACAGTCAAGGGCTGGATCACCATTTGTTGGGGATCTGGGGGATTCCTGCACTGGACAGGGGTTAGGACACGCTGAGTTTTTCCAATCCTTCCTTCATTCTATGATTCTGTGTGGTGCTGAAGGAGATATGTTTACAAATGAACTCTGCATCCCCAGAATGCATTCTTTTACAAAGATAGTTGTGGTAAAAATGCATATAGTCCTTGTTTAGGGACCATTCGCAGTTACAACAGTGATGAAAAAGTACCTTTGCGACCAATCCTCTCATTTATGACCATCGCAAGTCTATAAAGCCAAGGAAAGCTGAAGTCAGATTGTAAGCAGAGTTGCAGTTTTGCTTAGCGACCGCTGCGCTTAACGACTGAGTGGCTGGTCCCAGTTGTGGTCACTAAATGAGGACTCCCAGTATTAAAAATAAGTTTGGAAAGCCAGTCTGCTCCTTAAAATTTTCAGGCTGTGCCCATATTTACTGGGCAGTTAAAGATGGAACGCCTGCAAATTGGTGCACTATGTTCTAACTTGGTTTAGTATTCACTATTTGTTTGATTTTGTTCCTTCTTAGCATGTCAGGCAAACCTAGCTTGTTGTCCACTAATGGTTCAGTAGAGAACCATAGAACTGTGGGCTTGCAAAGGTTGACGAGGAACATCTAGTCCAACCTTCTGAGATGTGCAGGAAACAATTTAAATCATCCCTCAGAGGTGCCTCAGCAGTTTCTTCTTCAGGAACTCCAGAGGTGGAGAACCCACAACCTCCATAGGGTAACTGTTCACTGTTGTCCAGTTCTTACCATCAGGGTTTTTCCTTGTATTTAAATGAAATCTAGGTAGCTACAAATTGGACCCATTATTTCTGGTTCTATTATTATTATTATTATTATTATTATTATTATTATTATTATTATTTTTGTGGCCATGGAGGACAGTTTCTGACCATCTTCCCTGTGGCTTTGCTTTATGTTTGCGGACATGGCTATTATGCTTGCCCTCCCTCTTGTCTTCTCCAGACTGAACATCCCCAGTTCCTTCAGCCTGTCCCCTGCTCTGCTCTGTACCTTCTCTAACCCGCCAACACCTGCCTGGAAATGGGATGTCCCAAATAGTTCATAGGCGTGGCCTCACCTGCGGAGGGTAGAGGGGAATTCTGGGTGAACCAGGTTCCGTGTGTTCTGCAAATCCAGATTTTATTGTTTTCTCTATTCCCTTGGAACAGGCCATACCTCTGAAACTTCTCGAAGAATAGTTGCCTATGTAGAATAGTTGGTTCACCTTTCTAAGCTGCCATAGCAGAGGTCTCCACTCGAGACCCGTGTAGCCATCTTCTCCTAGGGTCTCAGCTGGTGAGGGCTACCCAACCCAGAAGGAGGTAGCATTGTTCTTTGCCCATTTTACGTTGTAACGAGTGAGGTGAGAACAAAGATGGGCAGACTGATGGAGAGAAAGGAGGAGGAAAAAGGAGACGGTAGGGTGCCCGCTGTCCAGAACAAGAGAGGGCCCTTGTTCACTGCAGGCCCAGCAAGAGAACCATTTGCGAATTAGGGCAACAGCTTGCTGAACTTGGGCAGTTGCTGTGGGTCCTCCTGAAGCCGTTGCTGAACACCAGGCGACTGGCAGAGTGGACAAGGCGGTGGCATTCGATGGGTTCGCTGCAGTTACATTCAGGCTAAGAAGGGAGTGCAGCTCCATGACCAGGCAAGGCAGCTAAGCAGTGGCTGCATATCTCACCTGCCTTGCAGGGGCATCACTGCCAGAGCCAGAGTGGGGCCCGGATCAGAGAATCCTTGGGTTGGAAGGGACCTTGGAGGTCTTCTAGTCCACCCCACCCCCGCCCAGGGCAGGAATCCTCAGACCATCTCAGACAGAGGACAGTCCAGGATTTCCTTGAAAGCCTCCAGTGATGGAACCCCCAGAACTCCAGAAGGCAGACTGCCCCGTTGCTTCATAATTCCCACGGTCAGTGGATTCCTCCTCCTTCTGAGTTTGGATCTCCCCCTCTAGTGCTTCCACCGGTTGGTTCTTGCCTATCCTCAGGTGCTACAGAGAATAAATCCTCATCCTCTTCCCTTTATGTTTTGCAAGACTGCTTCCCTGTCTCCCCTTGGCCTTCACTTCTCTAGGCTAAGCAGACCCAGTTCCTTCCACCATTCCTCATAGGGTGGAGCCTCCAAGCCCCTCACCATCTTTGTTGCCCTTCTCTGCACTCTTCCTGGGTCCTCAGCATCCTCTTTCTTGTATTGTGGCGACCACAACTGGACACACTTGTCCAGGTGGGGTCCAACCAGGGAAGCCTAGAGTAGAACTGTCCCTTCCCATGAACTTGACGCCCTCCCTCTGTTGATGTAGCCCAAAATGGCATTGGCTCTTGTGGCGGCTGTGGCACATGGCTGGCTCATGCGTCATCTGTGGTCCACCAAGATGCCCAGATTCTTCTTGCAAGTACTGCTGTTAAGCCAGATACCACCTATCTTGTACCAGTGCATCTGGTTTTCCTGTCCAAATGCAGAACCCGACATTTCTCCCCACCGAATTGCATTTTCTTGGTGGATAGGGCCCAATGTTCAAGTGTATCAAGATTCTTTTGAATCTCGAGCCTGTCTTCTGAGGTGGTAGCAATTCCCCCCACCCTCCAACTTCTTACCAGCAACAGCTCTCCAGGACAGAAACTGACCAACAACTTTGATATGTATCAATGCATGAAAAAGCTTCAGGGTTGCAACCTTGGGCCAAGGTGCTAGTCTTTACAATGCCCTTGTGACCATTTGAGCCTGAGATTCCTGATCTCAGGTGTTCTTCCTCTTCCTCCCCTGCTCCAGATTTAATCCCTTTGTTCCTTGAAGCAACTGGGTCTTGGGTGTCATTGTGGGACTCGTGGCAAGCGTTGGTAGCTCTGGGATGATCCGGTTAGTAGTTCAGAGGTGGCCAGCCACGTGAGGAAAGTTCTCCCTTGGGCTGGCCTTCCACCATGGCCAAGAGGCCTGTCTCCTCTTCCTCCTGCTTCTCCTCCTCCTCCTCTTCCGCAGCCCCTTTTCGAAGCAGGATTAGCAGGGAGAAAAGTCATGCAACGCAGCCTCGCTTTGAATGGGCTGCCATCAACGCTGTATCCTGTTGGGAGGTTTCCATAGCTACCTGGGAGACCTTGGCAACCAGAGCCTATGGGGGATGTGGAGGCCACAGGGCTCCATGTGCGCTGAGCACATGTTTCATAACACAGATAATAATAGCAGCACGGCACCTTCGCACCCGCTCGCTGAGGGGCCTTTAACTTGCCTTCGGAGAGGAGGGTGTGGAGGAAGGAGGAGCACCTCAGTGGCTCATCTCTTGTATTCCAGGAGGACCACCGGCGGCTGAAGGCCCTCAACAGGTAGCAGTGCAACCTGTTCCTCTTCCTTTCTGCCCGCGTCTGTCTCACCTCTCTGCTTTCTGTTGACTTTGCCATGTATTATTTCTCCGTTCACGAAAACAGGGGGGTGTATTATTCCTCCTGCAGGAGAAAGGTGTTTGTGGACACGGGCTGCAGCCAACGACCGTTTCTGCCCTGTCGATGGGTAGTTCTGAAGATGCCATGAAAGTCTTGCTGGTGGTTTTCTTCTGCAAGAGACGAACTTGGCTGTGGCAGCCCCTCTGCACGGTTCTGTTTTGCTCTGGATCTTCACAAGCCAGCCAAGCTTCGTGAGTCCCTGGCCATGCCGTGTTTCAGGCAACGACCCTAAAACACATGAGCAGGGAAGGAGCTTGGAGGCCGCCCCACCCAATCAGGATGGGGATCCATCCAGCCCCCATTTGACAATCTCCAGCAAGGGGCAGCTCCCCACTCTTCTAGGCAGGCAGTTCCCCATCTCTTGCCAAGAAACGCCTCCTCGGGGTTCACCTGGACCTCTTGCCTTTTCTTTTCAATCCATCGGTTCTTCTCCTGTCCCTGAGCTTAATGAACACATCTGTCTGCACCTGCTAGGCATTTGTAGAATAGCATCACATCTCTCCGTCGTCTCTTCTGTTGCATTTTCGGCTCTTCCAAGGGCTTGTCACCAAGCGGGTCTTCAGACCCCGTGCCGATCTGAAGCTCTCTTCTGAACCCACTCCAGCTGCTCCATATCTCCCGCAAACGGAGGTGGCCAGAACTGGACACAGGACTCTACGAGTGCAGGGAGAGGGTAGGAGGACTCGGACAAACGGTTCTGTGGAAGCGATAGGAGGTTGCCTTCTTCTGGGCAATATCTGCACCTTCCCAGTTCAGCCTATTGCCTTGGGATTTCTGATGGCCCCCATCCAATACTAGCCAGATCTGACCCTGCTTAGCTTTTTCAAGTTGGCTAGGTGTTATCCAAACATGTGGGCCTAAAATTCCCACCCCTCACCCATTCCTATAGCAGGAAAGGCTACTATAAGCAAGCACAGGAAGTCCTCATTTAGCACTACCTTATTTAGTGACTGTTCACAGTTACAGTGGTGATGAAAAAGGAACTTTGCAACCAACCTTCACATTTACAACATTCACAGGTCTGCAAAGCAAAGGAAAGCTGAAGTCAGATCATAAGCACGGCCGCGGTTTCACTTAGCGGCCACTCTGCTTAACAACCGAGTTGCCGGTCCCAATTGTGGTCTCTGAGAACTACCTGCAATTTAAGTTAGTAACTGCTTCATAAGCCTGAGGTCATGTTTACTGTTCATAATGGGAGGACAATCTATTGAACTGTTAACTAACCCAGTGTTTTTCCAACTTGGCAACTTTAGGATGGGTGGACTTCAGCTCCCAGCATGCAGCTAGGGGAATTCTGGGAGTTGAAGTCTACCCATCCTGAAGTTGCCAAGTTTGAAAAAACACTGAACTAGCCCAAGAAATGAGTTTATAGCTATTTATTTATGTATTTAAATTTATATAGCTGCCGATCTCACAACAAGTGACTCTGGGTAGTGTACAACAAAATAAAACAGGTACTGAGCAATCAATATTGTAAATTGCGATTAAAAACATTAAAAAAACTATATGCCACAAACCCACCCAGACCAACACCGGCCAGGTCTAAGCTATTGGGCAAATACCGCTGTGTTGAAAACGGCGTCAGGCCTCCTGCTTTCCAAAAGAGCCACCCAGCCCTTTTCAGGCGTCCACCTGAGCCTACAAACCCTTCAAGCAGCCTCAACGTTTTCTCCGGCTGGCGGGGCAGCCTGGAAAGAAAAGCGGGGGGGGGGCTGTGTTTATAAAACGCAGAGGCGTGGCGCTCGTGCACAGCTGGAGCACTTCTGTGCCTCAGTTGCAAAGCGGGCCCGGCCGGGCAAAAGCCGCTTGCTGGGTTTGCAGCCGATTTGGTGAAGTAGGTTGCGGGGACACAGCCGGCAAGACACTAGGGCTCCTGAGCATAGGCAGAGAGTATGTGCATTTTTACAGGCCGGGCGCAGCATCCTGGCGCACGGTGGGCTTCGTTGGAGGGGCTGCTAAGTCAGGGCACCTGGAAGGCAGCCCAGCGCCCCGTAGCTTCTGCCAGCCCCTACCCCGTTTCCAGCCCGGTGGCTCTTTGCAAAACTCTGCTCTGCCCCCCACCTTCCCTTCCCTTCCCTTCCCTTCCCTTCCCTTCCCTTCCCTTCCCTTCCCTTCCCTTCCCTTCCCTTCCCGCTTCGAAATGAAAGCGAGCCAACCCAGCAGGGTGGAGGGGCTGCTCAGAGGAGCCAAGGGAGCCGGGGCGCCACGCTGAGTGCTGCCTGGCGGGGGAGGCTCCTCCATGTGGCATTCCCGTTAGGTGGGGCAGGGTGGGGGGGTGAGCCAACCCAGAGCCCAACGCCACCCCTGCAGCAGCCCTGGAAGGTCCCAGGCCAGTCCATGACCGGCTGCAAAGCTCCAGAGTGGTCCAAGACTGCAGAGGGAGGGCAGGGGGGTGGGGAAAAAAGTCGGGGGGGAGGTTGGAGAGGCTGCTTTGCTGTTGACTCTGCAGCCCGTTTTTCAAGGAGTAAGCAGGAGTCTCAGAAATGAGCCAGCAGGCAGAGAAGTGCAAGATGTGGAAGTGAGACATGCTCTGCGCATGAAGAGTTGCCCCTGGAAAGCCACGTCCAGCATTGCCAACTTGCTTCCAAGACTCTGGCTGTGCCTGGTGGAGGAGCGATCGTCCTTCCCTTCACTGGCACCCTCCATGTGCCCTGGGACTGCAAAGGGGCCTGGCAATTCTGGGACTAGAAAGTGAGCACATCTGGAGGGTGGCAGTTGGAGAAGACCTGGGCACGGGTGTTGGCTTGTGGGTGGGAGAAACAGAACCTGGTTTCACGCTTTAGGCTCAGCCATAATGGGGGTGTTTACGGTTGCCTTTGGGCAGTGTTTTTCAAGGTTGGCAACTTTAAGATGGGTGAACTCCAACCCCCAGAATTCCCCAGCCAGCCTGGGTGGACTTCAACTCCCAGAATTCCCCATAGGATGGAGTCCGCCCATCTTAAAGTTGGAAGATCTTTTTGGCCCCTTCTGACTTTTCGCTTCTAGAATCCAATGATCCATTCCCTCGTTCGGCCTGAGTTTTCTTCTTTGCCTCCCTTTCGCTCAGTGCAGGGTCACTTGCTTCAAAAGAAAAGGAGGTTTTATCCGCTCCTTGAGAGGCCTGGGCTGTCCGGCGCTGCACCGAGGCGTCCTCCTGGCGCGCTGGCATTGATTCCAGACAAACCATTACTGTTTTCTGCACATTTAATTGATGGCTCAAGGTTGCGTCCCTCGCATTCTTCTTTCCTGGGGGGGAGGCGGAGTGGGGGGAGAGAGCACGGACGGGGAGAGCGAGCGGTTAGGAATCGTTGCAATAAAAATAGTTTGGGAGTCTCCAGGTGGCCCATTTTGTTTTATGCTCAGGCTCAGCTGGCGAGCCTCGGATGCGTGACCCCCGCGGCACAGTCCACACATAAGAACTCCCCATAATCCTGAGATCCCAGCATGCTCAGAGGTGCCAGATTGCCCTTCTGGAGCCCCAGGGCTGCGTTCACACAACTCGCTTCACCGTACTACTGAGATCACCTTTTCTTCTCTTTGCACAATGCCTTGAACCAGAAGCTCACGAAGCAGCCTGGGTTTGCGTAACATGCGAAGTCTCAGCCATAAACCACGGTTAATCCTCATAGAAATTAGCAAGTTGGGTGAACGCAGCCAGAGGGTGTTACCGAATTGCTGGCTGGCATGTCTGAGTCTTTTTAACCTCAAAGGCCGGGAAATGCCGCCAACCCCAGGATCCACTGTTTGGAAAGCAAGCAAATCTACTCTGCTTAGGGGATCCTGGGTTTAGCTGAGATTTGTGCTCCCACTTAGGAAAGAAGAAGAAGAAGAAGAAGAAGAAGAAGAAGAAGAAGAAGAAGAAGAAGAAGAAGAAGAAGAAGAAGAAGAAGAAGAAGAAGAAGAAGAAGAAGAAGAAGAAGAAGAAGAAGAAGAAGAAGAAGAAGAAGAATTTTCTCTTCTGCCTCTTCCCATTTCACATAATGGCTGGCTGGCTTAATTGTAGTTTGTTAAAGGATCCAAAATTGGCTGGATTTAATCCTTTCACTAAGCCATAAATCTACAAACCCCAATATCTGTGTGCACATTAAGCCAAAACTCAGCCAATCATAATCTGGTAGGAGTCACACTGTATTAACCCACAAGGTGACTCTGTATCAGCCCTTTGAGGTAGGCCAGGACAAGAAATGGGCATGGCAAGGATTCAAGGAATGCTAAAGAGCAGTGTTTCTCAACCTTGGCAGCTGGAAGATGGGTGGACTCCAACTCCCAGAATTCCCCAGCCAGCTTTGCTGGCTGGGGAATTCTGGGAGTTGGAGTCCACCCAACTTAAACTTGCCAAGGTTGAGAAACACTGCTCTAGTCCATTGTAGGGCATAATAACAACTCTTAAAAGCCTGTCAGAGTTTCTCTCTGCTCCATCTTATACCCAACAAAATCCAGTGGGGTTATTCTGAATTTCTTTCTCACGCTTTCTTCTTTCCCAGGACCGAGTAATCTTTTGAGGACCTCCTCCTTCCTTCGCAGTTCGCTCACCCCTTCCCCATTCCCAGGACCAGGCTTCTCTTCCATCGCATCTAATACAGCCCCAGACCATTAAATAGCCAAAGAACAATGGTTGGTGCCTCCTAAAATGAGGCACAGCATATTTAAGGAGCTCCAATCCAAGTCCTCCTATCTCTTTTGAATATGGGTTGCTCCATAATCCTCAAGAATAGAATCCTAAAATGTCTGACGTGAAAGGCGTCTTGGAGGTCCACCAATCCAGCCTGCTGCTCCAGTGAGGGACCATCCAGCTCTCCTTTGAACAGCTCCAGCAATGGGGAGACCATCCTTGTTCTAGGCAGGTGGAGCTCCTGGTCACCAGCTCTTATGTCCTCAGATGAAGCTCCTTTCTTTTGATTTCAGCCCAGACACCCTTGTCTCCTCTTGAGTTCAACAGAGAGTAGACCTGTTCTCTCATGGCCGTCTTCTAGACCAGCATTTCTCAACCTTACCAACTTTAAGATGGGTGGACTTCAACTTCCAGAATTCCCTAGCCAGCTCAATTCTGGGAGCTGAAGTCCACCCATCTTAAAGTTGATGAGGCTGAGAAATGCTAGTCTAGACTCTAAACCACAATAGTTCCCCTTAGCCTTTTACTCAATGTCTTAAACTATATCTCAGAGCTTGGTTTCCAGACCAGGCTGTCTCTTTCTTGAACCCCGTCTCTTGCTTCATCCCGTCCCTTTTCAAGCGGGAGGCCCAGAACTGAACGCCTTATTACAATAATAAGCCACCTTGCCTTTTTGCCATGAGGGGCTTAGTTTCTGCTGCAATGAGTGATGACCACAGTCCCGTGCATACAAATTTGGGAATTAAACCTGCTGATCTCCACTTGTTTCCAAGAGAATATGAATTAGATGAAGCGGCATCCGGCTATGCCCCTGGAATTTGCCCCCGAATGCACGGCTTTGCACTTTTTCTTTTTAAATTTCATCTCCTGTTTTGTTGCCTGAGTGGGAAATATCCTTTGGACTCTCTTGAGCGTTTGCTGCCTGGATGGGATTTTGCTACCCTGAGTATTTTTGCTGCCATTCTGCAAACGTAGCTTTTTTGTTCCAGACGATTTAGGAATGAATTAAATTTAGCGTGGACCCCGAGGTGGTTGATTTCCCTCATGGCGGCAATTGATGGGCATCCTTGTTTTCTCCCAGAATGACTTGAATTATCTTAAGAGGGATTTTGTCAAAACAGGGACAGAAGAGCAACTGCACAAATACATTGCGGAAAGGGGACATTTCGTGCCATTCCGTAGCATCCTTTTCACATCTTCCCACCCGACTTAAAGGGCAAGAGGAGGATCTGTCCGGTGGCCGTGGGGATGCATGGGTCAAAAAAGTCAAGATGGCAGCCTTGATCATGTGATTGAAGCTCTGTCCTTTTTTTAAGCACAGAAAAGAGGCAGGGTTTTGATTACAGATCAAGCCTGCCATCTTGACTTTTTTGACTGCCCCATGGGCATCCCTGATCTAGTTAGTTTTCCCCATCATGATATTTTCTGGATGAGTTGGCCTGCAACTCTCACTGGAATGGGCTATGTTGGCTGGGGACAATGGGAGCAGTAGTCCAACATATCTGGAGGGATGAGAGTGGGAAAGCTGAAAGGCATGGCTTTCTGGTAAAGGTTGCCGAGAAGGTAAAGAAAACGACCTTTCAATCATCCGAATGATTGGCATCTTAACCACCTTCCCACGCGCAGTTCCACAGCCAGCCTGTAGAGGGCACCCGCACTCATCCGCTTAGCCTTCCCTGTGTACTTCTAATTCACACATTTTACAGGGTTTTTTAATTAAGCCTTTTACTTACAGCAGGCTTTAAAAATATGTAAGAAAAAGTGCCTTGGGCCCAAAGGGTGCTAAATGCAACCTTTTAAAAATAAGAGCAATAATGTTTGTGTTAAAGAGCGGATCTCTTTCCCTCTCTCAGACACACGGGCACGCAGAGGGTCTCTCTTCACGGTCGGTTTCATGACCTACTAAGTGGGGAAAGCGGTCGACGTATTGTGGGAGATCATTTCCCAAGATGAACAAAACCTTTTTATCGATGTCGAGGAACCCTCATTCTCTTAGGGGCTGTGCACCATGATGGAGGGGCTTAGGGGCTGTGCACCATGATTTTCTTTTCAGCAAATCCAAAGCTCTTTCCACACAACCCCTGGACTGCAAGAATGCATGGGAGGTATGGGTGTTGTTGAAACATGGCTATTGGCCTCACCCCAGTTTTCATCTAGGGATCCAAACGTGTGTCTAGAGCAGTGTGTCTCAACCTTGGCCATTTTAAGAGGTGTGGACTTCAACTCCCAGAATTCCCCAGCCAGCCATGGCTGGCTGGGGAATTCTGGGAGTTGAAGTCCACACCTCTTAAAATGGCCAAGGTTGAGACACACTGCTCTAGAGAGCATTCTTCCCCAAACTGGTGCCCTCTAAATATGTTGGGATTACAACACCCACAACTCCCTAGATAACATCGTTTTGGGGACTACACCTCCCAGAATTCCCCAGGTGGCATGATCTACTCTCCATGCTGCAAGGCTGGCGTAATCTCTTTCTTCCTGGAAGCTATGCAAAGGGGCAGTTGGGTTGCTCTTCCACGTTGTCCTCTTCTGTCTGCGGCCCCTTCCCCCTCAGTCCACTTCTCTTAGGATCCTGAGGAGAAGCCCCCACTCCACTCCGCCTGATGGTAGGGCTGGACCTGAGACGCAGAGGCCCCACCCCAGCCTCCCCCACCCCACCCCACATCACCAGCACAGGGTTCTTGTCTGAAGGGGCCTTGAGGGACAATTTGGGAACACACAGGAAGGGAAAGCTGGTTTTTTCAGCCAGGGCTTCAGACTTCCAGGACGACATTGCACAGAGGTGACCTCCTTGCTGGCTTTTAGGAAGACCTACAAAGTCCACGGTTCGGACTGGCAGCTGGGAAGAGCGAGGAGCAACCCGAATCCTTCCTCGATGACTTTCTGGTCTGTAGAAGACTGTCCTCTTCTTTAATGCTATTTATTTATTTATTTATTTATTTATTTATTTATTTATTTATTTATTTAGCTTGCTGCGGCGTGGGCTGCATCTCGCTTATAGGTTCTTGTTCGTCGTCATGTGAATTTAATCTGAATCATCTCAAGCTGACCTTGGTTCTTTGTGGAGGAGTGGGATCGCCGACGTGCCTGAAAGAAAGACAAAGGTGGGCCGCGTGGTTGGTTCACCCCATACCGCGCAGTTAGGCGACAGGTACAAAAGGCTTTCAGAGGCCACATGCCATCTGGAGCCACAAATGCCCAGCCCTGATTTACTGGCAAAGCACGTGGCTGGGCATCTAATTATCCTTGCTTTCCCACCAGACAGTACCCAAAGAGACATCAACATGTTATGGTAGTGTTCTCAGATCTGCTCGCAATGGCGGAGCCGTTCCGGTGGCTTTCTGTTCTGTTCTGTTCTGTTCTGTTCTGTTCTGTTCTGATGCCTCCCAGCTGGGCTGAACCTTGAACTCCCAGCCCAGCAGCAGAATGAGGCAAGAAAGAGAAGACCTGGAACCCACCCATCTCCAGCCCGGACGCAGCAGATTGGGTTGACGCAACAGTAGGCGAGAAGTGAGCAGAGAAAGGGGTCCAGACAGTCTTCTGCACAGATGCCACCTTGGGAGGGTGGCCGCTGGACTATCGGGCTGTGCAATCAGCTCGCCAAGTGAAGGTAGCCCAAATGCACTGAGTGAGAGCTCCTGATTCAATTAACACCCCTTTATCAGGCCTGCCTTCTGCTTCTTTCCTGCTGGTGGTACACAACTCGCTATTGTTCACCATGGAAGGAAGCCAGCTACATCCCGTACCCCATAAGGGATCCCAAGGAATTTGGGCAGCAGGAGAGATGGGTGTCTGCAGCTGGAGGAGAAGAGAAGCAGCTGGAGAAGCCGGACATGAGCTGATCCTCCTGCAAACGTCACCCCAAGAGGGCCACCTTCTCACCCTCGAAGGGGACAGCAAAGAAGAAACAGTTCAAGGTTAAGACTGGACATTTTATAAAATCTGGACTGATGCAGAAAGAGAAGTAAGGCAGAGTGTTTTTTTTTCTTTTCTCCCAAAACAAGAATGGCCTCCTTCTGCAACAGGCCAGGCACTCCCCCAGTTGCAGAAAAACTGGCCAGCAGAATTGGTGCTCTCCTGATGGCCAAGCTCTCATCTGCCTCAGCAACGAGGTCTGGAGGGGTCCTCTCCTGGCAGCTTGACAGTGGGAGAATTTAAAGGCCTCGATTGGCAGCTTCCTCTGGATCCCCTCCTATCCAGCATCTCCTACATTTTAACTCTTTTAACTGTATTTTAATGGTTTGGCTTTGCAATCTGTTTGCTTGGTTTCTGTCACTGGAACTGTGTGTGCTGCCCAGAGTCACAAATGTGAGATGGGCGGCTATATAAGAGAACCCCAAGAGGACTCCACAGTTCAACCCTGAGCTACAGATATTCTCTTCTGTTGGCTAATACATTAACAAATAAATCACCAGCCCATGGGAAAAGACACCTGGGGACCTGGGAGAGAGGCGTTGTCCATCTTTCCAATTGTCCAGACGGGTGACGGGTTGCTGGGAGAGAAGCGTTCCATGCCACCAACCTGTCACTCCGTCTTTATCTGAAAATGGGTCCACGGCCTTCTGGCACATTGCCCAGGTGGCCAGTTGGTGGGGCTGAGGCATGGTGGGAGGGGGAGACGCGCGTGCCCTTGCGAGGGCCTGCACTCCTGCTTCCTCCTGGCCCGAGTTCTCCATCTGTGAAGGACTGTAGGTCCAGCCTTGGGAAGCGGGAAGGAAGGCGTGCGCCATTGGGAGAAGGCTTGCAGGAAAGGTCCCTCAGTCCCGGGAAAGAAGAAAACGTGAGAAAGATACTCAAAAGAGCCTTGGGGCAGGGAGAAACTCTGACAAACTTTCAGGCTTCTGCTGTTCTATCTACCCGACATGCATCAAGGGCAGTCTTGCTGGGTCTCTTTCTTCATCTGGCCTTCCTGGAAGGGCTGACATCACCCCATGCCCAGAAGTCATCCAAATGACGCTAGAGTAGGGAAAATGGCATCGCCTCACTCCCAGTGCAATAAAAACCACAAAAGCATGGCTGGGTAAAGCCCTTTGGTGGGCAGAAGCAGTGGAAGACTTTAAAGGCGCTAACAGGGGACGCAGCCAGTTACCCACCTGTTTCCCAGCTTAAATTGCCTGGCTGCCCCCTTCCTCCCTTTTTAAAAGTATAGTAGGTCTGGGGTCTTCCAGAAGCCAGTAGAGCCATCGGGGTGTCTGCAGGCTGTGGTGGAGCCAGTCAAGACAGCAGCTCCAACGGTGCGTGCAAGGACCCCCTGCTTTTATGTGCATCGCGCACCGCTGGCACCAGCAGCTTTAAGAAGACCATAAGACGGTCTTCTTAATGGGGCTTTGTGAGGTGGGGAATGAGGCATGACCTGGGCAGATGCCTTCCTGGTCGAAGCCAAGGACGTGCCAGTGCCTGGAGGAGAGAGGTGTGTCTCCAGCATCCCAGCCAGCTGATGCTGGTCCCGTCTGAGTCATCCCAAAGATGGTGAATCCCCCCCGCACCCTGCAGGCTGGGAATGAGTCCAAGGCTGCCACCTGAGGCTGTGCCCTCTGTCTATCTGCTCGATCTGGCAGGCGAGGCATGCTCTGGGCCCTGCCCATGAAAGAGTGCCATCTGGGACACCCAGGAAGAGAGACCTGGGTGCCCCACCCGCTGGGGCACCCTCCTCCTGGAGATCTGATTGGCCTCGACTCCGCAGGCCTCTTGCCAGGCATTGACAACCTGGTTTTGCCACCCTGCCTGGAGCCCTGGTGTTGTGGGCGAGCCTGCTTCCTGGTTGGGATGACTATCAGCGCTGTGGTTTGGCTGCTGTTTTATGTTATTTATACTTTCTGGTATTGTTTTTATTCTGTTCTTAATTGCTAGCCGCCAGTCACATCCTTGAGATGGGCAGACGTATTCCTTTGAGAGAGAGAGAGGTTAGGGCAGTGTTGTCCAAACTTGGCCACTTTAAGATGAGTGGACTTCAACTCCCAGAATTCCCCAGCCAGCATGGGTTAGGGTTAGGGTTAGGGTTAGGGTTAGGGCTAGCTGGGGAATTCTGGGAGTTGAAGTCCACTCATCTTAAAGTGGCCAAGTTTGGACAACACTGGGATGGGGGATATCTTTATGCTGGGGTTACTGGGACATGAGATGGGCCTTGACCCCATGCAGGATCGATACATCCCAGAATTTGCCTGTGGCTGGCGACAGAACGGCTGGCGACGTCAGCTTCTTGGCAACTGGAAGATCGAACAGATTTATTGTAGAGCAGGTGCAATTAACTCATGGCCCAGAGACCTTGCACAGCACAACATTTGGCAGAGGACGTTCCAGTAGGCATTAGAGATGGGGAAATTTACCAATTTCACATTCTTTCCATTTCTTGCTTTTGCAAATCTGTCCAATGTGTGTAACCTGAGAAGGGTTTTAAAAGCTGGAGTAATGTTTTTATACACGTTGATGCACACTTCTCCTGGCACAGCATCTTGGTTTACCATTTTGCCTAACGTACTTGTGAGTTCACCCCTGGAAGACCTAAAAGACCAGGCTGAGGACAGGTCATTCTGGAGAGGAACGTTCCATGTGGTCACTGAGAGTCGAAACTGTTCTGATAGCAACTGGGCAAGAGAGCAAGCAAGCACAGTTTTTGCAAATAATTTTCCCTACGGGGAATATGTTCTACATTTGTGGTATGGGCAGGTACATTTTTGCAGGTTTTCCATAATATCCATTTGTTAAAAAATTGTACGACAAAATCCGGAGAATTATGATTTTCGAATAATAACATTTTATTGATCATTCTGAGGACTGATCCCCAAAAGTGCAACTAGATAAGTTTGTATTTCATTGCAAACCTAAATGAATTCTTATCCCATCCCTAATTTGCCTATACTTCCAAACACAAACATGGACAAAACTCAGCCTACAGGATGTCAACATACGCGGGATGAGAGCAGATTGTCCATTCACATTTGTCAGGTTTCAAAACAGCTGGACTGCAAAATCAGACGCAAACCCCATGTGGTCCAGCATTTTCTTCCACAACAGCAGTGTTTGTCCTGGACCTCTGCTGGTGATGGGGCGCGGGGGCGGGGGAGGCCACAGGGAGTGCAAAAAAACCCCAACCCCAACAACCTGGCAGTGTGCCATCTGAGACCATGCAATTCAAGCCCACCCCTTTATTATGTCTGTTGAATGCTTGATATATGCCAAAAAGGATCATGTGGCTGTTACTGCCATTTTGACTTTTTTGACCCCTCCCAGGCACCTTCGGGGGCCGAAATGGCTTTGGAAGGAACGAGATGCTGAAAAAAACATACAGCCCCGAGCCATTTTTGCTTTCTAAAAGAGCCCTTGAAGGTTGGGCATCTGCCCCGAGGCATCGGTAAGTAAAGCTGATGCAGGATTTCACTCCCTTGCAGCAGGCCAGCTTCTAATTCACTCTCTCTCAATCAAATCAAGTCAGGTGGGACAGGCAGCTTGCTGGATGTCAGTGGGGATGTCACACAGCCCGTGGCTCTACCTCTCTTAGGAGTAAAGCTGAGATGTGCAATTCTAAAGCAACCGCCTGTACCACAGGTTTCCCATTCAGTGGCATTGCTGAAAGGCCCAGGGTTTGCACAATGCTGAACCACGGGGTTAATAACCAAGGGGCTGCCTTTTTTTGCAGCATGGCACACCTGGTGGGTGTTAACTTTGGTGTGTTGTTGTGAGTTGGGACGTTGAGAACCCAGCGAGCTTGATTAGTTGGTGAATCAATGGATTGAATCCACTCAGAAAAGAGGTTAATTCAATAATCTGGTTAAGTGTATTTCTGATCCCGGTCAGACAGTAAAATGGCCTGGATTCTCCAGAGAAGGAACTAATGTGAACATCGTCCCTCTCATTTTCTTCTGCCTCTAATTGCCAAATTAAATAAGTGGCTTACACTGCGTGAGTATCTGCCTTCATTGATCCTCAGACAAATCAATTCACCCCAGTGTAACTTTCAGCACTAATTGCTCTGAAGCTTTCCCGTCGGACAGGAAAGTACAGGGTTGGCAAGGAATGGGTGCCATTTCAACTGGAACTTGCAGAAGAAATTGGGGCACGAAGGGAGATCAAAGACAAAAGCAGATTCAAGAAAATTAAAGAAGCCTACCAACCGAACGGAGGAAATGAGGGGAAGGATGTTGGCCCTATTATTCCTTTCAGATGTGCAGCACCCGAGGGTCAAAGGAGAGGAAGCAAGCAGTGGTGAACCCAAGGCTCTACGGTGGTGGCCATGGTGGTGAAGGTGTCCCCCAGAGCCTTGTTTTGGAGTTCAGTCTTAAGACGTGGGCGCTGTTAAGGAAGAGGAGCGAATCTGTCCCTGCACGTGTGCAGAAGGACTGCTTCCTTCTCAACTGAGCCATGAACATAGTGTTCCCCATGTGGATGTCTTCCAGATGTTCTGGATTTCAACGCTCAGAATCCTAAGGCACCAGTCTAGGGAAGGCTGGATTACTCGTCTCCAAACTCCAATGGGAGCATTTATAGCAGGAAAGGTAATCTCTGGGTCTTACATTCTTAGGATGTGGTGGTGGTGGCCAATAACCCAGATGGCTTTCCACAGGGATGGGGGAAATTCATGGAGGACCTGCCTTTTTAGGTACCCAAGAGGACCTGGTAGGTATTCAAGAGTAGCTGCTCCTAGAACCTGCTCGAAAGGTCTCCCCTCCCACCCCCCTTTGCTTTCTGGTGACTTGGCCCTTCTGCAACATCTCGGTTCAGCCTCACATCCTGCTTCCAGCAGCAGGAAGACCCTTTGTCCTCATGATGTCCCTCCATCTCATCCTCAGCCCACTGCCGAGGCAGCCCAGAGCCACCTTTAATTGTCCCAGTTTGGAGATGGTGTTTTCTTCTCCCAGGACAAAGATTGCCATCTGGGCAATCCAGGACCACCCAGAGGCGAAGCTGGGGTCATCACGGTCAGGGAGAGTGACCTGCTTGACTTCACCCAGCCTAGCATGTTCTGCTGCAAAAATGCTTCTTGGCTTGCTCCCTGGGTCGAGTGCCCGATGGCCATTTTGGCCCTGGCAGTGAGAGAGGCCGGACGCCTGACCCTTTTCCTTTTAGCTGGATTATTGACCTCTCAGGAGATGGATGCATCTGTCAGCCAGGAATCTTCTTCGGTGGTGTGTCTGTGTGTGTGTGTGTGTGTGTGTGTGTGTGTGTGTGTGCATGCGGGAAGATAGGGAAGTGGGGAACTCCTGTGAGACACAGAAACACACATGGGCAAGGAATGGGGGTGATCAAGAAGAAGCTGTTTGGGGAGAACTGGCTCCTGGAAGGAGGGGGAAGAAAGACTGGGAGGCCCAGGAGCCCTGAGAGTTTGCTACTCGGCTTCTCTGCTCTGCATCCCCAAGCCTGGCACAAGGACCACCCGTCCTGGGGGGGGGGAGGACCACCCGTCCTACCCACCCGGTAAGTCCACTCCAGGCTGGCTGTTAAGAGTCAGCCCCCCCCCGCATGAGATCAGAGGGGGCGGAGCCAGCACGTTCTGCTCATTCCCTCCTGAGACCAGACTCCCTTGGAGAGGTTTTAAGGCTCGAAGGGGAGGATGGCGAACTTAACGGGGGGGGGGGGGGGGGGAGATTGGTTTTATATGATGCTTTGTGTTTGCATGATTCGGTAACCCCTCTGGAAGTTGGTCGTTTGGCTGGACCTCAATGGAAGGCGAGGGGGAAATTGGCAGCCCCTCAAAGTCATGAACAAACAAACAAACAAACAAACCAACCAACAAACAAACAAACAAACCAACAAACAAGCAAGCCGGCTCTTCCAATCCCTCAGGCCGATGTTTGGCGGGGGGGGGGGTTGCTTCACTCAGGTATATTGATCTTCTGCTTCTCTGACAGGACTATTGATCTTCCGGGAGATTGATAGTCCCATCTGATGAAGCATGCAGTAAATAATAAAAATTAAGGTTAAATAAATAATAAAAATGAAGGCTTAGGGCTGGAAGCCTTCCCCACTCTGTGCTCACAAGAGCGATTGGTGGCTGGAGACACTTGCTGGGAAGGGAAAGGATGATGGGAATCTGCGCTGCATTGAAGGGGGTAAAGAGGGAGCCCACTGCTCGGCCTCGTGACCGATGGGTAGGGCTACGGAGCTCAAAAACGTCAAGATGGCAGGGCAACTGTTTTGGGGGGCGTTGCTAATAAAAAGCCAGGCAGAGCTCTGATTGCACCACCGAGGCTGCCATCTTGACTTTTTTGACCACACCCTGTGGATACCCTTGGGAAGTAAAAGTGGGCTGGGGAGACCATGGAATTTATGTCGATGTACGTTCTGCCTGGCTTAAGGTTGGAAGGAAAGCAGGTTAACATGGCCGTCACATTTCTTGGGCAACTCTTTAGAGTCCCAGCACTGCAGAGCAACGCTCGAGGTCACCGAGCGCAAGCCCTACTCAGAGCAGGAAACCAAATTAAAGCACCGCAGGCAAACAGCTGCCCAGTTTTGTTTGAACACATACAAGGAAGGGGAGTCCCCTGGTAGAGGGAAGAGGGAATGGCCTTGAAGGGCAGGAGGAAGAGCCGCCACCAGGGCAACCTTCAGATAAGCGGGGCTTGAGCCCTGGCTGAGAAAGGAACGTGAGAAAACCTCTCAGATAAGCCCCTCCGTAGTTCACACGAAGATAAAGAGAGGAAGGGAGGGGAAGCACGTTCAGACATGCAAGATTCTGTGACTATAGCTTTACAATAAAAGTAGTCCTGACCCACCTGGCATTGGTTTCCTAGTCTGGTCCACCTCGTAGGGCTGAGACCCCCACCTCCCTCAATAAGTGGTTCCACTCCCAAACTCTTCTGTTAGGGATTTTTTTCTAACATTCAGTTGCAATCAGCCTTCCTGCAACTGAAACCTAGGATTCTGTGACCCGCTTTCTGGAAAGAGAAAGAATGGATCTTGATTGCCTTCTTTACAGCATCCTTTCTAGTCCCAGCCCAGCCCCTCTTGCCCGTCTCTTGCAAGGCTAAACAATTCCCAATCCTTCAGCTCTGCTTCATGGGGTTTAGTTTCTAGTGCCCTGGTCGTCCTCATTTCTTCTGGTCTCCACCCTGCTTTCCCCCCGATTCATGCACAATTGTGTCACCATTGACAGGCCACCCACACTGTTCACAACTTGAAAGAAAAAAATACATGAATGCTGAAGCTGCATTAAAGTTACACTGGCATAATCTAGGAATTCTGGAGTTAGAAAGGGGGCTCGAGGCCATCCAGCTCGACCCCTTGCTCAGGGCAGGAAGTCAAATTAAAGCTTGACTGACAGATAGCAATCCAGCCTCTCTTCTCCAGCCAAGGGGAACTTTGCCTCTCTGTTGTCAAGCTGCTCTTAATGTTGAAGTTCTCCCGGTAGCACACAGCTGGAATCTACTTTGCTGTGGTTTGAACCCATAATTTCATATCCTGCTGCACCCTGACGTCAGAGAGAACAAACCTGGACCTTCTTTCGAATGAAGAAAAACATTGAACGGCCACTTCTCTCCTGGGAACGCCAGAGACTTCCGTGGCCCGGGTTTACGCCCTTTCTGCAATCCGCTGGGGACCAGCCTGGAGCTGTGTGCGGGGGGGGGGGGGATCGGCGGGGTCACTCCCAGCAAACAGCGTTTCATTGATCGGCTCAATTAGAGGGAAAGCATGAACATTTCCAGCTTCATCCTGGCTGGGGTACAAAGCTTGGGATGCGCAAAAGGAGATTTGCTCTCCCATAGCCCGATGAGCACGGATGCACGCACACACGCACACGCAAACCCACGCAATCTATTCTGAGGAGTCTATTTCAACAGCCAGCCTGGGATGGAAATTGGAATTGTGCTCCTGACTCAACGCTGCTGGTCTTTTGCTTTCCTTAATTTCAATCATGTCCCTTTTTAACTCCTTTGATTATTGGTGTTTTGGCCAGCTGCAGCTGACTCATCCGGCCCAAGCCTGGCAGCCCAACTGCGAGAGCAAACATCATTCGGCCCACCAAGTGACTTGCACACTTCCTGGGTGTGTGCGTGCCTGAGGGTCTGCATTGCAGCACACCTCCTGGCCTCTCCCTGCGGGGTGTGAGAAATGGTGTCCAGTGGGAGTCCCATTAGTTTGCACAAAGCATTAGGGGCGAACGTATGTAAATTATTTGTACCACAATAGTGCCAGCACGGGCTCAGGCTTCTCCTGAAGGAAATTCGGGGCCCACCTATGTGGGGAAACAGATTCAAGCGCAACTCAGTGCATTTGGTGAGATCCTGTACAAAAGGCTTCGTTCTTCCCTGGAAGTGACTTAAAAAAGCAGAGACGGGCAAACTGGTTTGTGGGGGGTGGGGGGGTTGCAATTGTTTGACCAGCCAGCAGGCCACAGGGGGCTTTCTGGGGACATAGGGGATGTCACAGGAAGGGACGTAGCTGACACGTTTTACCGTTTTAAACGGATTTTGGAGGGCTGGGAGGGGATTAAGGGTATAATTAGGAGTGTTTCACCTGCCAAAGCCCTCCCCTTATAGGGTAATGGGGATGATCAGGGGGCTAGGCTCTAGGGCAGTGTTTCTCAACCTTGGCAACTTGAAGTTGTGTGGACTCCCCATGCTGGCTGGGGAATTCTGGGAGTTGAAGTCCACACAACTTCAAGTTGCCAAGGTTGAGAAACACTGCTCTATGGTAAAAAAATAGAGGTTGGGACAGCTGGATATGTTCAGCCTTGAGAAGACTGAAGGGTTAGGGTATCGGTCTTCAAATATCTGGGAAGATGACTCACAGGAGAGGACCAAGCCCTCATCTCCATCATTCCAGAGTCAGCCGCAGAACATTAGGAAAAACACATTCCAGTAAGAATAGTTAAGTGAAGGAACTGGAGATCTAGGAGGTGCTGAGCTTCCCTTCAGAGGTGGCGTTCAAGTGGACGTTAGGTGGCCATTGGTCATGGATGGTTTCATCTGGATTCCTGTACGGTAGTGGGTTGGAATCCACAGTCCCATCATGTCATGATTTTTGCCTTTTTTGAACAGAAAATTATTCCAGCAAAATGTGACAGTTTCACCACTCCGTTTGGTAGCATTATCTTGGATTTCTTTGGGAGTGGTGCAAATGTTGGATTGGGACACCTCCCTGTGGTTTGTTCAAGTGTCTCTTTTTCCCCTTCTTCCTCCTCTGTTTTAATTATAGATCCCTTGAGAGCAAGGATTTTTGATTTTTTTGATGGGGATGAGGTAGATTCAACCATGATCCAAATTCCAATTTCTATTCCCAGCAAGAGTTGTTGCTTTTCAAACAAGAGAATGAAGGAGATTTTGTGGAGTGTGATGGAGGTGGTTGTCAAGACCTCATGCCCCACTCAAACAACCCCTGGCACTTTACAGTAAAATTAAATTAAAACCATAATAAACTCTCCATCATCAAAAAGAATCAGCTGAAAAGATAAACATGGCCATCCAGCCATTAAAACATTCCAGTTAGGGGTATCTGTGGAGGTGCGGTCAAAAAGTAAAGATAGCAGCTATAACCCTGCAAGTGAAGCCCCTCCCCTTTTTAATGAGCATCATATATGTTACACATGAATACGAGATGATGCTTTGATCACATGGTCGTGGCCACCATCTTGATTCTTTCGACTTCCCCCACTAGATGCCCCCGATCCCAGTTGTCCCAAAACGCTACAGGAAGGTGCATGTTTCAGGTTCTCTGGAGCTGCTCTGTAGGCAAAGCGACCCAAAAATCAGGAGATGGAGAAGAAGCTGGAAGGGCCACCATTAAGCGAGATGTTCCAGCCATGAATTCTGCTGTTCAAACTGGCGTCTCAACATGGAGATTGTAGACCGAGTAAATCAGCTAATCGT
Organism: Python bivittatus; assembly: GCF_059951505.1. Lineage (NCBI taxonomy): Eukaryota > Metazoa > Chordata > Lepidosauria > Squamata > Pythonidae > Python > Python bivittatus. The sequence goes on from NW_028277056.1 coordinate 1,944,926, forward strand.
AGGAGTTGTTAGGTTCAAACTGCCTTTCAGAATCGAGAATAATGGCTGATTGTATTTTGAAAGGACAAAGGTTGTTATTTCCAATCTGTCTCCAAGGTAATTCCACACAAGCTATTCAAACCTGCCTCTCAGTTGTGTTCTCCCACGGAAAAAGGGGTTGTTAACACACCTCGAAACAGCTGCTAAGAAAAGTCGGTGCTTAAACTTTATGACACGGAACGAGAGTGGGGGACGCGATGATCAGGGTGGTTTCTGTTGCACGCCTTGAGTTGTTCACACTTTGCCCCAGAGATCTAGGATGGTGCATCTCTGAAATGTTGGCTCAGGCCTTACTCCGAGACCTTTTGCCCCATTCCATGGGCCACATCCTGGGCCATGGAGCAGCTGAGGAGGGAAGGATGGGAAAACAGCAAGAATAAACTCACATCAGACCTTTCTGGCATGGCCACCGTCCTCTCTAGCAGCTGGGACAATCTTGCTGTGAGCCTCTGGGCATCTTGGTGGCCCTCTGGTTCTCCTGCCTCCCGATTCCTTAGCTTCCGGGAAGGTTTGCCACCACATGTCCCATGCCAGCTCCAGTCACAGCCTAGAGCAACAGCGAGCCACTCCAAAGCCCATGGGGTAGTCCATGGAGTGTGGGAGAGGAATCCCGTGGGGTGCCTCTGTCCTTGCAGAGGTCTCACGCCTTCATGCTTAGTCCCTCATCCCAGCCTGCATTTCCACCCTGGTTGCCTCACTAAATGCCAACGGGATCATTTCATCATTAGCAGCTCCCCCAGAGGGTGGCAAAGCTGCATCTCCTCTTATCTCAGAGAAAAGTCCCCGAAGTGTTAATTAACTGCAGAAGGGAGGGAAAACAGAGGGGCTGGCAAACATCTTAAGTGCTGCGGCCTGCAGTTAGAGCAACAAAACCTACGCCCCATTCCCCCGGAAACAGCAAGGGAAATATGACTTCTGGCCAGAGGTTTCCCATGGATGTTGGCCAGAAATTCTGGGGACTTGCACCAGCTAACAGTATTTTAACCTAGTGTTTCTCAACCTCTGCAACTTTAAGATGTGTGGACTTCAACTCCCAGAATTCCCCAGCCAGCATGCTGGCTTAACCCATGTGCCACTTGGGCTGTTGGTCAGTGGGAGAAATGCAACAAACTGGAGCTCAGCTGGAGCAGAACAGATACTGGCACCCTCCATCTTTTGGCTGCCAGAATTCCCAGCCACAGAATCATGGTATTGTAGAGTTGGGAGAGAGCAAAAAGATGATCTAGTCCAGCCCTCTGCAATGTGCAGGACACCCAATTCAACCATCTGTGAAAGGCGCCTGTCCAGCCTCTTCTTAAAAGCCTCGAGAGATGGAGAACCCACCATCTGTGTAGGTAGATTGTTCCACTACTGTACAGAACTTTCCATCAGGAAGTTCTTCCTTAATGAGATCTAAGTAGCTGCAACGTATGCCCATTATTTTTGGTCCTAGTTTCTGTGGTCACAGAAGAGACCCCTTGACCATCTTCCCTGTAGCTTCCCTTTATGTACCTGAATCCTAATATTATATCTCCCCTTAGTCTTCTTTTCTCCAGAGTGAACATCCTGGTTCCTTCAGCCTGTCCTCATAATCCTCTGTTCTCCTCAAGTCTCCATATGAACTTTGTAGCTATTGGCTGGTGTGGGTCTTCCGGGCTGTGTGGCCGTGTTCTTGAAGTTTTGTTTCCTAACGTTTCGCCAGCACCTGTGACCGGCATCTTCCGGTCATTTCCAAACAATCTTCAGACCCACCAGAAAAGTACAAGAAGTGCTAAAATCAGCAAAAGACAAAAGGGATCCCCTCACCGCCGCAGGAGTATACCGCATACCATGCAGTTGCGGGCAAGTATACATCGGGACCACAAAACGCAGCATCCAGACCAGGATAAAAGAACACGAAAGACACTGCAGACTACAGCAACCAGAGGAATCTGCGGTAGCTGAACATGCTCTCAAGCACACTGGACACAAAATCCTATTTGAAAACACAGAGATACTGGACAACACCAACAGCCACTATACCAGGCTATACCGGGAAGCCATTGAGATTCACAAACACCAGCACAGTTTCAATAAAAAAAAAGAGGAGAGTCTAAAAATCAACAAAACCTGGCTACCAATCCTGAAAAATACAGCCCGCAAAAGGTCAACGAACTCAGCTCAACCACCAGGACATGTGAACAGTTCACACAATGAACTTGCCAATCACCCCCAGCAGCCCCTTGTTAACAATTCAATAGAAGAAAAAACCCTGCCTAATCCCCAGGAAGATACACACATATGCAGACACCAAAACAAGCAGCCACTCAGTAACCCAACCCCCCCCATGCCCCCCCAATCCCCCCCAGATCTCTATAAATACCCACAAAAGGGTCACATCACCCTGGGCACAGAGAGAACTGCTCCTGTCTGTGCTCCTGCACTCTGAAGATGCCGGTCACAGATGCTGGCGAAACGTTAGGAAACAAAACTTCAAGAACACGGCCACACAGCCCGGAAGACCCACACCAGCCATTGTATGCCGGCTGTGAAAGCCTTCGACAATACACTTTGTTGCTATTCTTTGAACCATATCATAGAATCATGGGGTGGAAAGGGACTCTGGAGGTCTTCTAGTCCAACCTATGCCCAGGGCAGGAATCCTCAGCCTGTTCCAGACAAATAGCGGTACAATCTTTTCTTGAAAACCTCCAGTGATGGAGCACCAAAACGTTAGGAGGGAGGCTGTCCCACTGCTTTGTAGCTCTCGCGGTCAGGAAATTTCTCCTCCTTTTGAGTTTGGATCGCCCTCCGTAAAGCTTCCGCTTGTCAATTCTTGTTCTAACCAGAGGCACTATGGAGAATAAATCTTCACCTTTTCCCCTAGGACATTCTTTCATGACTTCTATCACATCTCCCTTAGCCTTCTCCTCTCTAGGCTAAACAAACCCAGTTCCTTTCACTGTTCTTCATAGGATGCAGACTCCAGGCCCCTCACCATCTTTGTTGCTCTTCTCTGCATTCTTGCCAGTTCTTCAGCGTCCTCCTTCTTGTAGAGGTGGCCAGAACTGGACACACTACTCCAGGTGGAGTCTGACCAGGCCAGCATAGAGTGGAACTGTCACTTCTTGTGATCTTGTCACCCTCCCTCTGTTGATGGAGCCCAAAATGGCACTGGCTCTTTGGCAGCTGTGGCACATGGCTGGCTCATGCTTCATCTGTGGTCCACCAGGACTCCCAGATCCTTCTTGCAAGTACTACTGCTAAGCCAGATACCACCTATCTTGTACCCGTGCACCTGTTTTTTCCAGCCTAAATGCAGAACCCAACATATCTCCCCATTGAACTGAATGTTGTTGGTTAGGGCCCAATATTCAAGTCTATCAGGATCCTTTTGAATCTTGAGCTTTTCTTCTGGGGTGTAAGCAACCGCCCCCCCCCCAGCTTTGCATCATTTGCAGATGTTATATGCATCTCATAACTCATTTATGGTGTTAGAGTCCTGGGCCCAGGACAGGACCCTGAGGTATCTTCTACACACCTCCCTTCATGTGGACATAGACCCATTGACCACACAGTGGCTATTTAGTCAGCTGTGAAACCATCTGATAGTGGGACCATACATCCCACATGGTTCCCGTTCATCTTGTAATCTGTCAATATCCTCCTGGAAATGGAGTGCCCCAGAAGTGTACCCAGTACTCCAAATAGGGGCTCACTACTGCCAAGTAGAGAAGAATCAGGGCTTTGACACGATGCTTTTCTAACGCAGCTCAGAACTTCCCTTCTAGCAGTTGTCTCACACTGGTGACTCTTGTTCAGCTTGTGGTCGGCTGCCACACCCAAGTCTTTCTCAGAAGTAGTGGTTCCAAGCTATAATCCCCCCATCTTGTATGTGTATCCTACTTTTTTTCCTCCCTAAATATAACACTTTACCTTTCTCCTTGTTGAAGGACATCTTGTTCTCAGCCCAGTCTTCCAACCTATCCAAATTAGATCATTGACAGAAGTCCCAAAGCTAACTTCAGCCAGATCCTTCAAAATTCTAGGATGGATTTCATCAGGGTCTGGGGACCCAAAGGCATTCACATTAGCTGGAAGTCCACTTACTTCATCTTTATTGGCCCTCCCTTACTGCTGTTGCATTTGTTCCCAGTTCATTCCCAGTTTCCTTTGGGTACAGAAGTAAAATTGGAGTTGATTTCCTCTGCTTTTTTTTGACCATCTGTTAACACTTCTCCATCTCAGGTAAGCAGTGAGCCGTGACCTCTGTTGTCTTCTTCTTCTTGTTGACGTATTTGAAGAAAGCCTTAGTTAGTTTTCTACCTTTGTCTTCCTGACCTCATTCCTACATTTCTGGGCTGAAGCTTTGTAGACTACTTTGGCCTAAGCTCTTCGTCCCGTTTCCAATAAGCCTCCTTCTTTAGTCTCAATGGCTTTGTGAGCTGCTCAGCCTCTTGAACCACACAGACTCCTGATTTTCTTCTTTACTGATATTGCTTGAGGCTACACTATCCTTAATTCCTTTTCCAAGAAGTCTCAGCTGGCTACAACATCTTTGCCTTTAAAGTCCCCCCCCCCTTGGTATTTTCCTTACTATTCATCTTCCTTTATTAAAATCAGCCTTCCTAATATCTATGGTTTATATCTAACAGGTTTTAGAAACCAAATTATTTGTTAAAAATTAAGAATTCTAACAAAGTGTACTTACTTGCACCCAAAGTTCCCATCCCTTTAATATCTTCAATCTACTCCTCCTTGTTAGTAAGGGCCAAATCCAAGGTAGCAGGTCTTCTAGGGGCCACTCAACATTTGGAAAAAGAAAATCTGCTACACAAGTCAGGAATTTACTTATCATCTTATGTCTGGCAGAATTAGTCTTCCAACCGATGTCTGGGTAGGGGAAATCTCCCAACACAACCACTTCATGGTTTTGGGGAGCTTTAATGAATCTTCATCTACCTCTTCTGACTGGGTAGGTGGTCTGTAGCAGACTCCTAGCAAGATATCGCTGCTGTTAGGATCCCTCTTACCTTATCCCAGATGCTTTCAGTATTTGCATTATCATCAAGCTGATGGACCTCTGTAGAGGCAAGTCCACTCTTGTCAGTCTTGTCCAGGCTGGCTTGGAATTCAGAGGGCTGTGATGCCAACTCACCTATGATTGGAGAACACTGAAGCAATGGGTCACACTGGACTGTGCTTCTCACCCACAGATCTAGGGGGACTGCTGGGAAGATAAGAAAGATGTCCTTAAGGAACATCTGCTGATTTTGAGAGCCAATTCCCTGTCACTGTCAAGCCTTCATGCAGCCAAGTAAGACCCAAGGAAGGAAGAACCACATAGGTTTCAGGAAGGTCTCTTTAATGTTAGTCCTGGGGTAGACACGGAATCTTGGATCCTGCAAGAGGATTTTCCAACCTCCTTTATGGGGGGGGGGGTCCTTAAGGCTGGGTCCCTTGGGGTGCCTCAAAATGTTTTTCCCAGTTTTTTCCCCACCTGGGCTGAGTCACCGTTTATGAGCTACACTGTCAACAGACTTGCCTTCCAGCTCTTGTTTTTATCTGCTCTCTCTTCCATTCCTTCCTCAGCTTCCCCACAGTCTCTCCCCTTCTAAGACTAGCTGCATTTCTTCAGACAAGGCAAACACTGATGATGGAAACCACCAGACTGCTTTAGGCTACTCCCTTGCACGTTTCTTCTCCATGCTGTCCTGATGGTCTAGGACTAGCAGGTTCTCTATGAAAAGCAGGGCAGCTGTGCACCCAAGGAGTCCAAGACGAACCCTAGCAACAGGGTGTATTGTGCCAGTAACAGGCAGGCAGCAGAACAGAATTTTTGACCCAGCTTGACCATTTCACCCCTCCCTGAAGTATCAGTGCTGTCCAGCTGCTGCCCATATGCAGGTCTGTGGTTCCTGCCCTTGAGTTGGACTCTAACGCAGAAGGTCTTGTGCTGTCTCCAACTTGCCTTTTGTTCACATCCACCCTCTCTACTTTTGGAGTCTTAGGGATGAGGGCAGTGGAGGGCCTGGAACCAGGATGTGTAGGACCCTTCTTGGCATTAGATACAATCCTTCACGTTATCTAGGTGGACGTCTTCCATAAATCCATCGGGTTGATTCATCTTTCTTTTTCTACACAATGCGAGAGCAGTAATGGTAGTGTCATAAGAATTTAAGGAGTGCCCTGAAGCTGTCAAGCCCAGCATCTCATGTCCCACATGAGAACCAGTGACCCAATGGGAAGCTGACTGGAGGACAGCAGCTCAGTCTTTTTCCTTAGCTACTGGACTTAAGAGCGATAATTTGTGTGTGTTCCTGGAAGGAGAAGAACTTGTTATGCCAAATTCTGATTTAAAGCCATTTACGAAGGCGGCCTTCTCCAGTTCAGTTTCATCACTTAATGTTGTGCTTATGATGAAGTCCTTCTTTTATCAGCTCTCTCCTCATTTAGATGACCCACTGAATTCTAATTCTGAAGAAATAGAGGAAAACTTCACTCAACCCGCTTTCTCCATGTCATGCATTATTTTTTTCACCTCTACCATGTCCTCCCTCTTACTCAGATTTTTTTCTCAGATTATCAGAACATTGTGACTTTTTCTGGTAAAGGGATTGGTTTGGTTCTTTTCGTTCATCTTCACCCTGCCTCTTGCGGTTGACATCCACGCCTCTCCTACCCATCTATCTCCCTAAATTAATGGAAAAACACTCAGGCTGCTAAGCAATGTTGCACACCCTCTCACGCCACATCAAGTTGCCTCCTCTGGAGCTGGACACAAATGGCTTTTCTAAATCCTCCCTTAAATTTCTGGGAAGAGAAATTGGGTGGGTAAGGTTTCTAGATTTTTCCTGGGGAAGGAAAACATTATTCAGCTATTTCTCAAGGATAGGACCCTCCCTTGGAGAAAAGCAGAAGCACCTTGGGAACAGTTTCCTTCCATTCCCTTCTCTTCAGATTGCATGGAAGGACAGGAAGAGATGATGGCATGGTGAAGTACACACACTTTGGTCTCCTGCCCCTCCTCATTAAAGAGATCTGTTTATTTATTTATTAAATTTGTATGCCGCCCATCTCCCCCAACAGGGAGATGCAAGAATACCATGAGCATTTCACTTAAATTCGCTTCTTCTTTGAAAGAACTTCATCAAGCAAACTGGCTTTCATCAGACTGAACGAGTATTGGTAGAAAAAGGGGTGGGAGATTTCATTTCACCCTCACCCTTGCCCACACCCTAGCCAATCTGCCCTGATGTGTGGAATCTGACCCTGCCAACACAGAGATGCATCAGTGAATGCTTGCTTTTCATTCCAGTGGGACTATTGTGTCCAGTGTATGAATTCCTTGGCACCACCTCCTTTCAGGTTGCTCTCCTCAGGGAAAGAAGACCAAGACCCATCATCCTGACTCAGTCTGGAATCCAGCAATGCTCAGATATTGTCACTTGCCCCTAAGTAAGAATAAGGATGGGGTTGGGGGGCTGGGGAGTGGTTGTCCTCACGGAGAGGGTCAAAAAGGTTGAGATGGCAGAGCATGTAAGAAAAGGGATGGGACTTTAATCACATGGTTGTGGGTGCCATCTTGACTTTTGTGACCCCCAATGGACATCCCTGATAAGGAAGATCCCTCCTTGCCTCCGTGCCCCGCCCTAGAGCTTCCCTTTTGCCCAGCTTTTCATCCCTTCTGAATTTGGGGGTTCTGCAGTTCATCTGAGAATAAGAGGATGCTGATGTTCTCCCGGCACCCACTCCCTTGCACTAATCTGCATCTTTCTCCCTGCACTTTAACGTACCATTAAAATATTAACATATCATTAAAACACTGCAAAAAAGTAAAATGAGAGCTTTTTGTGTGATGTTGTAATGAGATGAAAAGGCCCTCCTGGGGTTTGGTAAACCATAACACAGTAAGGACTCCAAGGGCTGACGGTTTGGTGGGCACGGTCTGTCAATCCAAGGATGCAGAATAGCAGGGAGAGAGCAAGGTGCTGTCATCCTCAGCTGTAAGCCACAATGACATGAAATGCATCGTTAGGTTATTCGTGCAGTGATGTCGCACCCACCCCTCCTGTGCCTTCCTTTCCAAGCATAATCTCTGTGCCAATTTCAAGGGTGCTGGTGCCTCCTCCGCCATGGCGCCCGGCCTGTGGGTCACCTTTCCCAGAGATGTGGAGATCCCACTTGGCCATTTTTAAGGCACCCCCAACTTGGATGTTCCCATGGGCATTTAGGCCGGGAGGTTGAGCCGACCCCTTTGACTGGTGGTTTAATTACTATTTTATTGAGGAAGTGGTCTTTTTGACTCCAGGCATTAAGAAATATTTTGTCCTTGTTCCTCTGGTTTTAATCTCTGTATGCCGCCTGGAGCCACCTTGGTGAGATGGGTGGCTCTATAAATCGCATCAGTAAATATAAAACCAACAGAAATCAAAACGGGAAATGTTCGATACATTCGCTTCTTCTTCTTTTAGCTCACGTTAAGATTTCAACATCTGAGAGGTTGTTTGAGGAAGAGACATTTGGTCAGCCTCTCTGTCTGGATGAATGAAGAAAAACGACACAGATCTTGCCACCGTGTCTGGGGACAGAAGAATGATGATTTCGGTTGTGTCTTTCTCATAACACCCTAATCTTTCAGAAGGATGGTTCTTTTGATTATCCAGACTCACCATTACCTCTCTCTGCCAAGATAAAACTCCGCTATCTCCGTTGGTAAAATAATCGGAGGGGTGGAAAAGTGAATAAAACACAAAAAATAACAAGTTATGAAAATGGTGGATCCATTTGTCAAGTAGGTCGTTGAGTCTGCCTGTTGGAGGTCTCAGAGCAGAACTTTATTATCAGACCCAAGAGCCAGCGTGGCGTTGGACCAGGGATCAAGCCCCCCACCCCGGTTACAGAGGTTCCCTGGGAGACTCTGAGCAGCTGCTGCCTCAGCCCAGCCCACCTCACCAGACTGTTGTGAGATTTGGACTGGAGAAGTAACGTTCAGTCGCAGACGCTGCCTGGAGGATTTCAGCCAGCTCGTTGCTGGTGGGGTGGGGAATGGGAGGAGGAGAAGACTACATACACCTCCTGAATAGAAGGCAGGGAATAAATCTAACAATTAAGCAAAAATAAAACAGAGAGCCAGTTCAAACTCCTGCCTGCGACTGCTGTATTTTAGATGTGAAAGATCATCCTGAGAAATGTGGCTATTTAATGCCCACCATCTGGTGGAGATTCGTTTGCCCGATTCCAGTAAAAAATGTAAAGATGTGCCACTGCCAAGCACCGTCATTTGCCAGGGAAAAACACAGCTTCCCCCCTCGACAGAAGCAGCGGGCAGGGATGCTTCTGTGGAACGTGGCAGATGTTGGGCTTCTTTTTCAAAAGATCATCTGATTTTATTTTTATTTTCACTTCACCAGGAAACAATAATGTAAATGCTCATGTCTCAGCTTCAGAAATGAACAGAGACTTTTCAGCTGCTCATAGGGAAGAAACTCTCGCGTTGCTATTTGACAGGCTCCTAATCTTCCTTTTCCTTTATGGCTGAACACCGCAATGTTGATAACTCACAATACTGAAGGTTGCAATGACACCATTCCAGAGGCAACATGAAATTTAAATGGTGATTTAAGACTCTTTTAATAGCCTTAACTTGTGACTCAAGGCAGCCTCCCTCCAGGATAACACATTTTCCAAACCCCCCAACTGATAAAAAATAATTGCATTTATTTGGTTGAGCTTTTTTTGAGGGTAGCGATGGCTGGCATTTATGCTACCGAGAGCTGTTTAGCCTTTTGGATTAGGAACATCCACGTGAGCTTTGATCTGATTAACTGAGAGCCATTTGTCACCCAGTCCAATCCAAGCATCGCGTCGCAATCTCTAAAATGAACAGATCTGAGAAAAGAGAGATGTAGAGATTTTGTGAGGATCATCACAGGCAGCCCCAGCGAAGCCCAACTCTTTGAAGGAAGAGAAGAGGAACAACCTTAGGAGGAAACATCTACTGATGCTTCCTATCCGCCAAGGCAAACTTCAGAAAAAAATGAAAAGAAGAAAGTTTCCAGCTCTCCAGATACCACCTAGGAGAGAGTGATGAGCAAAAGCTGGCAATCCACGTCCTATTTCTGAATTTGTATTGCCTTGGCGTCCCTCTTCCTAAGAGGTTCTACAGGCTCTGGCAGGATTTCAGAAGCAATTTGCGAGCCATGCAGACATCTGGCAAGCGCCATCAGTCTGGGAAGGAGGCAAATTAGAAGAGGTTCCTTCAAAGCAAGCTTGGTTGCTGTAGCTCCATGGGTGCAACTGTGTAAGGTTCTTGATCACAATATGGAAGTGGTTTTCCATCATCTTCCTCCCAAAGTTGGTCTAGCGCTGAAAAAGCAATGTCAGAAAAGAGGAAAAAAGAAACAGGGAGGGAGGGAAAGCACGCTAGAAGGAGAAGGCAGCCCAACCACCCCCCATTTAGCATTCTGGCCTCATCCCTGCAGGATTCAGTGGCTCCCTCCCGATTGTTCCCCATAAGTTGTATGCCTTTACCATGGGGGCAGGGGGAGGAATAGGAAAAGGAATGAGGTATTGGATTAGAACACAGGAAATAAAATCCATACATTTCCCCACTTTGCAAACACTGTGTATCTATTAGTTAAAGGAAAAAGACACAGATGTTCAGAGAGAGGTCAACACTGAAGATGTTACCTAGCCGGGTAATGAAACGTTTGCAAGAAAAGAGCCAAGCTCAGAGAACCCCACGGACTCCACAGTTCAACCCTGAGCTTCACGTATTCACCTCTAGAGGTCAACAATTCAGGCCATCCTTCCCAACTTGCAAATTCCAGATAGGTTGAATTACTATACTATTTATCCATAGGCAGCATGGCTGGCAATCACAGGAAGGGTAGCCTACCTTGTCTGGAGGTAACAAGAGTGAATCATGCCACGTTTCTCCCAGCAAATTGGATAAATGGGCACACAGCAACCCAAGATTTTCTGAGGAGTAAAGTTTATTGTAGGAAAGTTAAGATGCCATTATGAAAGAATTCCAATGACGGTGCCTCTGATGTGAGCCCTATTTATAGTGAAATCACGTTCAGTTTGTTGTGCTTCTTCCTCTCCTGTGCACTGGAGCCACCCTGTGTCATGGGGGAGGGACGGTTTGCACCCTGTTTTAGTCACAGACAGATCGGATGTTAGGTTCGTTCTTCTGCACGTGTGAGAGGAATTCGCTGCTAAGAAGTAGGATGGACACCTGTGTTTGAGCTGGTTTGTTACGAGAGGAAGACTGGAACAAACTGGGGCAAACAGAGATAAAAATAAAGTCCTAAGTCAAGTTGACAAAATAAAAATAGACAAATCCATGGGTCCAGACACTAACCACCTAAGAGGTCTCACAGAGCTTCAGTGGGAAGTGGGTGGTCTTTTCACCAAAGCACGAAACTTTTCTTTAACGCCTGCCTCTGTCCTGAAGAACTGGGGAAGAGCTCACAGGATCCCGCTTGTTACAGGGCGATGAAGCAAATTGTGGCCACGTGGCTTCACGTCTGTTCTAGGTGAAGTAGTTGAAAGATGATTCAAGGGAAAATAAGCAAGTGCGTATGAGAATGTAAAGGAATCAACGAGGCTTCTCCAGATGTAAGTCTTGTCTCCTTAACCTTTTAATGGGGAGAAGGAAAGCAATCAAAATGTTTGTAGGCAAGAGTGATGGGTGTTTTTCAATCTCAGCAACCTTAAGATGTATGGACTTCAGCTCCCAGAATTCCCTGGCCAGCCATGCTGGCCAGGGAATTCTGGGAGCTGAAGTCCATACATCTTAACGTTGCTGAGATTGAGAAAGACTGCAACAGATGCTCGGTACTTGGACTTTCAAAAGCCCCTTAACTCAAGCAAACTCAGCTTCCATGGAATAAGAGCATAGGGGCTCTTATGGATTGGCAACTGGTTAGAACACATGAAACAGAGCATGGCCGACCATGGGAAGGGTCAAAGAAGTCAAGATGGAGCAGCAACCATGCAATCAAAGCCCTGCCTCTTTTTTACATGGATCTAATTGGGGAGGGGGGGGGCAGGAAGAAGTGGCCAGAGGAAAGATGGAGTTTAAAACCTGAGTTTTTTAGCTGGCTGGGAGTACAGAGGAAAAAAACCTGGAAAATTCCCCCAATGCATGCCTAGGGGAGGGGCGGTGGGTCAGTGGCTGAGAATTAGCGACTGCTCCTTTCTAAGGATTGCACAGTCAATGTGTGTGTAGACACTGGTTAGTCCCTGGGGAGAAAGTACATATACACATACCCACACAGAGTGCAGACACACGAACACACGCACTTCAGTACCAAGAAGAAAATACAAGCACTGGAAAGAATTCCCGGAACCAGCTGGTGCAAGTTTTCCCCATCTTGTGATTTCTATATAAAATTACCTGGAATTAAAGCCAAGCATTGCCTGGGGTGGAACCATCAGAAAAGCCTTGCGGAGAGTTCCCAAAGGACTGGGTTGGTGGGAATGGGCTTCAAAAAGCCAGATGCAGGGTAGTGCAACCAAGTGAAAGTGAAGCATGTTGGCACAACAGACTTTCACTTTCACCTCTACCTCAATGAGATCTGAGCTGGGACTGGCTAACCAGGAGGGGGAATCTCAGAGCCACAAAGAAGTCACTCCGTGCAGCAGGAAATGAACCTTATGGAAAGCTATGGAGAGAGCACATTTCCAGCATCATGTACAGTTCTGGTCACTGCCACACTTTCAAAAGGATATCACAGAACTCAGAACGTTGAGGGCTGGAGCAGTTCGTTTACTTATTTATTTATTCAATTTAAATAACTGTGTCTTGCAATTGTGCCTTTGGCTGGTGAACATAGGATTAAAACCCACGGAACAAAAATAATAAACAATAACATAATAATAGCACAATGGTACCTGAGTGCAATCAAACTCAAGCCACAACATCACAATCATGGGAAGGAAAACACCACAATGGTGGGCTTGCCCAACCTGCAGACCATGTGCCTTGGGGGAACATCCAGGTCTTCAAGAACTTACAAAATACCAGCAGGGTCAAGGAAATGAGTCACTGCAAGGAAAGATCCAGCAACTGGGGCTCCAGAAGAAGAAGAAGAAGAAGAAGAAGAAGAAGAAGAAGAAGAAGAGGAGGAGGAGGAGGAGGAGGAGGAGGAGGAGGAGGAGGAGGAGGAGGAGGAGGAGGAGGAGGGGAAGGGGAAGGGGAAGGGGAAGGGGAAGGGGAAGGGGAAGGGGAAGGGGAAGGGGAAGGGGAAGGGGAAGGGGAAGGGGAAGGGGAAGAAGGGGAAGAAGGGGAAGAAGGAGGAGGAGCTGTGAGTTGGGAGTTGCTCTGGAATACAGCAGAACGGAAAAGTTTCAAGTACATAAACAGATAATCATGCATGGCACAGAGAGGATTATTTGTCCCACTCTCCCAGGGTTAGAATGGCACAATGCTGCTGCGGTGTGTGCTGCTGCTGGATTTCTCAGAACCTAAGAACCTCTGTGCTGGATCAGCCCTTGGTCCACCTTCTGGAAGCTGGAGGAAGGTGGACCAAGGGCTGATCCAGCACAGAGGTTCTTAGGTTCTGAGAAATCCAGCAGCAGCACACACCACAGCAGCATTGTGCCGTTCACGCAACCGAGAAACTGCCACTGGCTGGGTGCTTTTTTTGATAATTGGTGGGAATAAATAGCCATCTTGACCAATAAGCCACCGATGTTCTTGTCCTCCACAACAGAGCAAGATCATGGCGTTTCTTTCAGAATTCCCACGTCCATCCCACCCATTTCTATCCTTATTTGCGCGACTGATCACATTTCTTCTTATGGCCTGACATGCAGCTGCTGGACTGGTGGAAACGTTGCACTTTGCCCATGCCCAAACGCAACGGTACAACTTTGTCGCACTCCTGAAGCACGGGGAGCCACTTCTGAGCCCCAAGATGGACCTCTCATCTCAATGGCCCTGTTTGGGTGCAGTAATTGAAAAGATATTCTCGGGAAAGCTCATTCATTTATCACTACATAAGCTGTTGTGGATTATGGTCCTCAACTGGATAATACTTATGGTTTTTGCGAGGCTCTATTGTTTTTCTTGCTAAGGGCTAACTGGGCAATTTCCCCCTAAACTAAGCAAAGCTGAGTTTGAAAACGATGTCAGCTTTGGGAAGAGAGGGACTTATTTCTTTGGTTTGGAACCGAAAGCTCTGATTTAAAAAGAACACCGGTAAATCAGCCCAGGTAATTCAAATGAAGCCATTAATGTTGAGAACTGCAGGCTTAGAATGCCAGAAACAGGAATATAGCTTTCAAAAATGCGCGGATATTATTCTCACTCAAGGCAGGATATGAATTTAATCACATTTTTGAGCCACAGCAGCACAAGGACACGATACACCTTTTTGGTGCTGTATATTTAAAGGTGAAGCAGTTTGATATTAGCGTTTTCCGAGGTATTTCAAAAGATAATTGCTCTGCACTTTAGCAAGCGTGGAATGCATAATCCGCAAGCGTTCGCGCATGGAAAGGGAAGAGAAAGGATGGAAGAACTCAGTGACTGGCAGAGAAAGAGAATCTCGTCGACAGGCAAAAGTTAGTTACGACAAAATCTCTTTTCCCTCTGCATTTGAGGATCTACTGTTTGCAGAAATGCCCAGGCCGAAGCGTGCGTGCATCGTGCATGTGAAAACAGGTTGCCATGGTGCCAGTATGGCCTACCAGGATGGTTCTATCTCTGCCCAAACTATCTTCAAGTAAAGAATTATTACAAAGAAAGGAAAATATATCGATTTCTTTAAAGTATTTATAGCCTGCCTTTTAGGGTAAGATCTCCCCTATAAAATAACAATATACCACTTTATATTAATCACCAGGGATTCCTTTATGGGCAGAAAGGTGGGGTGAGAATAACATACTAAAAATAATTATGTTAATAGAGATGAGGCCAAACCACCACCTAAAAAGTAATATATAACCCAGTAAAGTGCAGTCGAATAAAGAATTATAGCTAAAACTGCATTACGTACTTCATATCAGGGCTTCGCAACTTTTTCAGGACCACGGGTGATCTCACAGGATGGTGTCGATGCCTCCGCTCCCTCAGAATGCCATAATCTCATGGGATCAGCCATTCTCATCTGAAATCTTGCAAGGTCTCATGTAAAAAGGCCAGAATGTTGTGAGACTTCGTGATCTCCCAAGATTTGGGCCCTTTTGATTCTTTTTTTAAAAAATGCACTAGTAGCAGGAGGCCTGTGGATGCCACCTGGGGGTGTCCTGGGACTTCAGCCCCTGCAGGTGCTTCACTGCCAGCCTCTGAGATACACTCTGGTGTATTAATTGCCCTGTTCTGGAAAAAGGCAATGCCAGAGCCCATCTGTCCAACCTCTGTGAAAGTGGCATGGAGGGGAGCAGCAGGAAGATAAATGTCACTTCTGGTCATTTATAGCTGTGGTTCCAGTTGGCTTTGCGTTCATGGAGGTCTGTAAAGTTGTATTCCTGTGGTTTCTGTTTCCAGCTGTTGCTATTAAGGAAAGGAAATTGTTGGTCATGTTACTTGCATCTGCTGAGTGCTGGTTCAGAAGTGGAAGCTTTGGAGATTGGTAGACCTGAACAATGACGTTCCTCCTGAGCAGGAGAAAATAGGAGTTCAGCAGACCTGAAGAACCCTTCCTTAAGATCAGCTTGCAGATTTGTTGGGTCCACACTGCAAACGCCCCTTGAGATGCGAACCCAACCTTCAGACACGCCTGGGTTGGTTTTTAAAATGGTCTGCTTACCGACAGGTTGGGTGAGGTGGAGTAGATCCTGTTGGGTGACCCCAGCTGAAGCTGCCTCTACCGACCACTACTTGACCAGCTTCAGACAATGGAGGAATGAAGAGGAGGTGTGGGGCTGATGAGCTTAGGTTCAGATGAAGGGAGAAGACAGTCTTTTGGGAAATCACCCGCCCTCAAAAGACCCCTCTTGGCTTAAAAAGAGGGCTTTTAGTTCTACACAAAACTGGGAAAGCAGCCATGTAGTAAGAGAATTTCTATACCCGCCCTCGTCTGTTATTTACTGGCTACCTTTTTCAGTAAATTACACCAGTTATGGAGTTTCAAAGGCAGCCCTTTGTGCTGTAAACATTATTCAGAATTGCAATAATCTAATCCAGACTTGCCCAGGTAGGTGGCATCATTTTGCCAACTTTAGCAATGACAAACCGTTTCTGTTGCCATGGAAGTTTTAACCCTGTTGATGTATGTTAGGGATATAAGCCACTCGGAGTCAGCAGAAGCTGAGGTGGCATCTAAGCCTAGGAAAATCAATCAGTCCAACCACCCTTCTCTTTATGGGGCTGTGCCCGTGAATTTACCAGGAGCTGAGATCAGCTTGAAGCAGAACTGACCTTCGCTCCAAGCATGTTGCAACGATGAGTTGAGTTTGGCTCAATTTGAAAAGCTAAGCCAGGTTGGGCCTGGATGGAAGACTCTCAGGGAACCCTACTGAACCTCCTGAACCTGATTCGTTTGCCACTGCCTTCTTCTGAGATTTTAACTTTTTCTTCCAAGTTTAAACTCTCAGAAGAAGGCAGTGACAAACGACACATGCACGTTGCCATGAAAATTACATGGATGTATCCACTGAGTCATGAGAAGAGACGTTCCCTTTTTGAATCTGGAGGTTAAGCCGAATGCATACCATTATTTTTGTGTCCTTCCACGCACGGGCCACAACTTCAAAGTCTGTATGTGGCAGTGGGACCCTGACCAGGTGCCCAGTTCAGATGGTGCTTTCTTTAATGGTGATGGAACATGAGTCAGATCCCGATCCTGATCTGAACCAGATTCTTCCTCTGGTGTTCAGGGAAGGCTCAACTCTTTCCTGCCTTCTTTGCTCAGCTGGAAACTCCCAACTCATTTGGAGATGGTTCTCACCATGATCAGGAAGACACTCAACTGGGAAAAAACTGGACCCAAAGTTTTGCATATGGCTCATGACCAAAATATATTTATTCATTTATTACCAACAGGTCTATGCCACTCTGTTTCAAGTGGCTCTGAGCAGCATATCCCGAAAGCATGGATTGAAAACAACAGGAAAAACCAAAATAATGTAACAGTGCCAACTGCCAGGGCAGCCCCAAACTTGGCATTCCCCAGATGCTCTCCCTCAGAGCAAGAGCTTCAGGAGGTGGTTCATATGTGATGTGGGCAGTTACTCCACAGGAGGGGCTACTGCTGAGAAGGCTTGACCACAGGGCCCTGCGGATGGAACTCCTGGGAGGTGGGACCTTCAGCCAGACTTCTCTACCACACCGTATAGGGTGGGCAGGTCCACTCTGGAGCAGGCCCTGAACCCTGAGGAATACTTTCCCCCCATTAAAAAAAAAAGACACTGTGACTTCTTGGCACCGGCAGGGTCTCTTCTGAAAAGTTGTTATCAAACTCTGCAGTTTCTCTTTGATATGGAAGAGAGTGTCTAGGGATTTTCCCCCTCCCTTTTTGGTGGCACTTAGCAGCTGAAAAGATAATGCAGCGGGCACTGGGCACTCAGCCAGTGACAAGCTGCATCAGGGTTCTGGCCTGCTGCCCTCCCTAAGTCTCCAAACAAGAAGAGGCTGAATCGGAGAGAGCCAATTCTAGTTATTGTTGCCAGTATGACACAGTCATGCCACCCCCTGGCTCCATACCTGGATTTTGCACCATCGGCCAATGCAGATGAACTTATTGCCCAGATGTTTTCCATTTCAAGGCTTGGAAGAGAAACGGACCCTTTCAGCACGTAGGGCTTGAGAGGGGGTTGCAAAAACATCTTGGGAATGCTGACAACTTTGGCAGCACCGAACACCCCGTACCCCATTGTGTTGGTGGAGAAAAACTGCTCCATCATTAGCCTGTCAGTCAACTTGAGCCAAAGGAGGAGGAAGTGGTGATGGGGGGGGGGGGGAGGAAGGAGTAGGGTCAGAAATATTTTTGACTGGATTTGCACAACACTCTAGACAAGATTAAGCTGGAGCTGATAGTTTGCTACACAGTTGGTCACAGGAAGCCCAGCCATTGCCTTTACAAGTTGTGTGAACCATGACAAGGTTCATGTATTTGCGCATGGCATGTTATGGGCTTTGCTAACTCGGGTTTAATGTGCTGTGCGTCACCTTCCTTGTGGGGTTGATAGGGAAGGTACCCTTGAAAGCTGGCAGGTGTGAAAAGACCTCCGGTATGGCATGAGGAAGTTGGTCCTGGAGATCTGTTGGCACCGGGGTGCCGCACCCACTCAGCCAAGCCATCTTCCCTCCCTGGCCCTTGGCTTCCAAGAAGGCGCTCTGACCCGTTTTAGGCGCTAGCGTTACTTCCTGGCTTCCAGCAAAAAGCAGGGGGGCCATTCGGAGTGGCTCCTTCTCCCCTCTCACGTGCAGGGCAAAAACCCACGAGATGAATCAGTCGCCAACTTGTGCCTGCTGGGAATAGCCTAGCCGGGGCGATCTCAGCAGCACCTCCAGGAGCCTCGCTCTGGATCTTCTGGGGGAGAGTCAGGCTGGGGCCGTGGGGGGAGCGGGGAGAGCAGCTTGAAGAGGAGGCCTGAGGTGGGGGAAAGGGTTGAGGCTGGCCCGGGGGGCGGGGGCGTGGATGTGCGTGAGAAGGCGTCAGGAAAATACATTATTTTAAAAAGGGGGGGGAGTTGGGGAGTGTTGGAAGGAATGATCAAGATAGGTCCCAGTTGCAAAATCTAAGTAGACAGGAGGAGGAGGAGGAGGAGGGCTCAGAAAGAGATAAGTAGGCGCTAACGCGTGCGCGCGCGTGTACTTTGGCGATTTGCAACTGCTGTAAATAAACGAAGTGGTGCGAAGCTGCGACACCTGGGAAATGGATTCATTGCGCACCTCCGAACGTCGCACCTCCATCAGTTCCCCCTCCCCCTCTCCCGCAAGGGCTGCGTTCACACGTTCAGTAACCCAGTTACTGGATCAACCCATTTCTGCTGGGCTGGCAGATTCTCTTGAATCCTAACCCAACCAAGCGAGCGGGTCTAGCACAAAACGAGCCGAGGGTCGCCCTAAGCAGGCGGTGCAATGCAGCTGCGGGGGAGCTGGTTGCGGGTATTGTGTGAACGCAGCCCCGCAGTGCAGTATTCACACTTCTGGGGCCCGGACGCTAACCCCCGTTTTTCTCCCCCGTTGCTTAGAAGAGTTCTTCAGGGGGCGGGGGTCTCCGTTCCTATATCCCAGCAGTTCCTGGTTGGCTTAAGGGGAATGCTGGTGGGGGGGGGGGCGCTCCCTGCGCTAAAAGCCTCGTCCTCTCCCAGCCCAAGCCCTGCCCCCAGGGGCCGGAGAGAAGGCGGGCTAGGTCGGTTGGAGAGGCCTGAGCCCCGATTTCCCGAAGCGATCCCGCTCCCACGAATCCTCGCTTCCTCCCTCGTCCCCCGGCCGCGGCCTCCGAAACGCCGCCGCCGTGGCCGCCGCCAGCCGCTCCGCCGGTTCCCGCCTCGGATCCCTGCCATTTCCTTTGTGTTTCAAAGGTGCGGGCGTTGGAGCCCCGTCAGCATCTGCTGAGAACACTGGCCAGCCCCCCCTTCCCGAGGCGGGGGGAGTCGGGGCAGGGTCGGGGAGGGATCCCCCCACGCGACCGAACCCCGCTTGGCTCCGAATCCCCCAAGCTCCTTACACAGCTGCTGGGCCTGGGTCGGCCGCCCGAGCGGGCTCCTGGCGTTCACACGCTCGCTCCACATGCTTGCTCGCTGGCTCGCGCGCTCTCCCCACCCCCCACCCCACCCCGGCGTGCTTCAGCCACCCGCATTAGGCTCTGTTACGGCATCAGCCTTCGAACTCCCTCCCCGCGGAAAGCGAGCGCGGAGCCAGTCCCGAGCAGCTCCATCGGCGGCGGAGAAGCGAGCCGGCGTCGGCCGCGGCCAGGCACCTGGCACCCCGCCCGCCTCCGCGGCCGCCCCTTCCCTCTCGCCGGGGCCGGGGAGAGGATGAGGAGAGATGGGCCAAGCCTGCGGCCACTCCATCCTCTGCCGGAGCCAGCAGTACCAGCCCGCGGCATCTGACCTGTGAGTTCGCCTCTGGGCATCCCTGGCGGCCGCCAGGAGTTGGGAGACTTCTGGGGAATTTGGAGGGGAGGCGGGGGGCGGAGGAGGGACGCGAGCCGGACTGGAGCCGGAGCAGCCTCGTCTTGGGGGGGGGGGGGGCGGGAGGCGGAACGGAGCTGCAGAGAGGAGCCTGGAAGGGAGGAAGGAAGGAGGGAGTTCGGGAGCACCGGCGAGGAAGAACAAAAGGGTTTGCGGACGGGCGTGGGGCGTGGGGGCAGCAAGCAGGCGGCGGTGCCTGCGCGCCCCGCGTGTCCCTGGAAGGACGGCGCGAGCCCAGGAGGCGAGGGGAAGGGGCGAGAGAAAAGTTTCCGTCCAGAAGAAAAGGCGGCGAGAACGCGGACCGCCGCCTGCAGCGCTTACCTGGCCCAGGTGGCCGGGAGCGGGTCCCCCGCAGCCCCCGCCCGCTGCGGGTGGCGAGGACGCCGCGAGGGAGGCGGGGGAGAGCCGCCCGCCTCGGGGCCGCCCTTGCGCCCGGGCCCGCCGCTGTCCGCGGTGCTGAAGCCGGGCGAGGGAGGCGGCGGCCCTTCCCGAGAGCAACTTTGCCGGCGCGGGGCCGCGGAGCAGCGCGGAGAGGATCGGGCTGAGCGAGGGAGGCGGGGCTGCCTAATTCACTCGCGGCTGCCGCTTGGTCCTCCCCGGCTGGGAATTGCCCACTTGGTGGGCGCAGGCAGGGCGCGCAAGGAAGGAGGGCGAGTGGAATTAAGACTTTGGGTGAAGTTTGGTCGCCTGCTTCCTCCAGGGGCACCTCGGGAGTAAAACTGGGACGGCTCTTTTCTCAACGTGTGGCTGATGCTGGACACGATATGCGCACGCAGAAGCCAAGCAGGGGCTACCTTAGTTTCTTTAGAAGTTAGTGGCATTTCACTTTGCCAGCATTGGCAAAGAAAAATGTAATGGATTCGTGGTCGCTGCTCTTAAAAAAAACCCCAACTTTATATCTCTTCCATCAAAAGGGCTGATGGTGACAACAGTTTATTGGCATTACACAAGTTTTCCTTCGGTCCATTTTTGGGTTAAAATACTGGGAGTCCACTACTGCTTAAATCACGCTGGCAGAAGGATCCTGTTTCCCAGTACGCCACGGTGAGGGCAAGCCACCTTCTGTGCCACAGAGCATGACCACTGGAGCTGGCAGGCTGGCAGGTCCACTGCACAGGATTAATACAGAGAAAGCCCACGCAAAAACGCCTCGGCACAGTATGGGGTTGTGTGAGTCCAGAAGGTGTCCCGCCATTTCCTAACACTGCAAAATTGGTTACTTGCAACAGTGTGGCTGTACAAAGCCACTCTTGACTCAGACACCGGGAGAGGGAAGAGGAGGATGTAGTTTGGCCATCCACCACCATGCTTGGTCCTAAGCACAGGACTAGATGTGGGGAATTCTGGGAGTTGAAGTCCACCCATCTTCAAGCTGCCGAGGTTGAGAAACACTGTGCCAGAGGGAAGTTTTCTGTCTGGCCAAGCCATCCCTTTAGGAGGAATGTCAGTGATAGGTCACAAAATTCTAAATGCATATATCTGCTGAAAAAGTTTGGGGGCCATGTGGTAGCTCAGCCACAGAAGGGGGGTGGCAAAACAAGGCTTGCTGAGCAGGAAATTCATTAGCCATCTGATCCTACCGTGCCACCTTACCCAAGCCATCAACCTTCAGCTGCGCTTGACTACAACACCCATCCGCTCCAGTCCAAACCCCCTAGAGGCTGCTGGCTTAGGGAAAGTGGTTGTCAAACTGGCCGGAAGCGGCTCTCTTTTATGAAGAAAATAATTGTTCTGTGTATGATGTTTTCCAACACGTTCTGCTAATTTACCACTGGGGGTTATGGGCTGCGAATAATCCGGTTCAGTTGGAAGGGCGCTTTGATGCTGTACATAAATGTCATTCGAAAGACCTGCTGCTGACTTCTTTACTGATCCGCCTTGGCCTAACTGGTAAACTTATGGCCCTCCCTTCTCTCTCTCTCTGTGCCTCCCTTACCAGCCTAGAAAACTCTTTCACTCATTGTGAAAAATACGCTCTGGTCCACAAATCTTTTGCCACGTTGTGGTGCTTTAGCAGTGAAACTGTCCACGCTCGATACAGGTGATAAGTCAGTCACGACTTCTTGGAAAATTCAGCGTAATTTTTCTTTGGCCATATATCCTACTGTAATTCATAGGAATGGTGGGGGCCTTCTTCAACCGGCAGTGCTTAATCAATTGAGCCTTTATATCTTTTTCAGAAGTCCCACCCGATCTGCTTTGAACAAAATTTCTCTGCCTGGCGTAGCCTTATATGCCTTTATATATATGGCTCTGGAGGATGGTGAAGAGCCTTTATGGGACAGGATGTTGAAATATCAACCTGAATGACAAAAGCACCACAATACTGAGTGTCACGTTTATTTGTGCAGCTTGGAGGCACATGGGGTGGGAGCAATTATGCTTCGTAAATAAATTGCAAGACAACCGAGACCCTAAATTAAGTAATTGGCTTATCAGGCAGTGTCAAAAGCCTGTTCGGTCCTTGATTGCCTTCCTCGTGTTTGACATGGTGAAATCACCACAAGGTAAATAGAGCTAGAATGGTGGAGGCACCATTCCCAAATGCCTTAAAATGCAGCAGGGGGGGGGGCAGGGGGGGCTCTGCCTAGGTTGGAGTTTGTTCAGGCAATTGACCAGCTTGCTGAGAAACAAAAGGGGCATTGTTAATAGCAAAAGCAGAAGTAGATGGATTTGCTCGACACAGCTTTTGTGTACAAGGTTCCTAAGGGTGGGGAGAGGGCAAATGAGTCCTGAGGATATATTTGGCAGAAATGTGTGCCATGCGCAAAGAACAACAACAACAACAACGAAAAGAATTTCGCATCTAGCTATTCCGAAAGGTGCACCTTCTAAGTCTAGACACTCCAAATAAACAAACGAATGAATAAACACACTGCGGGGGGCAAAGGGAACCTTCGGGTGTCAGAAGATTCACAGCACAACGTGGGGACTGAGGTGGAGAGAGAGTGGAAACCTGCTTGTTCTCTTCTACTCGCAGGATTGTGAGTTAATTTCCATACATGTATAACTCCTACAAAGTTATGGTGATATTTATCTACATTTCTGGCACAGTGCTGAAAATAATGACATCTTCTTCTTGGGGTCCAAAGAGGACTCAGTGGTCTTGGAAGAACTTCCTTTTTCAGGCAACACGCGGCCTGGCTGGTTAGCACAGGTCCTCTGGAGAAGATCACAGAGCTGGGACATTCCAGCTGTTTTCTCCTGCTCTCTTCTTGAGCCCCTTGGATTTTGGGGCTTCCCTGGCTGCTAACCTCCAGGCGTGGCTAGTTGCAATTAGGAAGTCAGATGGGCTGACTGGGGGTTATGGGCATTGTGGGCCAACATATCTTGAGGTCACCATGTTGGGGAAAGGGCAAATTAGGGCTAGCCTGTCTTGATCAGTAATGGTCTAGTGATCCCCTCTTCCAGTCTGTCGTTCTTAAGAAAAGCCCACGGCGTGGCTGTGTTCTGCTTGGAATTGCTGCTTTGCACAAGTTGTGGAAAGGGGTGCAAATTAGAGAAATTTGAAGAAGAAACCTGTTGGCTCACACGAGCTTTGATCTCACTGGTGGTGTTTGCATAGCACACATA
Organism: Python bivittatus; assembly: GCF_059951505.1. NCBI lineage: Eukaryota > Metazoa > Chordata > Lepidosauria > Squamata > Pythonidae > Python > Python bivittatus. Next base: position 1,968,593 of record NW_028277056.1, read on the forward strand.
ATGTGGATCATGAATTACCCATTCTGGGGGTTTGCGCATTAAATCGTGAAGTAACCAAATGGGCTGAGTTCACTCAGCTCGTAAAAGCAAAATGCTAACCCAGGTTAAATTAACCAGATAGGCTGGGTCAATGCACCCCCAGCCTTTCACCAGCCCGGTTGAGACTTTTATGTGGACACACTTATTTCCCACCCTGCCCCCCCCATTTTGCAGCCTGTTTGGGGTTTTCATATATGGGGGATCTTCTGCCTGACTTTAGAATCAAAGTGGACGTGCAAGTTCCTCTGCCAAGAATGCCGCTCACGGAAAACACAGGAGCTGTGCGGGGTTCAAAACGGCAGCCCCGTTTTTTGCAGAAAGGCCTGTTTCTTAAAGCAGCAAGGGCTGTGTGTGTGCACATGTGTGCGCGCGCATGGCCTTTGTGCACACTCTTGCTGGAAGGGATATGCCGAGAACCCTGTGATGGATCTGATTTCATAGCGGAGAGGAAAAACAAAGCAGCAGCTTGTCCGCGCCCTGCTGACATGATCGGTCTCATGATGCAAGTGCGGGCATCCCTCCATCAACCACGCCTGGATTCCGGTGGTGAATAGAAAGAGGTGGGACTGGGGGCAAAAGATGCTAATGTGCTAATTCTCATTGGACGCTTGCAGCTGAAATCCCACTTTGGGCGCTCTGTACGTGCTCATTTCCCCCACTTTGGAGCGGTGTTTCAATTTGCTGCCCAGCAATATAGTGAGCGATTCGGTCACTTTCCGATCCTCGTGGTCCTTAAACAGAGCGCCTTTTCCACCATTGTTCAAAGGGCTTCATATACAGATACCTTATCTGTGGATCTCCTGGCTCAAAACTTCTGCTTGTAACTTGAAGCGCAATAAACATTTTCCCCTGCCCCATTTGGACACAGAAAACTATAAAAACCCCAAACCCACCTCTTTTAAAAGGCCCTGCTGTTTTTTTTTTGCTGAACATTTCTTTTTATTGAACTGTTTTGTATTTGGCCTTTGCCAAAGCTGGTGTCAGAGGACAACCTGATTAAATTAATGAGCAGACCCGGGTCTCTCTCCTCTCCTGCCTCCAGATGGGTTCCTAATTGTAACCCTTTCCTCATCTTTGAATTTCACCCTTGATTCAGCCCTCCCAGGACCGGTGACTTGCAGGTTGGGGGATGGAATTTGTAGTCCAGCCCCTCTGGGATCTGGCAGAGTAGCCTTCACCCTCTTATGTGCTGCTGTGACACCTGCGTGGAGTAAAGGTGTACAAAACATGTGAGTTAGTAAAGCTGAAGCACTGAGGAAAGGTTAGGACCTATTGTCCTCTGCAGAGCTGACAAAGCGGGAAGGATCTGAATTCTAAGTGAGAACAGGTGAAATCCAGACTTCTCTTGATGCCCTAGACCAGTGTTTCTCAACCTTAGCAAACTTAAGACATGTGGACTTCAACTCCCAGAATTCCCCCAGCCAGCCTGCTGGCTGGGGGAATTCTGGGAGTTGAAGTCCACGCATCTTAAAGTTGCCAAGGTTGAGAAACACTGCCCTAAACAGAAGCTTCCAATAATGCCACCTCAGATTGCTATTATGCACGTGCACAGATGTCGTGTGCATGTTTGTGCAAGAGAAAGGGGGGGAGAAAATACAGTGGCCACTTGCATAAGGCTGTGAGTCTGTCTCTGCCCATCAGGTCAGACCACCCCACCATCTTCTGTTCTGAATTGCCAGACCTCCCTTTTTCCAAATATTTCTGATCAAGTAGGAAATTCATCTTTGTTTCCAGCAACATGGAGACTGGGAATCGCCCCCACACAGCCTGAACTAGAAATCTCTGTTTGTGTACTTATTTAATTGAAAGTTCTTGATATCCTGCAGCCTTATCCAAGGACTTCTGGAGTGGTTTGCAACAGTTAAAAACAAAACTGCAGCCGAAGAGATAAAATCGATAAAAATCATTAAATCCAGCAGGGCAACGTGTTCTAAAAGGCACAGAAGACCAGTCATTTCTACTGTACTTTTACCCATCCTTCCTTCTTTAAAAAAAAAATACATGTTATTGAATCTTTTGAGATAGTACAATTGATAACTGCTTGCAGCAGGCGTATAGAAATGACTAAAGCCGACAAGAACAAGAAAACAAGAAATTTTAAAGAATCAAGTAGAAAAAGCAACCAAGGGAGGGGGAAAATACAATGATCATCACGATCATCATAATGAATTTTACTACTGTTCTTCAATATCAAAACAAGAGAACCTTAAGATTTTGCTATAACATAATAATATACCATTAATACAAATCATTGCCGTTCAATTTTTAAGCAATGAACTGAACTGAGTTCTCCTTCAGTACAAAAGCCAATTCGAAGGCTAAGAACTGACAAATTTCATTAAGCCAACTTTCAGAGTTTGGTACCTAGAGAGCCTCCCAGGAATACCTAGTGCCTTCTTTGCAACAGTACAGGTATGATAAAGCTCCAAATTCCAAAGTTTTGGAATGTGATTTCACAACGTATCGATGCCTTAACTTCTTCTCAAGGACTTAGTTCACTAGTGTAATTATTAACTAACCACGAAGGAAAAATCACAGTCCTACTCCCTTTCTTTGTTTTCTCCCCTGAAATAACTGCTCAACCTGTTGTGATCTATTCTGCAAAGCTTCGTTCCCTTAATGGCAGAATGGATCCCTTACAACGCTCCAAGAGGGTAGATGTTTCAGCCTTTACTAGATGCTGGTCCTTTTCAGCTGGCCCAGAAGCAGATTTATTGACCAGCATTCACTCAGGGTTCTCTCCTTTTCTTACCCCGTTAGCCTGGCACAACAGGTTGTGCTCACGCAGTACACAAAATGAAGAGTGTGTGTGTGTCTATGCATGAAAGATCACCCCTGCATCCAACTTAGAGAGCTGGAGATGCATTCACACAACGCTCTAAGCTTGGATAGGGTCATCCCTCATTTCTTATTGAGGTTTAGTATGTTGTACAACCTTGCCTGCTTTGGTGAGCTGGGAGTTCGGCATAGGATGGAAAGCTAGCAAATGGGTGAATGAAATCACCAGATTTCATGGGTTATCTGGATGCAGGGATGATCTTTCGTGCATAGACACACACACACTCTTCATTTTGCAAAGCCGTTGTAAAATATATGGCATGCACATTAAAGAGGCTGCTAGCAGGGCCCACAGCAGTCTTTCCATCCATTTCTGTTACGTCAATTGCCCTCCCTGATTTTTCCCTTTGGTTTGGTCATTGCCTTAAAAAGGACTCATGTGCCTGCTTTTTCTGCAACAGGTGGGGAAGGTGTGCAGGCTGGGATGTGGCTGAACTGCAATCCCCAGTGCTAAGAGTTGTAGTCCCATGAAATCTGGAGGGCTAGGTATCGCCTGTCCTGTTCCCCCAAGGCTCCCTTCTCCCCTCGCCCCCCAGTTTCCTAGAAATGGTACGCCAGAGCCACGAGAGTGCAACAAAGCAAAGGGAAATTGGTGGTGTCTCCATTTGAGAGTCATCTTGTCTTCTGAACTGGGGAAAGGACAGGCTATTGGAAGAAGTCAGTGGCTCCTTTTCATCTTAACAAACCCCAGAGAGTTGGATTTAAAATGCTCGACTTTCCACGGTCTTCCCAACACATCTGGGAGACACCCGGTTGGCGAATGGGAATATCCAATAGGCAAGATGGAAACTCGCAGAGAACAGAGCATCTATAGCATTTTCTGGCTTCATTATGAATTTGCTGGCCTACTTTTCATTAATTAAAAACAACCCCAAAGCTGAGATGCAATGGTTTAAAACGGTTTGCGAGAAGAATAATTTTACCATGAAAAATTAAACCCTCTAAATTTTTCAACACCCACCAAACATCTCTAAAGCACCATAACGCAGAGCAGACCAACCAGATCATAAATAGCTAACAAGAACACACAGCAGCTCAAATTTAGCCAAAGGGTTATGCGAGTGGATAGCTCTTTACTTGGTGCAGAAAACCGGTTCTCTGCTCACAAAGCAGGGCAGATCCATCTTAGCGCTTTGCTCTGAGCATCAGAACGATCCACCTTGCAAAGCATCAAGGAATGGTGGTTTTCCTTGAAGGCAAAGGCTGGTGGGCTTCAGTGGGCACTGAAGGGCCAGAGAAGCAGCTGAAGAGAAGGGGTGCGGCTGCTTTGAAGAAGGACCTTAGAGCTCCACCAAACTTTGCAGATCTGCTCCAGCTGGAGCTGCATTTGAATCACCTTTGAATTCAATCCCTCAGCTGAAGCTTTCTCAGGCTGAAAGTTCACCACGAAGGAAATATATGTAGCTCAGGGTTGAACTGTGGAGTCCTCGGGGTTCTCTGAACTTAGTTGGTTTCTTGCAGATGTTTCGTTACCCGGCTGGGTCACATCTTCAGTGCACAAAACGTCTGCAAGAAAATAGCCAAGCTCAGAGAACCCCAAGTTCTCCACGGGTGACCACGCAGGAGGAAAGCCCACTATTCCCTCCCACTATTTCTCTTGAGGACGCCCTTTCTCAAGCAAATGCATTTTCAGGAGGAGTCAGAGAAACAGGAACAGGTTTAGGGAAGGACAATGAAGCTGATTGGAGGCTTGGAACCGAACCTTGTGAAGAGAGACGGAAGGAGCTGGATTTGTTTAGCCTTGGGAAGAGAAGGTAGGGAAGGGGTAGGGTAGCCCTGCTCGAGGATATGGAAAAGTGTCACACCCACACACAAACACACCCCTATTCTCCATTGTAGAAGTGCGCAGGATGCAGAATAATGGATGTAAGATACAGAAAGGCCAAATCTCCTTGAGCATTAGAAAAAGCTTCTGGAGCAGACGGCCTACAGCAGTTGGACTTCCCTTCCTGGGTGTGTCCATGCGGACAGGAGAGCCTCTTCCGAGGCTGATTTCACTGGCTTTCCCATCCTCACCAGGACCAGAGGCTTCCTCCCGTCTGTAGGACGCTTGGATTCTTTATTGCCTGATAGATATCCAAGTGCTAAGATGTGCTGGACAGCTGGGTTTCTGGCTATGAAACATTTGGCATGCTTGAGATCTGGGGCAGGGCTACCATCCTCTGAGAACTGACCCCCTTCAAGGGCAGCCGAGAATCAGTCTTGTCTCTATCTCCTTGTTGCCCCTAGTGGTCATCCAGGGTTTGGCCACCCAGTCCTAAACCCAGACCGGATGCTGGAACTCCTGCCTGCAACTGGCAGTGGAGAAGAGCAGGAATCCACCTCTCCTCCTTCTCCTCCAGGCAGCCCTTTCTCTCTCTTTCTCTCACGTCCAGTATGAAATGCAGCACAGGGACCAATCTTTTCACAGGCAGAAGAGACACCATAACCCTCCCTCCACCTTCTGCCTCTCATGAAATAGAGACCTTTCTTTGACTTTCACAATTCGGCTATATTTTAAAAACACAATTATGCCAGCTGGTTTATTTTTTTCCTGGCTCCTTTTTATTAAAACTCCTTGTAACTGAGTTGTCTTGTCCTCTCCCTTCTGGACACTTGGGAGCAGAACACAACTTAAATCTGTTTTGTTGCTCTCTAGATTGATCCTTCTTGGGTTTTTCTTTGTTGCCATGGAGAGCTTTGGTGGCAACTGCGCATTAATGCACATGTGACCGGTGCTGTTCAAAGATTGAGAGCTGGGGTGGGCAACTGCCCACCACAGGACAGAAGGGGCCACACTGAACATATAAACTTATTCTTAACACATGTAAAAAAAGGAGGTGGGGTTGGAACACCCAACTGTGGCCAACATCTTGACTTTATTGATTCCCCCATGGATACCCCTGAGGGGCCTCTCACCACGGACAGAGATCCTGGAACGGCCATGATCTTTAGATGCTGCTTGTCCAAGGCAACATTTCTCAACCTCAGCAATTTTAAGATGGGTGGACTTCAACTCCCAGAATTCCCCAGCTAGACTAAACACTGGTTTAAGGTGACCTAATCTGGGCTGTAAATCCCCAGACATCCCCCAGAGGGGGGCAATTACAGGTTTCTACACACCTTTGGTGCCATCTCGTGGTCATCAAGATCTTTGCAGCCTTTATTTATTTATTTGTTTATTGTATTGCTTTATATAGCCACCCTTCTCTCAAATTGTGACTCTTGGGTGGAGAACATAGGTTTAAAAAAAGTGACACAGAAGAAACAGAAATAATAAGAATAATAATGCAATAATAGCACCCTGATGCCTGAGGACAATCTAACCCAGCTTATATATATAACAACAATCACTCTAGGGTATTGTTTCTCAACCTTAGCAGCTTGAAGATGTGTGGACTTCAACTGCCAGAATTGAAGGCTGGCTGGGGAATTCCGGGAGTTGAAGTCCACACATCTTCAAGCTGCTAAGGTTGAGAAACACTGCTCTAAGGGGGGAAATATCCATCCATCCATCCATCCATCCATCCATCCATCCATCCATCCATCCATCCCTATCTATCTATCTGTCTGTCTGTCTATCTATCTATCTATCTATCTATCTATCTATCTATCTATCCATCCATCCATCCATCCATCCATCCATCCATCCCTATCTATCTATCTGTCTGTCTATCTATCTATCTATCTATCTATCTATCTATCTATCTATCCATCCATCCATCCATCCATCCATCCATCCATCCATCCATCCATCCATCCCTATCTATCTATCTGTCTGTCTATCTATCTATCTATCTATCTATCTATCTATCTATCTATCTATCTATCCATCCATCCATCCATCCATCCATCCATCCATCCATCCATCCATCCATCTATCTATCTATCTATCTATCTATGCTTATTATTATCATCATATTGAAAGGCTCATGCAACCTCCAGACCCCATACCTGTGGGAACTTTCAGGTCTTCAAGAGCTACAAAATGCCAGCAGTGTCAGAGCCAAGCAAATCTCAGGGGGTCAGGTGCTCCAAAAGGCAGGTGCTGAGAACAAGAAGGCCCACTTCCTGGGTGCTGCCAGAAGGCACTCTTTAATAGATGGGACCTGGAGCATGGCCTGATCTAGTGGGATGGGCAGAAAAAATTGGAGAAACGTAGTCCTACAGATGATCTGGACTTATAGGTGGTAACCAGCACCTTGAATTACACCCAGAAGCCTACTGATAGCCCTGGGCCAGCATACAAAGCTAATGAGGTACCTGGGACAGCCTTTCCCAACTTGGTCAATGGCCTCCATCATCCACAGCCAGCACGGGTGAGAGTCAGGCTGACTGGGAGAAAATATAAGTTGTAGCTGCCATGAATCTAGCCAGTTTTGAATTAAAGCTCAATTTCACTTGTCTACCCAAATTTAAAGGGCACTGGTCTTCCTTTGTAAGGATAATAGATCCTTCTCAGAACAGGGGTTGGTGCCGTTCCCATCTGCCTGCAAACAAAGATCTGGACTTCAAATAGCAGTGAAAAACAACTGCAACAAAAAGATTATTATAATGAATCAGAGATCAGCATCTATAAAAAACTCATTCATATAGACCTAGTGAACCAGGTTTTTTTTAAGAAAAAAACATAATTCCCCATGTTGTCCATAATAACAAGAAGGAGGAAAACTTGAATTCTCTTTCCCCATCTTCTTTTAATTCCTGTTCCTTTCTTCCTATCCAAAAGTCAACCTCCCCTTGCCCATTCACCCAGTCTTCCAGCAGTTGGATCTGGCTTGTCCTAGAATTGGAGCTTCATGTTCTCCAGGGCTATAGGACCTTAAAGGTCAAGATGTCCTTAGCTGAGCGCAACTCCTGGTGACTTAATCCATGAAGTTTTCTTTGGTAGCAAAGGTAGGTGTCTACTACTTCCTAGACTTGCCTACAGCTCTGGTTGTCTCCTGTCCAAGTCCCAAAACAGCCTGGTCTTGCTTAGTTTCTTCAAGATCAGCCAAAGGTGCTACCAGCTTTCAAGCCATCAGAGTTTGGATAACACTTATTAGATACCATCCTGGCTTTGAAGGATGGGCTCCGGTCTCACCAGCATGTCCAGAGAGAAGAGAGGCCAAATGGACCTAAATGGCTGGCATACTCCCAGGTTCATCAGCAATTTCCTTTCACTTCCATGCCCATTTTGGCTTGAGGAGATGAGAAGATCAGCCATCACCAGCTGGACTGAAGGGAGTCCATAACAGAGGCCAACCAGGGGTGTCTGGGGTAAGTGTGTGTCAAGATGGTGCCCAGAACCATGCGACTGAAGCCCCGCCATCTTGACCCCCCTGGGCCAACACACCTGGGGGGAGAATTGAGGCATGAAATTAAGGCACCACTTATTAACCCAATGATGTTATTATTTAATCATATAATTAAATTAATAATAGCAATTAGTAACTCAAGTATTAAATTAACACTGGATTCATGGAGAAAATCTCTCTCTGTGGTTACTAGGAGTCAAAAACCACTCAATAGCACATAATCAATCAAACTGATTAATTATTGAAAATTAAGGTCTGGATCATACTTGCCTCTGTGTCTCCGACTTTAAAAAGCAGGAAGAAGAGCCCTTCAGCCAAGTCCGGGCCTCCGTTTCCTGCAGAAGAAAAGCAGGACTCGGTGCAAAACCTGGATTCCTGTGCAGGTCCTGCAGGGCCATGTCCTTCAGTGGGGTGGGGTGGGGGTTGCCTAGCTCCAGCCAGCTTCTCCCCATCTGGTAGCAAAGGGGGCTTGTTCTGAGCCATGGATTCTGCTCTGGCTGGGAGAAAGCCTCAAGGTCAGGGAGGGCTTAGGGCTGTTTGCTCGGCGATTGCTCTCCACACCAGAGAGCGCGTGGCTTCTTCTGAAGAAGGTGAAGAGGCTGGGGCATGGGGATCACTGCACATCAGGGCTACTGAGGCCAGTTTTTGTTGGTGATGCCTTTGATATAGCATCCAGTGTTGGGGCCATGAAATTTTAATGTCAATTGCGGGTATTTTAAAATATATATAACCCTTATTTATAGAGCACTTCAGAAAGTATTGGCCAGGTGCCACTGGAAGAGAAAAATAAAAGTCAGGCCAACATAGTTGCAAAAGCCAGTTATTACAATTCCAGGGATCCGGGAAATGAGCGTTGTCGTAATGTTTTCTTCAATAGATCGACGGGCTGAGAAAGAGGCACTAAAGCAGTGTTGTCTAAACTTGGCCACTTTAAGATGAGTGGACTTCAACTCCCAGAATTCCCCAGCCAACCCTGCTGGCTGGGGAATTCTGGGAGTTGAAGTCCACTCATCTTAAAGTGGCCAAGTTTGGACAACATTGGACTAAAGCACCTTAACCTTTTCGACCACCCCTTGCAGACACCCCTCGGCTTAATACCTTTCGTGAACTCAACCTCTGTGATTTTTAGAACGTAATTTATGAGTCGGCATGTTAGGCAAAGCCAGCTAATCATGGTTTGTCCAATAAACCACAGCCCAACAAACTCTAGCGTGGCTTGATGCGTAAACAGGCCATGGTTCCTTAAATGTACATATGCACTGCTGATGGCCGCCTTTCCCCACCCGCCTCCCATGCATTGTTTCTGCTGCACCCCCAGCGGCATCACGGGGAGGTCAGAAAAGTCAGGGTGGTGCTCACAGCTGTGCAACTGAAGCCCCCCTTAAGGGGTGTGACTCTTTGATGCCCACAGATGCCCCTACAGACCCTTCCCCAATGCCTTGCCCGGGTCACACCTGCCTCTGCTGGAAAGGGGCTGCCCTCCAGTCAGGACGCTGGTAGCCCACCAGCAGCAGCAGCTGGGGACACACCTTGGCGTAAGAGGGAAACCGAGGGCCCCCCGAGAACCCCCTCTCTAGTTTGGCTTTGAGCTGCCCCGGGGGGCGGCTGGGGAAAGCCGGCAGGGAGCTTCTGTAGAAGCAGGAATGCCTTAGCTCATGAAGGCGGCCTCAGGGGGCTTCGCTTCCCGTAAAGTCAGACTGGAAGAGCTCCAACGGTTCAGGGGCTGGGCACAGAGGAGGAGAACCGCTCTCCGGCCATGATACCGGCAGGAAATCCACCAGGTGTCACTTTCCTCTGCGGAAAGGGCCAGGTCAGCCTTCCATGTCCTTGTGCCCTGTGCTAGGCTGGGTTTCCATTTCCATAATCCACAGCCAGCCTGCTCTGGGGAGTTGGTCCAATATGGCTGGAAGGTACCAGAAGGGGAAGCCTGAGGCAGATACTCGTGGCCTGGGGACCTCTCTGGCTTCTCAGCAAGCGAATGATTGATGCAGGCATCTCTGTGAAGGGGAGCGAAGGGGAGCGAAGGAGAAAAGGGTGAGAGGCAAGGGAGGACAGACCCACAGATTCAACCTGGAATGAGGAGAGGAAACTGGGTTCAGAAACCCTGAACTGCAAGGATCAGTAGCATCCCTTGGGCCCTAATGTAATGCTGATCTTGCACCCCTGAAACAGGTTTGGGTTTCAGAAGTGAAGAAATATTTTCGGGGTAGTGTGTCTCTGTCTGCGTGCTTGCCACAAGAGTCAGGAGAAATTTGCAGAGAGGATTCCTCGGCCTAAGTTCAAGAGAGAAGGGGCTGAATGCGGTTGCTCTGCCCTGCCCCTGTTTTGTGCCACCCGATCTCTGGCCGGGTGCTGGCCCAGCGGCAGCCCCACAGGATCCCTCTGCCAGGACAGGAAGGGGCATGGTGACTCGGTCGCCTCAGCTGCATTTACAAACTTCCTCAGTGAGCAGATGGGAAGCAGACTGGGAGATCCACCGGGTCCCTTTGGACGGCAGCAGCGGCACACCGTGGGTCGTTTGATAGGAGGATCCTCTTCGGGCAGCTCGCAGACTCGCCTGTTTGGTTTTAGCTTAGCCCGCTGGGGGACCTGAGCCTCTTCTGGCTAGTTCACAAACCAGTTGTATTAACCCATTTCTTAGTGTGATTGGCGGCCCAGCCTTTGGGTCTTACATACTTAGATCAAAATGAGGCACGCCAGCTGGGTGGAGCCCTGGCCTCCTTTCCAACGCCTGAGAATGGTCGGTCAGAAGGGTCCCCTGGGGCCATCCAGTCCGCCCCTCTGCTCGGCGCAGGAATCCAAATTAAAGCCTCTCTGACCGACTCTCTTGTCTTCAACCTCTGTCCATCAAGCAGAGGCAGCCCCCCACCCCTCTGGGTCTTGGGGTCCACCGTCAAATCACTTTCCGATTAGGAAATTTCTTCCTGTAACTAATGAACGAGCTCATATATTATTTACATCTTGTAAATAATGTTCATCTGGCCTTAAATTGGGACCAGAGACCTTTGGGTGACTCTTGCAACCATCTCTTGCCACAATGGCTGGAAACCAACAGCCCAGAGGTGTGGAGCAGACAGAAGAAGACCATAAACCCTAAAACAAGGAGACTGCAAAGCGAAACCACCACCACCACCACCAGAAATTGCCCTCCACATTCCACTCTTCCCCACTTGTATGAAGTGGTCCTCCATCCCCTAAAATCATCTATTCATTTATTAGGTGTTTCGGTCCCTGTAATCTTATATCCTCAGAGGCTGACTGTGCCTTTGGCCACTAATGCGCATCTCCTTTGCCCTAAACCAGAGACAGTTTTGATTCAACTGGTGAATTCTGTGGCCCATCTAGCAGCCATTGGTAGGGGCAGCAAGCAAGAACTCAGAGGAGAAATGGGCTACCCCTAAAGAGATAAAGTGTGAATGTTCAAATCTTGGTTCTTTGCCTCGTCCCATCCTAAAAGCATCTGGTTTAATTATATCTGTGGGCCCAAAATCCTTCAACAGGTTGCAGGCACGGTCTTCTTCCTTCAGCCCTCTCCAGTTAAAGGTTTTTGGCTTGGGCTCTGAGTGAGCCAAATTCAAAAATGCCAGGGAATTCCTGGAAGCTAGCATTCGGACAAATCAGCCATCAACAGACACATAGAGATAACCCACATTTACACACTGTTCAAAAGAGACAATAAAAAGGAAGCAAAAAGACTGGAGTGCCTCCTCGCCAGCATTCAACATCCAATAAGCAGGGATTAACACTAGACAAATAATCAAGAGAAAACAATACCCTAATCAAGGAACTACCAAGGAGGAAACCACGCTCCCAAACACTGGCCGGGCAAGCAACTATATGAACAGGGAGCAAACCCCACATTCACTTGCAATGATGATGTTACCTACTCGGGTAATGAAATGTCTGCAAGCAAACAGCCAAGCTCAGAGAGCACCAAGGACTCCACAGTTTGACCCTGTGCTACGCCCAGGGGGTCTTGTGAATGAATCCCCAATCTTGGGAGTGCAGACAACAGGCTTAACTTGGTGGAGAGCAGAGATGGAGTTGAGGATTGCAGGTGGATTGCAGGACCAGACTCCCTTCTCTCTCCCTTCCTTCTGCAGTGCCCCGGGGGGACAGGGCTGTGGGTGAAGCCACCCTAGGCACGCTTCCTGTCTCAGCTCACAGAAGAGCTTGTTAGCATCGCGCCGGCATCAGAGTGCTTGGGGGAAATTTGGCGTGCTTCGCAAGCTTTGCGTGGTCGCCTCGGTCAAAAGGTTCTTGTAGGTGAATGGCTGCTAAGCGTCACTTGCAGGTCAGTTGCATTTTGCAAGGAGGAGATGGGATAAAGGTGTTCGGGGACAGCTGTGATTTAGAAAGCAGCTTTGGGTCTCCTGACCTTGGATCTCCTGAACATGCAGAGGCCCTGGCTTCTCTGCACGTGTGGTCCCAGCTTTCTCGCTTTGGTGCTGTTTTGAAGCTGCCTCCTGGATGGTGGCATAAGCAGAGTCCACTGGATCATTCACCGCATTTTCTGCAGGTCCTCTGGAGGGTTGGTGGAGTGTTTCTCAACCTTGGCAACTTGAAGACGTGTGGACTTCGACTCCCAGAATTGAAGGCTGGCTGGGGAATTCTGGGAGTTGAAGTTCACACGTCTTCAAGTTGCCAGGGTTGAGGAGCACTGGTTTGGTGATTTCCTGGCTTGGTAGGCAGGTGAACAGTGATGCTTAAGAAACCACGCTGTGCCACAGGCTTATCCCAAGGGCCTTGCAGGGGTTGCTCGGTGTCTGGCTAGGGGAGGTGGGGCGTTGCACCAAAACCTGCAAGAAATGTGTGCCCTTCGAGTGAGAATCCTAGGCCCCTTGAACTACATTTTCCAGGATTCCTTGGGCAGAGAAGCAGGAGGGCAAAGCTGATGCCAACTTAATAGTAGTTTATGGTGAGGAAAGACAAGCTCTTTGGCCTGGTGCTGGACCATACAGTGATTTCTTTCTGTACCAACAGATGGGAGCCAACTGGCAACAGAAAGAATGTTCAGAAAGGGCTCCCAATCATACATCGCTGGCAACAGGGGTTCACTCCTCCCTATTTGTTTGCTTCTTTACTTCTTTATGAGATTTATAGCTCCCCCAACTGTTATGACTCTGGGCCCCGTGCAAAATAGCACAACAAATATAACGCAGACTATACCATCCAAATGAATCTGGAAAAAACAGCCATCAAGGATAAGGCCAAAACATCAACCCCCGCCCCACAACCCAGGGCCTGGGGGTAGAGCCAGGTTTAAGGGCTTGTTTAAATAGGGCCAGGATGGGTGGGCGGGGCATGGCATCAGAGGGCTTGACCAAGAAGGGGCACGCTTCCTAGGTCCTAAGTGACATTGTTTGACTGATGGGACCTGGAACATGCCGACTCGGTTTAGTAACGCTTCTCACTTTTTGAAGAATTTTGAGTTATCTTGTTCAGCCATACAGTTTGCAACACTGAGATCCTTTAAAAGTCGCCAAGCAGAAGTGCAGCACACCGGACGATGTGAAGCATGTTTCCTCCCCATCTTAACTCTTGGGCGCAAGAATGCTCCCTTCGCCCATTTGTCTGCCCAGTAGAGAGACGCCACGCTTGCTGCACCACCACATGTGGGAGCGTTAAAGACCCGGTGGCCCCTTTGGGCACTTGGCGGGGATGTTAAGCGAGTCCAGTTGGTTTGTGGGTTCTCGTTTTCTCTGACTTTAAAATGGACCCATGTTTTAGGCTTCAGGCGTATTGATAGTTTGGGGGTGTTTTTCAATGTATTGGGTTGTTTCGCTGTGTTGGGTTTGTGTTGTGTTGTGTTCGCTGCCCGGAGTCACTGTTGAGAGATGGACAGTTTACTTAAACAATAGTAATTGTTTAAACAAAACATTTCTCTTTGTCCTACACCATGCTTGAATCCCCCTGTAATTCAGAATTCTGGGATATGATCCATCCAGGCCCGTTATCAAAACAGAAACGATAATAATTTATGACATTTATCTGCCACCTGACTCCCAGCGACTCTGGGTGGTGGCTGGAATGCCATGACTTTCGTTAATCCAATCTTGGTTAGGTGTTTTCTCTTGCCCCTGTTCCCGCTCCCCACTCTTTGCTCTTTCCCGTGGCTCCTGGTAGCGCCTCACGGTCTGTTGATGCCAGCAGCATCTTTGGAACCCAGCACCTCCTTGCCCCCCATTGTAGCGCCTGCGTGGTGCAAGAGCATTGTCTGAGTGGGCAGCTTCCTTCCTGGGGGCTGGTGGAGAATGGTGGAGTTGGAAGGGACCCAAAGATCATCTAGCCCAGCCCTCCGCAGTGTGCAGGAAAACCTGTTGAGCATCCTTGAGAGGCGATCGTCCAGCCTCTTCTTAAAAACCTTCAGGGATGGAGAATTCATAACCTCCGTAGGCAGACTCTTCCATCGTTATAAGTCCTTATGGTCAGGACCAGGGGTGTCCACAGGGTGGGGGTCAAACCAATCAAGATGGCAGCCGTGATGATGCAACTGAAGCTCTGCCTGTTTCTTATGCGCAACACCCCCGAGTGGAGTTTTTCCTTATATTTAACCAATATCTAGAGAACTGCAACGCTGCTTTTCTTTCTCTGGCAGCAGCTGCTGGGGCAGTTCCAGGGCCATTCACTGGGCATAAAAACAGGCAGAGTTTCGGTCTCTCCGTTCTTGATTTTTTGGACCACATGCCTGAGGATCCCCCTGGGGCACAGCCGGGAGCAATGTGTGGGGAAGCTGACCTGGGCAATCACTTTGTCAGTGCTTTGCCCCCTTTAATGCTGGAACCCACCTTTTTAAGGGGGGTTGCTAGACCTGCAGATGCAAAAGATCATCTCTCCCCCATTTGAGGCTGCTATCGTGACCCCCCTCCCTAAAACTAGGCCCTTGACTTTTGTGGGTGCAGCCTCTGAACCCTGTGGTTCAGCTTTAGGCTGTTACTGAGCAGAAGCAGAAAGGACTGGAGAAGTGGAGTGGAGTGGAGTGGAAATGGGCTGGTGGGAAACTCTCTTTGGATTCATATGGAACTGAGGAGTGGAGGCCAGTGGAGGCAGTTGGTGATTTGGGACAGAGTTGCCAACGAGTCCCATTTTTATCCTGCTCTGCTGAAAAACTGTAACTCCCTACAGGAGGCAGACAAACTGGCCAAGTTATTCTGTCTCCTGTAGCAACAAAGATCAGCAGCCTCATTTGCGCAAGAACACTGCAGCAGCCCTGGTTGGAATTTGGATGGAGACCACCTGGAAGTTAAGACCGTAGGATGGGCAGGAAAGAGTGTCACACCACCTCTAGCCCTGCCAAGAAATCTGCATGGAGTCACCTTGAAGTCACTGGGTGATGAGCTCAGCTTGAGGCAAATATCCTGTTTAATAAAGGAAATGAGTCTTTGTAGACCTTCAGTGACTCCCCCCACCCCTCATCAAATCAGAGCTGTTTGAGCATCCATATCTTCACTCGGCATAACGGTAGAGTAGAACCGTCCAGACAGAACAAGGCAAAGCAGACTGGCGCCAGGTTGGCAAAGAAGTGAGACAAGGCTATATACTCTTCCATTATGTATTCGACCTACATGCTGAATATAAATGGAGGGAAGGTGCATTGGAAGAAGACGCACATGGTTTTAAAATTGGAGGATGAAACTTAAGTAACCTGCGCTATGCTGATGGTGCTACTCTGACAGCTGAAAATGCTAAGGATTTGCAAGCGGCAGAACTGAGAGTCAAGGAACACAGTGAAAAATGGGACTATGATTAAATATAAAGAATGACAACAGATACAGCAGCCAGCCTTAGAATTGGCAATGAAGATGTTGAAGTGGTGGATGTGATGGCTTTTAGCCTCAACCATCAACAGTTAAGAAACCAGCAGTCAAGAAATATGCCGCAGATCAGCACTCAGTAGACCAACCATGAAGGTCTTGGAAAAAATATTCAGATGCCAGGAAGCGTCTTTCCCTGCAAAAATCAGGACTGTGCAAGCCGTGGTGTTCCCCGTGACCCTCGATGGAAGCGAAAGTTGGACTTGGAAGAAGCAGGAGAGGAAGAGTATTGATGCCTTTGAACTTTGGGGTTGGAGAAGACTCCTGAGAAGATCATGGACGGCCAGGAAAACAGACTGATGGATCATCAAACAACTCAACCCAGAGTTCTCACTTGAGGCACAAATGACAGGCTCAAATTATCCTATTTTGGACACATGATGGGAAGACCCAGCTCTCTGGAGAATGCTGTAAGGAGAGGGGCCTGTTTTGTAGGGGTTCTTCTCCTTTCTCTAGGTCTGGTTCCAGTTGGTATTGGTGGGGAGGGGGAGAGGTTGAGCTCTAGGCCTCTGCAATGTGGGGTGCCGGTGAGGTCATTCAGTAGCAGAGAGTGTGGTATCGTCAGTACTGAGCTAATGCTCAATTTGGGGGTCTTCCTGGACTCAGGGCTTCTGCTTGAAAAGCAGGTGGCAACGGTGGCTAGGGAGGCCTTTATACAGATCTGTCCTGCACTCTGATTGCACCCTTTCCTGGACCAGGAGGCCTTACTCACGGTCACTCATGTCTTAGTCACTTCCCATTTGGATTACTGTAATGAGCTTTACATGGGGCTGCCCTTGAAGATCACCTGGAAGCTACAACTGGTCCAGAACACAGTGGCACATGCAGTATTGGGTGCTTCTAGGTTCACCCATGTTACACCTCTGTTGTGCAAGCTGCACTGGCTCCCGATTTCCTTCCAGGTGCAATTCAAGGTGCTGGTTATTACCTTTAAAGCCCTATATGGCACGGGCCCAGGTTATCTGCAGGACCACCTCTCCCTGAGGACATCTGCCCATCCCACCTGATTGGATGGGGTAGGGGACCATGCTCCAGGCTCCTTCCTTGAAATGTTGCCCTCTAGTGGGACCTCGGAAGCGTGCCTTTTCCGTGTCCCTACCTTATGGAAGACTCTCCACCCGCCGGTGGTCTGGCAGACCCCACCCTTTCAGCCTTCTGGAAGGCCATCAAGGCCTGGCTTTTTACCCAGGCACTGCGGTAGAGTGAGGGTGTTTTGGGTTGGTTGTTGGGGCATCCCAAGGGGATGACTGAGGCACCCAGTTTTGGTTGTGTTTTACAGTTTTATGGTTTTGTGGTTTTTATAGTTTGGGTTTTTATTGTTGTTGTCAGCCTCCCAGAGTTGTGTTTTAAGACGGGCGGCCATACAAACCTTTAAAACAAACAAATAAATAATGCTGGGAAAGGTGGAAGGAAAGAGAAGAAGATGCAAGACGGGTAGACAACAGCCGTGGTACACAGTTGGGAGACCCAAAGAATCTGATTGGGGTCAGATCACCCTGGAGAAAATTTCAACAATCTACAGTATGTGGTTGCTAAGCATTGACACTGATTTGATGATACATAATCATCACGTAATCAGGGCAGACGCGGGTGGGGGGGAGCAATGTGCGGTGCATGGTTCCAAGAATCCATCTTGTGATCTTCTTCCCCTTCAGATGGGGTCAGAGGTCCACCTTTTTGCTCTCTCTCCCTCAATCACTAGCTCAGGCACACCTGGATTTGTTCAGCCAAGAAACGCCAGGGACAGAGACCGCTTGGGCCTAATTGCCAGATGCTGTTCGGCTGTTTGCCTCTGGAGTCCGAGACAGCACCAGACACGAGGCCCGCTTGTGGGGAGGCTAATCCTGGGGGGCAGGAGAAGTAGTTGGGGGGCACTTCTCTGGTAAGAAAGACAGAGGTCCCTTTTACCTGTGTGCCTAAGTTGGGACCTTGAGTAGACTTTCTGATTCAGCTCAGGATGCAGTCAGAAAGGAAGACCAGCAGTATCCATGTCTTAGAAGGGACATCATTGTCCACCTCGGATGGTGCAACAGGCATATCGGGTGCCCACTGTGGGGAATAGCCAGGACTACTCCTGAGTGCAGTTCAAACTGGATGACCTTCCCCAGATGAAATTGGGGGCAGACTTGACCTTGCTTTCAAATACATTGCAAAATTGTCAAGAAATGGGTCTTTAGCAGAGTCTCCTTCTCAAGCAGGCCCCTAAACTCTCCTACCTTCACCCGAAGGCTCCTTCCTTACTCTTTCTATCTGACGGGGGCAGAGACATTTCACTGCAGGGTCGGGGCTCCAGTCACCGTAGATCTGGAGAACAAGCTCTATTTTAATCCTTCCAAGACTGAGAAGAGCCTTGGTGGGAAGGACAGAAACTGCTTCATTCACTCGCGTACCTCATGGGGCCAATTCTATATTCTAAACCAGATGGGGGACCTCTTCCATGCCAGGCAAATCCTCTGCCACCATGTTCAGTATTCATTTTAAAGGCAAATAGAATGACTTGCTTGAATTATCTTGAGGAAGCAGACCTTCTCACGCTTTGCCACTGGAGCCTTTGAACCAACTTTTTGAAGTAAGTTTGTATTCTGCAAAAAGTCAGGGGCCTGGTATTTTTGTAGTCTGCAAAAAATCAGGGCTCTGGGAGCACCTTTTCTGATGAACAACTTTTATTAAAAGGCAGAACAAGGAGGCAGCCACAGGGAAGCCAGAAGGAAACAGTCCGGATAAATAACTGAATTGAGATGTCACCCACCTCAATGCCTTTGACTATGTCTAAGGAGAACATTTGGATTGATAATAAACTGAATTGAAAAGCATGCTGGAGAGGAAGGTATCTTTCTGCTGGAAGGGAGGGGAACTGTTGGGGGGAGATGGAAGATTTTTTGAGAAGAGGATGAAGGAGCGTGATTACCTTCTTGCCCCCTGCAGTGCCTTTGCTTAATAACAACAGCTTTTCAAAACCCGCCTGCTAACGGGGTCCTTTTGGGAGCGAGGTTAGTAAATGGTATTTATAATGCCCAGGTTCACGAAACCATAGAAACTGCTTTGTGGCTTTGCATATGATGTGAACCAGCTATTGTGGCTTGCTGATGGCTTCACACCGTCGCCGAAACTGGTGCAGACTTTCAACTCTCCAGATTCTCTGCTTTGGGCTTCTGGGTGCTAAGTTCTCCCCAGATGGGGGAGGTTGGTGGGATGGGGCAGGTGACCCCAGCCTGCGGTGGCTTCAACAAACCATGATTTAATAGGAGGGGTGAGCCAGGTCATTTTCTATTTCAGGGCAAAGGCTTTTGTTTTAAAAGAAGTCTCCACGGCTGCAGGGATGGTCATACCGAGCTGACTTCGGTTGCTGTTTGGAAACTCAGTAAGTCTGAACCTGGGTGAGGCTTGGGTGGGAGACCACTAGCAGATTCCAGGGCTGTGGACGTGACTGGGGAATTGAAAGGATCTCCTGGAAAAATGGAAGGGCAAGCCACTCCTGCAGCAATGCCACGAAAATGACGTGTCTATGCCGTGTAGTCTGCAGAACGGCGCTCTCCTTGAGGGCTACCTTCACAAGGCACCTGAACTTGCTGCCTCTTCTGGCCAGCCTCCTAGACGTTGGGGGAATGGGGCAGCTTGGTTTTCTGCCTGCCCCATCTCATCCCTGCTCTTCTCCCCACCCCAAGGGGCAACCACATGGTGTCTAATGTCTGCTAGCAGGAGCCCGTGAGACCTACAGACTGGAGGATCCTGGCCAGAGGGACTTTGTGCAAAAATCTCCAGTTCCTTCGAAGAGTAATATTACTAATTTGACACTGAAAATGGCACACTCCCACACCCTCTTTCTCTGCCCAGCATAGTTTCTCTACCTTTGCAGTGCAGGTTTCCAAGTATTTCTTATGGTCTAGTGGCGAAGATGCTGCATTCAGAGTTGGGCAGATCCCGCTGCCAGCCCCATAACTGTTCCTCTTCAGATTGGCTCCAGATGGGAGTCCTGCGCCAGAGCAGAGCAAGGTAGAATGAAGCCCCCTCTTAAATAGGGCATCCCTCTGTTTGGCTTGAGATGAAAATCAGCGAAGAAACTCTTGATCCGGAGCAAAAGAGCTGTAAAAGAGAAAGAGAGAGAGAGAGAGAGAGAATACCTCCAGGTTTGATTTCTCTTCCTTCTTAGATTTATTTGTTTAATTCCTATCCCGCCTTTCTGCTCAAATCCAATCCAAATCTGGCTGAACCTCGACCACAGTTTTTTTTCTTTCCAATTGCGCCTCTGTCTTGCCTAGATTTCATGTCAGCTTCATCTCCATCCATTCTTGCTCTGGGCAACATTCAAAGAACCTGTAGCCTGCTGGGCGGTTAGAAAGTGGGGAGCAGTAGAGCTGGGTATCATTAGCAGACCGATTCCATCCCCGTTCCAGAATTGTGGATGAGATGACCCTCCCTGGGGGTTTCCTGTAGCGGTGGAATAGCAGAGGGGACAGATAGGACCTGGGGGGACCCCAGAGGTCAACCGCATAGGTATCAAATCCTACTTCTCCAGCAGGTCTTCCCTTTTTGATATGGCCTGGCCGGAAGGGCCAGAAGCAGCATGAAACAGCAGCCCTCAACAGTCCGGAAATCTATCCTGGCTGATTTGGGGCATCCAAAGTCTGTCGGAGGGCGGGCATGGACAGGAATGGAGTCAGACCCACCCAGGCAGCTAACGAGGATATTTCTTGCTATGCAAGCTTCACGCAACGTGTATTCGCAATAATTCTAGCGAATGTGTTTATGTACAGAGTGACCGAGCATCTCTGTGAGTTTGTACACCAACAGAACTCTGTGCAAGGATTCGGACTTCTGCTCTTCCACCTTATTTCCTGAGTCACAATGCTCTCCTCCCACACTGACTTATCCACAGCACAGCTTAGGGATGCTGAAAGCTTTTCCTGCCTGTAAATGCACCCAGCTTTTCTGCTCTCCCTCCTTCCGAACTCACTCCAGCCCACCTTCCCAGCGCCTGGACCACTCGGGGTTTGCTCTGCCCCACCCAAAGTCCAGGGCTGCTTTTCTTCTCCTCCATCTCTCTGCAGAGGCCTTCTCCAGCTTCGGCCACGGACTGTGGACCTTCTGCCCTCTCAGCGTTGCTTCCTCTGCTCCACGGCCCGTCCGGTCTCCTCTCACTCCCGCAACTTAGAGGAGCCCCGTTCACTTATCTGGCAGGGGGGGGGGAGGGAGAGAGAGAGAGAGAAAGAGAGAGAGAGAGAGAGAGAGAGAAAGAAAGAAAGAAAGAAAGAAAGAAAGAAAGAAAGAAAGAAAGAAAGAAAGAAAGAAAGAAAGAAAGAGCAACGTTGTCGTTGACTTTTGCACAAAACAATTTTTTGTTTCATGGCAGTTGATCCTTCTTCAAGGTCCAGGAGAAGGAGCAGGGCTGTTGTCTCCCCTCCAGTTTCCAGCATAAGTTGTAGTATCCTCTGGACAATACTGAGGGTCAGGGAGGGTCGATGAAGGCGAAAGAGCTGAACCAGGGAGGGTCGGAGTGGGAAAGCGCATTTCAGCGTAACCTGCTGTGTTGCAGAAACAGTGGAGCAGAATGACTCCCAGTGGCTCTTTCGGCTCTGAGGGCCAAGGGTGTCGCATGGGGTCTCTTTCCACATCGGTAGGCCACCTTCCAGGGGACTATGCATTCCCAAGAACTAATATGCGCTCCCAGAAACCAAAGCAGGTGATTCGTTTGCCACAGCGTGTCACACACACAGCAGTTTTGTAGGCTGCTGTTCTACTGATCTGGGGATAGCTATTTTGGACTAGCAAATGGGGATGAAGTTGTTCCAACTCTCATTCTGCGTCACGAAGGATTTCTACTTGCAATGGGGGGAAAAATGAGCTCAGACGGGCATTAGAAGATTTACTAGTTTGCTGCACGCCGACGCTGCACACCGGCATCGGGAGGCAGTCATTAATGTGCTGAAGAGAAAACAGCTTGTTTAGTATGCCCACCCCAGCACGTAGAGCAGCTCGGTGCTTATAACGATCCTAATTTAGAAGTAGGGAAGGTGGAGACAGAAAAAGAGAGGGAGGGAGGGAGGGAGGGAGGGAGGGAGGGAGGGAGGGAGGGAGGGAAATAGTGTTTCCAAATGTGCTTGAGCTGGGAAAAGGCACGAGGGGAAACTTGGATGCTAGTGAAAATAGTTTTTATGTGCACAAAACTCTAGTGGAAGCCAGGCATAACTACCTGTTCCAGAAAAGACAGATCCCAACAGAGTTCCTTTTCGGATGATTTGTGGGCATTCAAGGCAATGTGTTACAGACATGCCACCCTCTAGAGCAGGGGGTGCAACTTTTTCTGGCTGAGCAGCCCGTTTCGTGGATTGGCAGGCTGGATGGCTGCGCTTCAGAAAGATGGAAGGGACAGTGATTTAATTGCATTAAATACAGTTAGCATCCCTCTACATTTAATCTTCTTTGCCATCTGGTACCATTAGCCAGCAAATTTCTGGAAAGGGTCCAAGGGCATCCCTACTCTAAAATCTTGTTTTGTACCATGGAAACTACAGTACGGCCAAATGGTTTAAAGCTGTTATGTACTGTCCAAAATATCTAACCTACCACATCAAAAAAGTAAGGGAAAAACAAAAGAAAAAGAAAAAAGAAAGACCTGTTCTGGCCATGAAGATGGAAGACCAAGAGAATGAAGCTATTGTTGAGGAGCTCAAAGCCAGGAGAGTTGAACTAAATAAATGTTCAAATAACCAAGAATTCTGATTCACTCAAGACCATACCTGCAGTGGGTCAAACGTCGCTTGGCTGACTCCCAGAATGATTTCTCTGGCAAGGCAGGATTTTGCACAGAGGCAACCGTGATGAAAAGTGGTGCCAAAGGAATCAGAGGTCAAACTCATGTCATGGCTAGACCCAGCTTTGGGGCTCTGTGAGAACTTTCTGGGGAAGGAATGGAATAGGAGTGAGGTAGGATGAGGTCATTGGGCAACCACCAGGTCAAAAGGTGAAGGAGTTTAGTCTGAAACTAAGATGTGTGCATCACAGAGAGAGGAAGTATAAAGGGTCTAAGATAGTGTTTCTCAACCTTGGCCGCTTTAAGATGGGTGGACTTCAACTCCCAGAATTCTGGGAGTTGAAGTCCATCCATCTTAAAGCAGCCAAGGTTGAGAAACACTGGTCTAGGAGAAGGGAAGAAGCCTAGTACTGAAGCAGAAGTTCTAGGCTAGGTGGGAACAAGGGAAAAAAACAGGGACCGTGTTCATCTAAGATGCTGAGCTTGGTTATGAATGAGCCCATTTTTTCAACTTAGGCAACACGTGGAACCCTAAACTAACCCAATGGGCCAAGAGGGCCCACAGGGTATGGTCAAAAAGGAAAAGGAGAGGAGGGGAGAAAGACTTTCAGTCTTGCAAGATTCTGTTGATGTAATCTTACAATAAAGATAGAGCTGGTTTTCGCTGCTGTGCTTCTTGTCTGGACTACCTCGAAAGACTAACCTCGATCTTGCTAGTTTGAAAGTATTCCTCCCCTCTTCTCCTTTTACCTTCCGGAAAACTAGGGAGGGTCCCTTCTGAAACACTTCCCACATCTCACCTCCTTCCAGGGACTGAGATATCTTTTACACGATGGTTGTCCAGTCTGCGACTCTTCCTCCTGTCCTGCCCACAGACCATTACAACTCTTTTGGGCTCATAAATGCAAAGAGTTGTTTATGACAACTTCACCTGTCCTGATGAACTCTCTATCTGGGGGATGTTATCACTGATGTAAGCATTTTTAATATAAAAATATGTACAAAGTATTCCCAAGTTTCAATCTTCAGGCAGAATCTCCCAGTATTAGTGGGACCAAGTCTTTTTTTAAACACATAGGCTATATCTGTTTCAGCCGTGCTGTGTCAGCCCCACCAGGTAGACCCAATCATGAAATCAACTCCACAGGAAGCCTAAAACTACTCCTATGAGATTAGCTATAGCAGCAGAATCTTGCAAGTCTGATGGTGCTGGACCTCCTCCTCCCCCTCCTTAGACTCCTGTGAATTAGGGAGGTGTCTGTCTGTGCCTCTTCTGAATGTTATCTGGACGTTCGGGACTTTAAAAATGTTTCAGCCCCCTTTGCCTGGGCAACGGAGCCTGCACATCTCTGTTAAGACCATCTTCTTCACTTTCTACATGCTGTTTCCCCAGCTGTCCCATCCTTGGCTCTCAGTGTTCTTGTTTCCCATATTAGTTCCATAAACGACCCCATCGAGCTGGATCTCAGACAATAAAGCCTGAACCCCCCAAGGCTGTCTACTCATCTAGTCTACCTGATTTGATAGCTAAGTGACAGAGTCTTAATGCAGCTCCGTGTACAATTATGCACAGTTTGATTCCTTGTGGTGTTTTAGCAAAAACAGTCCTTTCCTTTCCTTTCCTTTCCTTTCCTTTCCTTTCCTTTCCTTTCCTTTCCTTTCCTTTCCTTTCCTTTCCTTTCCTTTCCTTTCCTTTCCTTTCCTTTCCTTTTCTTTCCTTTCCTTTCCTTTCCTTTCCTTTCCTTTCCTTTCCTTTCCTCTCCTCTCCTCTCCTCTCCTCTCCTCTCCTCTCCTCTCCTCTCCTCTCCTCTCCTCTTCTCTTCTCTTCCTATTTTGCTGTGCTATAGTGAAAATAGGGAGAGATAAAGGACTGTCAGGGGACTGAAAACAGGCAAACTTTGGAAGAACTGTGTAGAGAAAGATACAGATCAGCCCAAGATTCTGTTTTGGCCGTAATTCTATTGTTTCCTTCTACTTCTGAATCTGTTCTTTGTGCTGCAGAGATTTGAGAACTCTCTAATGTTCTTTACAAGCCTCTTTTCTGATTACATCCCGCCAAGTCCCACACATGAATTTGCTCCCTGGCACATGATTATCCTTGTTCCTTTCTTCTGCATATATGATCCAAACAGTGGGAACCATTAGCATTCCCCTGACCTACTTTTTCTAGGATTGGCATTCTGTGAGTCAAGTGGAAAATACAAAATCTGCTTTTCTTGGGGTTTTGAAAGGTTGGCAGTTTTGTGCTTTGCACATTGAGATAATTGCACTGCGAGATGAGCTGAAGGCTGGTAGAGCCATGAGTAATGTGGGGGAGTGCCTTTGTTCTGGGACAAGAAGAGGCAGAAGGACAGCTCCAAGGAGACCCAGAAGGACCCCGGGCTACGAGTCTTGATGGCTGAATGCAATGCCTGGGATCAAAAGCTGCACCCCTCTGAGAGAGTGAAGTTGGGGTTGCTGTTTGTGCTTGGGAAAAGCAGCTGCAGCCAAGCAGAGACGCTTCTCAACCCATTTCCCTCATCCGTTCATTCATTAACTCAACCTTTACCCACAAGGACCCACGCTGGCGTTCCAGCTGCCTGCGAGAATTGAGCTACACCCCGGTGTTCTCAAGGACATGCGAACATCCAGAGGCAGCTTCACTCCCACCCGGGCTCTTGACAAGCAGGCCAGAGGACAATCAGTCAACGGCCAGGACCACAAATTATGGGGAGCAGCCTATCCCGGTGGGACTCCTGCCTGGAGCGTGGAGCTTTGCTGGGAGCTCAGTAGCAACTAGAAGAAGGACCACCACGCTGAAGCAGCCCCTCATCCCACCTAGAGAAAGAATGTTTGGAAGGAGGCAAAGGTGGTCTGCCACTTTACAGACTTCTGCTTGAAGTAAGTATTAAAGCACTGAGGATCAAAGACATATTTACAGGGCAACATCACCTTGCAAGTCCTGGATAGGTGGAGAGCAATAGTTGGGGAAGGTGTGTGCAGCAATAAAGCATTGGGTACAGATTCACTACGCTGTGGTGTGTCCAGTCCTTGGAAAGCAAAGAACCCTCACAGCCCCTTAAATGCCAACGGCCAGGGAGCAGGAGTTGAAGAGGACTTTTGTGGGGCATGATTTCCTTTGCCGCTTCTGTATTTACATAAAAAGGTACAACTTTGAACATGGATGCATCAACTCTTATTTGTCTGATGGACCTTTCCAGCTTCAGGGTTGGGCTCTGAACTTCCACTTGACTATTTCGGCAACGTTTTGCTGATAAGGAACTGTGATCTTACTTGATAGTGGAGATAAAATATAGACCTCTTGAACAGTAGCTCTAGAGCCATGTTTCTCAGAGTTGGCAACTTTAAGACATGTGGACTTCAACTCCCAGAATTCCCCAGCCAGCAGAGAGTCTTCTTCTCCTTGAATTTGTCCAAGTTAGTGGCCACACGTCTTCAAGTTGCCAAGGTTGAAAAACACTGCTCTAAACCCTCCTCGTTGTAGCCAAGGCTTCTCAATCCTCCATGAGAACTTTCTTCTACAATTTTTAAAAATACCCCTCTCCTTCTGTTTGATGGGAAAGAAATGGCATTTGGAATTTATTTTTGCCAGGAAAACCCTGGGGCACCATGGCCTGCATTTGTGTATGTATGCCAACTTGTGCTTCTTTGCATCCTCCCTGGTTCTCCATATTTCCATTAGACCCCAAAGGAAGACCTCCTGTGGGGAAAAGTTGAGGAAGCAATGCTAAATAATTGCTTATTGATAGCCATGAGATCTGATATGGGGAGTGTGCTCTGGATCCCTTCCATTGCAAAGGGTCATCTGGTGAGACCCAGGAAGTGTGCCCCTGTGTCGTAGTGCCCACCCTCCAGAACACCCTCCCCTTGAGATTTGTACTGTTTCCTGGTAGTGGCAGTGTTTCCTAATTCTCAGAGGCCTGGATGTTTCTTCAGGCATGACTCTTGAGGTGAGGTGCTCTCATCCATGTGACTTGAACTGGGTTTGTCCTCAGTGACTCCTCCTTCCTTCCTTCCTTCCTTCCTTCCTTCCTTCCTTCCTTCCTTCCTTCCTTCCTTCCTTCCTTCCTTCCTTCCTTCCTTCCTTCCTTCCTTCCTTCCTTCCTCCAATTTGTCACTGCCCATCTCGTTGAAACAACTCTGGGTGGTTTACAAAGAGGTTAAAATCAATTAAAATTACAATATACAATAATCTTGAATGAATAGAGAATAAATTGAACCAAGGATAGATGTTAAAATTGGCAGTCACTCCGGGAGCGTCATCGAGGTGCTAGCCACCCCCCATTTATCTCCAAGTTATTTCTTTATTAATTGTCGTGGTTGTTCTTTGGTTTTACTCCTATGTGCATCACCCAGAGTTGCAATTTGAGATGGGCAGCCATATAAATGGATGTTATAAATAAATAATAAGTAAATCAATGGATCATCAAACAAATCGATCCAGAGCTTGAGGCACCAATGACCAGGCTCAAATTATCCTACTTTGGATGCATCGTGTGAAGACCCGGCTCTCTGGAGAAGGCTCTGATGCTGGGGAAGGTGGAAGGAAAGAGGAGAAGAAACAAGATGGATGGACTCAGTTGTGGTGGTGATGGAAGACCTGAAAGACCAGGTTAGGGACAGGTTATCATGGAGAAAAACTGTATATGTGGTTGCCAAGAGTTGACTCCAACATGATGGCACACGATCAACCAATCCATCAATCAAGTAAAGCAGCGTGAGCTGAAGCCGTGGATATCCTGAACCTGAGTCAGGAGGGAATGAAGGCCCCAAACAGGCTGGCCCTGACGAGTCAGAGGTTTGCGCCTAGCCCTGGGTTCAGGGATGGGGGAACCGGCTGTTCCAAATGGGGGTCACCGTCTGCACTGGAGGCGAGGTTTGCTGGCCTAGTCCCGGCTGACATCCTTCCTTGATCTAATATGTTGTTTGACTGTGTTTTCCTCACGGGCCAGGTATGAAGGGGTGAACGGACGCAAGTGAGGAGGGTTTACGGATAGAAACGTACGGGGAAGTCTATGCCCGTATTTTGCGGCTGCTTTTATCGTCCGTTGGTGTGGGATGCTTCGGCACAGGCAGCTCAATCTTAATCATAATTTTCTGTTTTGCTGAGGCAAAAGCCTGTGCTTTCCCTCCCCTCCTTTCCCTTATTTAAATCTCGTAACAAGAACATATTTACTTAATCTTATCTGTGTGTCAACTTAAGTTCCATCAGGGAAATTACAAGTACAAACAAGGAACCGAGAGCGGCTAATAAACAGCCGGAGAGAACGATACAAAAACAAAATCAAGCCATAATTCGAGAGGTGGGAGAAGACGCTTCGGAACGTCGTCGCCAGGAAAGGGTGGCCCGGGGGGGTTGAGCCGGGCCCAGCTTTTCTGGCTCCGTTGCCATGTTGTTCTAGGCTTGGCTAGGGGCGTCTGTGGGAAGAGGCGGTCAAAAAGGTCAAGATGGTGGCCCCAACCTTGTGATTGAAGCCCTGTCCTTTTTTACTGGGCTCCGCTCGTAGAAAGGGATGGGGCTTCAATTACACCCTTGGGAGCCCCCTCTGCCCAGGTATCCAGCAGGGCCCTGGGCGGCCGGGTGGGCTGAGGCCAGATCCAGCCTCAGGTCCCGTCTGATGCTCTCCGGCTTGCGTATGCGCCGGCAGAGTCATTACAACTCCGTAATGTGCCGGAGATGAGGTGGGCTCGGGCATTATTTAAGGTACAGATGCTGTACGCTGGCAGTCAAGGTAAAAATAAAAGTATCTATGGGAAGAATCTAATTGAAATCATAAAACATGAGGGGAAAGCAATGGAATATTTTCTCTCTCACACCCACACGTGCTCACGCACACAGTGGCCATTTGTGGGGCAGATCAACCTGCTGAGCATTGTACTGGATCCCAGGAGGCCACCAGCAGTGGCCGAGGAACATCCGGGGTGAAGATCAGCTGAGTCTCCTAGTGTCTTCCAGACTAACCAAGTTTATCAGGGAATACGTTTCTGCAAGCAGCAGCAACTCGCTTCACCAGATACATGGAGTGGGTTGGTTTGTCTGTTTTTGACTTCTGAGTCAGTGTGGACTGTTGGTGACCACATGGACAAGTCCCTGCAAGTTTGGGGGCAGCGTTTTTGGACTGGGCTGAGAGAGATGGACTGGCCCAGGGTCACCCAGTTAGCTTCATGGCCAAGGCAGAACTCAGGTCTCTTCGCTCTTAATCCAACACCTTCACCGTTAGACCAAACTGGATCTCCATACATGGACGAGTCCCTGAAATTTTCCTAGCAAAGTTTTTGGATGTGGTTGGCCCTTCCCTTCTTCCTGGGCTAGGCCAAGGTCACCCAGCTGGCTTTGCACCTAAAGCAGGACTAGAACTCAGGACTCCTTGCTCCAGTCCAGCTAGGCCAATTCAAGTCCCTGTAGATTTCTTGGTGCCCATGTGTCACCAGGGTGTGCATCAGGATGAACAGATCCTCAGAGAAGGAGATTTCTTTACATCAGGGTTGGGGAACTGGAGGCCAAGTGCAGGACTTCCTTGCCAAGCTGTTGTTTCGCAACCCTCCAAACCAGTCTTTCTCAACCTAGGGAACTTTAAGACACGTGGACTTCAACTCCCAACTCCCATGCTGGCTGGGGAATTCTGGGAGTTGAAGTCCATGTGTCTTAAAGTTCCCTAGGTTGAGAAACACTGCTTCAAACAACCCCCCCAATCATAATGGTGGCCCCTTCCCTTGCCCTACATGATCTCTTATAACCCTTGCTACTTTTCCCAACTTAAAGTAGGCCCTACAAGTAGCCTTCGGAAGCCCATACAAGCATGACCCCGGGGGAGAAGCGCTCCCTCTTTGCGTTATCCAAACATGGTTATCCAAAGGCCTCCGCTAGCTGTTCAGGAAACTCTTCCCTGTTCTCTGCTTCCCCTTTCCTTTTTGAAAAGCATCTTAAGTTGCGACACGGAAAGGTGGCTCCTTGCTTCGGTGACGCTCAACTGCCCGTTCCTCCTTGCTGCCAAGTTTCCATGGCCCTCCAGAGCAACGGAACAACCCAAGCAGAGCCTCCTCCCAGTGGCTTGGATTCTCGGGGCAACGATGCGACCCCCAGGGGAAAATGAAAAAAGTTTGGGTCTCCTTAGTGTCCAAGGAGATAATGTGGAGGGGAGGGGTGAAGGCAGCTCCATGTGCAGACTAAAGGCAAGGCACAAGGAGGGGAAAGTCCCCAACAGGAGATGGCAGGCACTGGCAGAAGGCCCACCCAGGAGCCAGCCAGCCTGCGGGCAGGGGAGGGGTGAGCGTCATCTGTATCAGGAGAGCATATCAACGTATGGGCCAGGAAATGCTGTAATTGCAGCTAAGCTTTAATGAACGTAGTTGCATTTCTGCCCAAATCAAGTGTTCGACCCATTAGTAATTCCTAGCCTGCAAATACAAACTGGCAGATCCTTACCCCGACTTTGGGAGCTCAGGGCTGACAGCTCAGAGGAGACAGTTTAACCGAATGTGAGTAAGTGCAAGGCGTGTGTGTGTGTGCGCGTTTGCAGGCATATGCACCCCTTGGAGTTGAAGCAGACAAATTGCAAGTATCAGTGGCAGAAACAAGAATTTCCCTAGGGTGGTGTTTGGCCCAGACAGTGGTCTTCTCCACCCAAGTACGCATGTCCTGCTCTTGCAATATCTTGCTGTTAGAAGAGGGGCAGAGGACAGGAACCATCTATTTCAATGCCTGCAAGCAGCCTTGATGTTTGCAAGAAAACCCTGATGTCTCCTCCGCTTGATCTTCCCTTCTTTCCCCCAGGTTTGCCGTCGACCTCTTGCCACGTCTTGCGTGCTTCTGCAGCCGAAGTCGTGGGCTCTTCCCGTGAGAAAAGAACAATGGTGCTCAGCCATAAAAGCTCTTTAGTGTCACCTCCTGGGGTGCAAGGGCTGGTTGTAGTTGGCCTGGTGCTCAGCGGGGTCTGCAGGCTGGGGTCAAAAAAGTCCCAATGGCAGGTCTAACAAAACCAGCCAGAGCTTTGATTGCACTGGACTTTTTTGACCACACTCTGCAGACACCCCCGGTCCTCTTCATGAGCTTCTTGGAGGCTCCTACCAAACTAGTAAGAGTTTTGGTCTCCTCTGGCAGGAACCTTGCATTCTTAGCTTATGTGGTCCAATTATGTTAAGCAGTAAAATAAGGGTATGTTTTCTCTCTGCTGGTTGTGGTTGGCTAATAAGAACAGGATCGTGGTCTGTGCACTGTGGAACTTGCAGATGTTTGCTTATTTCCATTCAGTTTCATCCCATCTTTCTTCCAAAATAGTACAGATGGTAACTGCAGCGAGGCTATTATATGCTCAAAAGTAGAAAGGTTTGACATGACCCACCACGGAGGAAGGGTTGGTGAAGATGTTGGAGTTTGCAAAGATGGCTAAATTAACTTCTTTGAGCAGGGAAAAGACAATATCTACATTTATGGATGACTGGAAACCCCTTATGGAGTTTTTGCATGAAACAGAAAAAAAGGCACTTATGACCTGTGGTTTTGATGATTAGAAAAAAAAGAATCCTTGGATAATAGAAAAAAGTGAGCTTCTCTTTTTGTAATCATAGAGTATGAGATAATTTTGTAATCATATTTGCTGCAGAGAAAATCAGAAGCTTCTTTTTTCTATTTCTTTCGTTTTTTCTTTTTTCTTCCTCTCTTTCTTTCTTTGTTTTTCTCCATTTTGTATTCGTTTGTGTTCGCTGTTATGTTCTCTTTAAAACTTTTAATAAAATTTATTTTAAAAAAACCAAACGAAATAGTGCAGAGGGTTCCTGAGTGGGAAACAGGACAGCGGTCTCTAGATCTTTACTTGGGCTGATTCAGCTGGGTGGCTTTTATAGAGTAGAGTAGGGCTCTTTCATTTAAGCCACTGTGGTCACAGTCCAAGGAAAATGGCCACTGGCAAAGGGGTTCGTGTGTGTGAAATTAGTTACATCCCCTCTTGTCTAAAGCAGCACACTCTGTGTGGGGTTGCTCCTGAAAAGACTCCTGGAGTTGCAGTTGGTGCAAAATGGGGCAGCTAGACTGGCAACAAGGCACAGGGAGGGAGCACAAGATTTCTGCCCTAGAAGATAAGAATACCGGATGAGGCCAAGGCCCATCTCAGGTCCCATTTTGCTTCTCAGAGTGTCCATCCGCTCTCCCACCCTTGTTCCCCTGCAAGTATTAAGAGGCTGGCTGCCCCCAACCCAGAGATAACATACAGTCATTAAGACAGGCAACTCTTGATAACCTTGACCTCCAATCCTTGGATCCGATCCTTGTTGAAGCCCATGCAAATTGGTAGTGACCATTAATGTCCCTTAAGAATAGCCCTGCTAGATCAGGTCAAGGCCCACCATAATCCAGCCTTTGATCTGTCACACTAGCCAAACAGAGATGTCTGAGGTGCTCATAAGGAGGAGATAGAGGCCTGCTTCACTCTTGCTGTTGTTCCTCTGCAAGGATTAGGAGGCTGGTTGCCCCCAGTCCAGATGTAGCATGGAATCTTGCAGACCAATGGCCTTTGATAGACCTGTCCTCCATGAATTCATTCAAACCTCTTTTAATAAAAATGTAAGGTAATGTGATGGGCAGAAGGAATAACCTTGAGGAACAGGAGGAAGAGCTGCTACCAAGACAACAGCCAGATAAAAGAAATCTGAGTCTGGGGCAGAAATGTAGTTTGAGAAAGCATCTAAGACATGACCCTGCCTCATGCAGGGTTCAGTCTTGCAAGGTTCTGTTACTGTAACCTTATAATAAGGTAGCATAAGCTTGCATGTCTTTGGTTTCCAAGTTTGGTCTACCTTGGAGGGTTGACATATAGCTCTGCTGAATCAGGCTAACACCCACCTTAGTCTAGTTTTGATTTATCCAATGGCCAACTAGAAGACTTTGGAATGTTCATATGCGGGAGATGGAGAGACACCACTGCCCCCCCCCCCCGCCCCAGTTTCTGCAGCTGGTATTTTGAAGGTAACATGGAGGTAATTCAAGACTAAAAGCTCTTAATGGTCCTGTCTTCCATGGATTTATCCAGGCCCCCTTGAAAGCCATCCATGTCAGTGGTCATCACTATGTCTTGGAGGTGGGAAAGATGTACACAGGTTGCCAGCTACTTAGTGGGTACAATTTATGAGGTTGACATTAACTTTTAAATATCTAACAGCCTATGGCTTGGCTACAAATGAGACTCTCTCTCCTTACAACCTGCTTGGTCTTTCTGAAGATGCCCCCGCTGTCAGAAGACATTTTCCTGGGAAAGCGCCAGGCTACAGAACACACCTTCTCAGAAAGTTTGGCTGTTCTCTCAACATTTATGACCTATAAAAAGTCAAGTCTCTATTAATTCATGTGATTATTAATTTTAACTTACATTTACTTTTTAAAAAAATTCTGTAGTTTAATGGTGGCTAGTTGCCTTGAGTAGTAAGATGGAATATAAATGGAATACATCGATGGACTGTCCACAGTAGGAAAACATTCCAACCTGGTGTTCTCTAAATGTCTGGACTCCCAAGTTATGGCTGTCCTCCTCCTCTTCTAGAGGAGACCAGAGCAAAGTTGGAGTTTGGTTGGACAGAACAGGCACCATCAGTACTTATTTCCAGAAATCAGGTGCGAGTGAAGACCCAGTAACTATTTCTGAAGAACTTAAGTGACGCTTGGATCATCCATTCTAAAACCTTTGGCTTTATATTTGTAAAGAAAATGAACATTGCAAAAAGTACCAGTAGGCCAGTGGGCTTTTCTCCAAGCAAACCAAAATCTACTGAGGATTAACCCCCCTGAACTTTCTTAGTGCTCAGCTGAGGGATCAGCAATATGTTTTGGGAGGCTATTCTGCAGAATGAATCCAGATGTTCTTTGACTTGACATCCTTTCAAGTATTCGGTGGATGCTATCAGATCCTACCTCATGACCTCAACCTTCTCTTCTCCAGGCTAAACTATTTCATCCCATCTGTCTTTACAGAACATAGCTCCTAGTCTCCGATAACCCTTGTTTCCTTTCTCTGATCCAGTTTCTCTGAATCCATATTAAAGCATGGGGGTCAAGAACTGGACTGTAGCCTGACCAAAGAAGAACAAAGTGCCTCTTGCTTCCCATGATCTGAAAACTCTACTTCTCTTGATGCAGCCGAAAATCATTTGCTCTTTTTGCAGCCATAACTCCCTGCTGCCTCGTATTCAGTCGTAGTCCAAGATCTTTTTCACAAGTATGACCACCCAGCAGCCAGGTCATCCCCCATCCTATACCCACGTCTTTGATTTCTGTTTCCAACTCAGGAAATTTGGACTTATCTCTGTGAAATTTCATTGCGACTTGCAACCCCTTTCAGCAGACAGCTTCTTTGAGCTCAGCTAAGATGGTTTAATCTTCTCGCCCGGCAGCAACCTGGAATTCCCCCCTCCGTATTTTATGGCTGCTGTTCTGTGGATGAAATACAGCCCTGGAAAGGTGTGTGTCTGGGGGACTCTGGGGTGGAGAGACGTTTGTTGTATCTCATCAGGTTTTACAGCAATAATTACACCATGGCCAAGCCAGTGGTGGGGATGTGCTGTCAGCCAGATGCTCCGTTGTTGGCCTGTGAATGACACGAGGCCCGGAATTGCAGCTGCCCCAGCACAGCAGCTGCCTGGCATTGACAGGGCCAAGCATAGCATGAAATATGAAATCCCCCTGGCTGAGAAGCAGGGATCAACTGGCTCATCTTTATTAATCTTGGGCAGGAGATGGTGCAGAAGTATTAGTGGAGGACGGGGACAGCTTGCCAGGCGTTTTAAAAAGCGAGGGATGGCAGGGAGAGGCTTCAAAACATCGGGCAGTCGAGAAAGCAAAGAGGCCAGATGGAGGCTCCCAGCTTACATAGGTTCATCCAGCTTCCAAAAGGCAGGTCTTCTTCCCAATTTCCCCCACACGCATCCCCACTCCATGGTAACCCCTGGCCCATAGCATAAAAGGGATAGATTGATTGATTTATCCAAAATTTTAAATGCCCCCCACATCCTAAGACTTGAGGTCATGAGTGCCCACAGGGAGGGGGTCAGCCAGTCCTTTATTAGTCAGACTTTTGGTCAATGACCAGGATGAGGTGTCCATCGGGGGGTGAAAGAAGTCAAGGTGGCAGTCACAAGGCGCAATCAAAATCCGACACTTTTTTAACGTGCATTGTGATGCACATAAAGAAGGGGTGTGTCATGAGCCCGTGAGACTTGACAGAGTGGGGCTTAGATTGCATGGCGTGTCTCCCATATTGACTTCTTG
Organism: Python bivittatus; assembly: GCF_059951505.1. Lineage (NCBI taxonomy): Eukaryota > Metazoa > Chordata > Lepidosauria > Squamata > Pythonidae > Python > Python bivittatus. The sequence continues at coordinate 2,003,564 of NW_028277056.1, forward strand.
TTTGACCCTCTCATGGACACCCTGTGTGGTTTCCAAGCAAAGACAAGAATGAACAAACGAACGAACGAACGAACAAATGAATGAATGAATGAATGAATGAATGAATGCTGTGTTGATGAGGTGGGGGTCCAAAGAAGCCATAATGGGGTCTGCAACTGTGCAATTGAAACAATGCACATAACAGAAGGGTGGGGCTTTGATGGCATGGTTGTGGCCACCATCTTGACTTTTTGGGGCCTCTTCTAGTGGATGCTCCTGCTATCAAGAGGCTTCAGAGTAGGGGGCAGCCAGCAAGAAGACATGTCAATAGGCTTCACGTGGGGTGGGAACCCTCGGTATCCCCTCCATCAAAGACCCCACGGGGCAGACCAAAGGTCTCTGATGAAGATCACGTGGATACCCAGAAGCAAACTAGTAATGGGGGCAGCGACTGCCACACTGGTACAACACTGCTGAATCTGATACCCCAAGTTAGCCAATGGGCTGCTGCATTTGGACCAGTTGATACTACTGGCTCATCTCCAAAAGATGCCCAAGGTGCTGAGGACATGAGTCACTGCTGTCAGGCCCTCCCAGCCCCCAAAGCCTACATCTACTGCTCTAGCCAAAGCCAGGAGTCTTGAGCAGTGCTGGCTGGGGAATTCTGGCACTTGACACCAACACATCTTAAAGTTCCCAAGATTGGTCTAGAGAACCCCCAAATCACAGACCTGCTCCTTTAGGGGGAGTACGACCTAAGCAAAGTTAAACTTGGAATGGGGCTGAGACCAGGCTGGTATCTCACTCCTGAGCTGCTTTTGATCCATCCAGGTCCATATAACCTCCAGCACTGGAATGAGACTTTGACAGCATCCCCAGTCTGGCCTGGTGTGGGGATGTACACTTGAGTTTGGGCTACATATTGTTGCTACCTCACTCCAAATTGATGGATGATCTTACCAGGAACTTCAGGTAAATATTAAACAGCCTGGAGGAGAGGACCAAACCACTCTGTTCAATGGTGGATCATCCATGGGGCCAACTCCTCCTGAACATCTGAGAACTGCCTGTTTTGGAACGAGTAGAGCTACTGCAGAATGATGGCTCCAGGTCCAAGACCTGTGAGCAGTGAAATACACCATGGTTGATGGCTGCTGAGGAATCTGATCAGATCTGGAGAGGTACAGTCCCCCCAAGCAGGTTCCAGGAAACACCCACCAAGAGAATCAGTGCCTTTTCCACCCCATGCCGAGGCCTGAATCCTAACTCCAAGAGGGCCAGGGACTCATATGGTCTAGGAGCTTCTGCAGCTGGAGTCCCGCACCTTTTCCAAAACCTCCCCTGAAAAGAGAAGGTTGCAGATCAACTGATAGCTGTCCAAGCTGGCTGGATTGAGATATTGCCTCTTCAGAAGCGGGTACACCACTGCCTTCCTCAAGGCAGCTGCCACCCTTGAAGTGGCATTAGCCACCTCCCTAATCCAGACACACATGGCCCACCCAGCTGCATGAATAACTCAAGTGGGGTGAAGGTCCAGTTTACAGGTGCTAGAACCCATGCTACAGAAGGTGCAATCCACATTCCTGATCTCCACAAGCTCAGAAGAACCCAGATGGTCTCACAAGATGTCACCCAAGCCATCTTGCTGGACCTGCCCAAGTGGAGTCAAGTTCCAAGTGAATGAGAGCAGTTTTATTGGTGAAAAAGCTTGCAGACATGTCACAACAGGCTTCAGGAGGATCTCCATCCCTGTCCTTTCCCATCTTAATTGGTCCACCACCCATGCAGCAGTCAAGAGCATAAACAATGTCTCTGCGATCCAGAAAATGATTTGTCCACATCAGAGGACCAATGACAGCTATTGTAGGGGCGGGGTGTCAGCCGGTACCAGAGACCCCAGCCCTGAATTCTCTAAACAGAAAACACAGAACTGTCTTTCCCAGCTTGGAGGTCTCCAGATGGGTTCAGTCTGCAATTCCTAGCCAGGATCTGAGCCCCAGTCCCAATGCATCTGGTGGGCTCCTGTTGGGAGAACCAGAGCACCTCATTCATTGCTGCAACCAGCACCCATGTGCATAGCATTGGGGATGGAGAGAGCTGATGGCAACAACCTGTTGGCTTGTAGGGCTGCAGTGGGGAGAACTGGGACCATCTCTTCTGTGAAGATCCTCTGCCAAAAAGATGCCTCTCTCCTGGTGAGGATGGAGAGTCAGATGTGGGGAGGGGGTGTTACCATAGAGATGGGAGGCAGCCATGGAAGGTGGGGGCATCGAGAGGACACATAAGAATTCTCCAGTTGCCATGGCGATGGTTGGAAGCTATGTAAGGCACAGGTACCCTTTCCAAGGAAGAAATGAAATGTAAGAGAGTCTTCGCTGGTCAAGAACAGGGGCAGAACACCCAAGGGGTTGACTGGGCTGGCAGAGAAGGGTTGGACTCAAAAGCACTTTGCTACCCCCAGCAGATGAATGTCCAGATGGCCCTCCAAGCCAGGGATTCAGGAAGTTAGCAAAGGACATTGGGCTTCAGATGGAAAAAGCGGTTTCACCAAGCTCAGCTCCATGCACCAGCACCTGCAAAGGGCCCAGGACATCGCCTGTGTCATGACCTCAGGCACTCTTATGCCAACGATACCATCTGGGTCATCTGCGTGATGTTGTAGTGGTGCGGGGGCCATCACTGTGGCTTCTGTCAGACCCCTGTGGCTTTGCGAGAAGGGTTTTCTTCTGCAAGAATGTCGGAACGGCTCTGTCCCTTGACCTCCCCCTTTTTGTTGCTCTAGGAAGAAACCCATTGACTAATGGTAGGGTGGTGGGCTGAAGGCACGTCAGTTGTGCCAAAACAATATTTCCAATTCTTGCAACCCCACCCATTCAGGATTCCAAAGCCTTCCTTCCTTCTTTATCTCAGTTCAGAACTTCGTGGCTTGATCTTATGTTTAGAGAAAGCGGAACCAGCTTGAAAGAAAAACATCTCAGCATGAGCAAATGTCGCCTTGCCTTCGGCAGAGATTTGCACAAATTCCTGGGTTGTAAGAAGGACGTATGAAGAAGATTTAGTTTCAGAAAAGTCAGAATGGGAGCCCATATTATTCAGTCCCTGAATATTTTTAGGAAGCACACTGTATATGTGAGAGGTTACGTGTTAACCTGTTGGAAAAGGAAAGAGACATGATCAAACCAGTCTTTCTCACTTTGAAGAAGTGGATTGTCTAAGCTTTGCTTCTTATATACAAACTGCAATGATTTTATAGAGTTCAGAAAAGCATGCCTGGTTTCTGTCTTTTCCTTATCTTAATGTGCAGAACAATTGAGTGCAAAACCGACAACTGGCCCAAAGTCCCTCAGAGAGCTTCCATGTAAAGCTTATGTAAGCCCCTACGCATGAAATGTACTGTATGTCAGGGTTCCTCAACCTCAGCAACTTTAAGATGTGTGGACTTCAACTCCCAGAATTCCCCAGCCAGCATGGCTGGCTGGGGAATTCTGGGAGTTGAAGTCCACAAGTGCATGCTGGCTGGGGAATTCTGGGAGTTGAAGTCCACCCATCTTAAAGTTGCTGAGGTTGAGGAACCCTGCTGTAAGTCATAGAATCCTACAATCATAAGGTTGGGGGGGACCTTGGAGGTCTTCCAGTCCAACCCCCTGCCCAAGTCCTCAGACCATCTTGGACAAATGGTTGTCCAATCTGTTCTTGAAAACCTCCAGCAACGGAGCACCCACAACTCCAGGAGGCAGGCTGTTCCACGGCTGAATAGCTCTCGCTGTCAGAACATTCCTCCTTATTTCCAAGTTGGATCTCCCTCTGACAAGCTTCCACCCATTGCCTCTTCTCCTACCCTGAAGGTGCTATGGAGAATAAATTGACCCCCTCTTCCCTGGGGCAGCCCTTTAAGGATTGGAAGACTGTGATCGTGCCTCCCCTCAGTCTTCTCTTTGTTAAGCTAGACATACCTAGTTCCTTTAGCTGTTCTCATAGGATTTAGCCTCCAGACCCCTTATCATCTTTGTTGCTCTTGTCTGCACTCTTTCTAGGGCCTCAGGATCTTTCTTGTATTGTGGATTTACTCAAGATGCCTCCTTCTTTCCCCTATTAGCTCCCAGACCAGCTCACCATAACATTCAGAAATTCAAGTTAAAACACTGGAAATTCATTTCAGCAAATGGCAGCACTTGACTGACCTTTTTGGGCTTTGGAAGCTAAGCAGAGTTGGGCCAGATTAGAACTTGGGGGAGAGGTCCCCAGGAAATCCACAGCTGTAGGGTAGACATCCCAGAAGATGTCTAGGAACATGCATGGTTGCATCCACGTCTTCTTCAAGAGTTCAGCTTGTCTTGAGGGCATCTGTACCTTTGTTGTTAGAAACTCATAAATTAAAAACAACCGAGAGCCAAATTGCAAGACTCCCTGGATAAAAGCAGCAAGTCTATGAATGCTTGAAGAACCACACGAGAGTGGAATGGGCGATCAGGGCTTCCCTTTTACTCCCCCATGCTTTCTTCATGCTAGGTGTGTGTGTGCGCAGTCCCCAGGCTGGAGAACCACCTTCTTGGGCTCTTATGTGGTCTTGCCAGTATGTGTACCACAGTTTCTTATTGTGTGTCCTCCAGGTAATGCAGGGCTTCCATCCTCTCACACCATCATGGTCCCTTGTCACGGTGGAATGGGAGGTGATGGGGGCTGTATTCCCTCAGTCCTAAAACCTGCCCGGCTGGGGAAGGTGATGAAATCCAAGGGCACTTCAGATGATGGCTCGCTCGATGCCCGTTTGCTTTGCTAATCGCACCCTAGTCATTCAAGTGTTAATTCTGACTCTTCATAAAGTGCCTGAAGTTTTTTAGGGGGTTGGCAGAAATTAAAAATAACATGACAGCCCATCTCTGCAGGCTTGCAATCTAGTGCGTCTGCCAGAAGAGGAGAAGAGAAAAAGGAGGAGAGAAAGGAAGAAAAGCAAGCAAATTCCGACACAGAATTTCACAGCCATTAATAATGCATGGTTTAATACAGTAAGGTCTCGCAGGATGATGAAGATTTGTCAGGCTGGGGGAGGAGGTGGTGTGAATGTGGAGACCGTAAGGGAGAACGGCCAGATTGTGGCCCTTCCATGGAGAAGCAGCTTCTTCTCTAGGGCTCAGGGGCACTCCTAGCAACAGAAGGTGGTAAAAGAAAGGCTCATTTTTATATTTATTGACTTGTTAAAACCATTCATCTACTGCTTCTCCTAAAATAATTCAAAGGAATTTGCAATCATGTTTAAAACAGTAATAAAAAACCCCGCGCTAACTCGGTGTACATAAAATAGATGGGAAAGGGGGAAAAAGAATAAAATGAAGGAACTGACTCCAAATGATAATTTGGACAGGGAGAGAAGATCTAATGGTTGGGGCCTCTTGACTTATTGGGAGTGGACCATTTCCAAGGGTCCTCCTGCTTTGCATCTTTCCATAACGCCCTATTTAGTACAGGACCTGTTGAGATGAAATGTATTGGAAGACTGCTATTGTATCTCTCCTTGGCCTTCTCTTCTTTAGGCTAAACAGACCCAGTGCCACCAAGCCCCTCACCATCTTTGTTGGTCTCCTCTGCAGTTCCTCAACATCCTTCTTCTTGTATTGCGGTGGACACAACTGGACACACGATTCCAAGTGGGTCCAACCAGGGCAGAGTAGAGCAGAACTACCCATTCCTGTGATCTCAACATTACACCTCTGTAGATGCATCCCAAAATTGCATTGGCTCTTTTGGCAGCTGCAACACACTGCTGGCTTATGCTTAATCTATGATGTATCAGATCCTTCTCACAAATACTACTGTTGAGCCAGCTACCACATATCTTGTTCATCCGATCTTACATACCTAAGTGCAGACCCTACTTTTCTCACCGGCGAATTGCTTTTTGTTGAAATATGTCAGGTCAGGCATCTCAAGATCCATTTCAGTCTGGTTCCAGGCCATGGTACAAGACTTTGATGACCTGTAGCAGAAGATAAAGGTGGGGGATGGAGAGAAGTCTCCTGGAAGCCCCAGAGGTTTTTGATGCAATGACACAAGCTCTCCTACTTTTGGGGCCTATGGCACCAGTGTGCCCTCCAGTCTTCCCCTTGGTGCCTTCCAGGCTCCATGTCCCATCTGATCTGTTTGTTTTGTGGCTCTGATAGTAATTTCATGAATGGGCAAGCCATTTCTAGTCTTGGTAGTGGTCTGGAAGCTGCAACTGACTGAACAAACAAACAAATAAATTACATGAGTGCAAAATGCAGCTGGTGCTTTGCTGAAACTTAGACTTTGAGGTCCCAGTTTCAGTCTGTGGTATTTGCAGAAAGACTCCTGCTTGAAACCTCAGTGAACTCTTGCCCTCAGAGCTTATAGTATTGGGTAGAAGAAAACATCCAGTAGAACAGGATATCTGTAGCTCAGGGTTGAACTATGGAGTCCTTGGTGCTCTCTGAGCTTGGTTGTTTGCTTGCAGACGTTTCATGACCCAACTAGGTGATATCTTCAGTGCTGGTGAGTGTGGGGTTTGCTCCCTGTTTATATACAGTAGCTTGCCCTGCCAGTGTTGATGGGGGTCTGGTTTCCTCCCTGGTAGTTCCTAGATTAGGGCCTTGTTTACAGCTTTATTGTTTGTCTGGTGTTCATCCCTGCTTATCTAGATGTTGGCTGCTGGAGAGGATGTGTTCTGGTCTTTTTGTTTCCGTCTTTGCTTGTTTATGGTCTCTTTTGAATGGTGTGTAAATATAGAAAGCATCCTTATGGGACATCAATCCATAAGATATTATATTGGTTATTAACGGGCGGTTGGGCCCAGTTCAGGTTGTTGAGAGTTGTGCTGCTTAAGAAGAACATCTCTATGTGTTGAGTGGAAATGGGGCAGAAATTAGTCCCTTAGCTTTTCAATGCAAGCTTCTCCCATTTTGTGTTTTCAGATGAAACTGCTAAACTTAGCTGTCATTTAGAATGTATAGTTCTTGGAACTGGCAATGAGATTTGCCAATAATTTTAACAAAAGGATATTAGAGACATGTCTATACATAATTTACATATTCATGAAATAATGTACAAAATACATTCTGTGAGGGAAAATTGTTTGCACAAATTGTGTTCAGGAGGCAATCTTTAAAAGAAAGCATGCATGTGTTTATAGAAGCACGCACCAAAATACATAGGCATTTAGTGCAAACTCTATAAAAAATATTTTCAAGTCCCAGAAGCTGAATTTGACATAGTTACGAAACTGAGAAGAGAGAGAAACCAAAAGCTTTGAAATTCCAGACACGGATAGCAAGATCTGCCATCAAGAGCAGCTGCAAACATCTCCAGAAGTCTCCAGACTCTGTTGCAAAGGGCTGTAAAGCTCTGGGTAGTGAATTGAACAAGAATAAATAGTGGGCATAAATAGTGTTTCTATTCATCCTCCTTGTAGGCAATCAAGGGACAAGAAGGGAAAGCTAGATCCTGAAAGGGATTGACTGGATAAGATGGTGTTAAGTGAAACTGACCACCAGATCATGTTGGCATTAAAGATAATTATGGCATAAAAGATAATTATTTGGCTAAATCCTTAGAGGACAGAATCACAATTCAGAAGTATCTTGACAGCCTTGACATTTGGCCCAAGTCAACTAGAAGGAAGATCAAATGCCAAAGTATAAGGTTGGGGAGATCTGGCTTGGTGACATGCGTGAGAAGGATCTAGGGCTTCTAGTGGGCCACCTGCTGAACATGAGCAAACAGTGGGACATGGGAGTTAAAAAGTGCAGACATGGGCTGCATTAACTCACAGGAGGCAATTGTTCCATTGTATTCAATGCCAAGTCAACCACACTAGTAAGACTGTGAGTAGTTCTGGGCACCACACTTTAAGAGGGACAGAGAGAAGCTGAAGTGGGTTGAAACACTGGGGTGATACAAGTCTACAAATTCAGTGAAACAATGACCACAGTTGAGCAGACTTTGGATAGTTCCATTGAGGTTTCTGTCATTTGTGTTACGATGTCATGATGCAAATGATGCAAACAATGTCATTTGCATCAATTTGTGACTTTTGTGTAATGGCATTGTTTGCACTGTTTGCATCGTCCTCTTGATATGCTTCTTGATGCTGCAGCTTTTCTGGAGTAACAGACATCCCGCCCTGCGCCCCCCCCCCCAGCAATTTGCTGGTTAAAACAAAGCTTCACTGCATCCAGATCAGTGTTTCTCAACCTCAGCAACTTGAGGATATGCGGACTTCAATTCATGGCTGTCTGGGGGATTCTGGGAGCTGAAGTCCACACATCTTCAAGCTGCTGAGGTTGAGAAACACAGATCTAGATGGTTGTCATCTGCAAGAGGAGGTACATCTGCTCTCTGACAAAAGTGAGAGCAGGACAAAGACCAGATGGTTGAAACAGCAAGAAAGGAGATCCAGGAGGTGGAAGAGTCCACAGTATTAGCAGCCACCCTTGGGGGCTTTCAGGTGGGGTGGATGGCCATCTCTTCAGGATGGCTGAGTAGATCTTGCTTTGAGCAGAGATTGGGCTAGATAACCACTATGGTGCCTCCCAGCTCACACATTCCCTGTATTTGTGATTCTATGAAAACTGACAGATTGAGCCTTCCTTCCTCTGAGATAAGCCAGGACTTGCCCTGCTTATATTCCCACCATTCTGGAGGTGATGGAATCTCTTCTCAAAGGTGGAGGCATTTTCCCCCCAGAAGGCTGAGTTTTAGCTAACCCTTAAAACTAACCTGCTCATTTTGGTTTGTGAGATGAGACGTTCCTTAGCATGCCTTTGACACCTGTGGTGTGACAGTTGTTGCTTGAACATCATGGATGGTTTCTTTCCTTGTGGAACGAGCTGTGGGAAGACTTGAAAAGAAATACTTGTTCGTTCAGAGCTGGAATTCACCAAGAGCGTTTGTGGGAATAGCAGCCAATTTGGGGGGTTGAAAAAGGGGTCTGGCTGGATCTGGAGTGTGGAGGATTAAGCTTTCCATGGCTGCTAATAATGAGGGCATTTTTCCACCTCCTGAATCCACAACACTGGTGGCTGGGGAGTGATGGGGAAGGGGTCTCTGATTCTCCAATCCAGATGTGTCACCTTCCCAAGGACAGCCATTCAGCCCCCGCCTTGACTTATAGGGCTGGACTGGAGGGGCCCAGGGCCTATTCAGCTTTGAGGTCAGAGCTGCCTGCAGGGAGGGGTCAAGATGGTGGCCATGAGTATGGGATCAAGCCCCACCCATTTCATACATGGCACGCGTGATGCATGTAAACAGAGGGCAACGCTTCAATTGCACTGCCATAGACAGCACCATGACTTGGGGGACCGCTCCCTATGGGCCTCCTCTCACAAGGCATTCCTGATATCCTGCTGTTTAGCATTGCATGGAATACTTTTCCAAGATGGTTCGGGGCGGCTGTGCCTTAATGATCCTATGCATCGCTCTTGAAGCTTTTTCGGGAAAAGACTTGCGATCAGTAAGAGCAGCAACCAGAACTGAAACTGCATTTAGCTCAGAGGTAAACCATGTATGAGTCTGCCATAATATCTCCCAGACAAGAGCTGGAGCTGAGGCATGGGGTGGGGGTTGGAAATCTCTGGGATCTTTTAATCCCCATTTAATGATCCTGGGTTCAGGATGGGCAGCAGTTAGGGGCTCAAGATGGGGAGCAATTAGAGCTTCAGGGCAAGATGCTACGGGAAGGAACTCATCTATCATAAGTCTATTGCAGTGTCTCTCAACCTCGGCAACTTTAAGACGGGTGGACTTCAACTCCCAGAATTCCCCAGCCAGCATGGCTGGCTGGGGAATTCTGGGAGTTGAAGTCTACCCGTCTTAAAGTTGCCGAGGTTGAGACACCCTGATCTATCACAATGCAATACCATTTACAAAAAATGGGTAGTTGCTCTAAATGCCCTGAAAAAAAGCAAATCCTGCTCAAATAATGCTGTGGGACAAGGTGGGTGTGGTAGAAGCATACAGCAGTAGAGCTGGAAGACTCCTTAAAGGTCATCTAATCCAACCCTTCCTTAGTGCAGGATCTACTACAGCATCTCTGACAGATGACCATCCAGCCTCTGGTTGAAGACCTCCAGAAAAGGGGAATTCACATGTCACATGGCAGCCTGTTCCACTGGCCCACAGCTCCTACTGTCAGGAAATTCCTCCTGATATCTAGCTGGAGCCTCCTTCCTTGTGATTTTCATCCACTGGTTCTGGGTTCTGCTTTCTGGGGCAACAGAGAGCAAGTCCACTTCCTCATTTAGATGATAACACTTCAGATATCTGAAGACTGCTCTTGTGTCTCTGATCAATTGTCTCCTCTGTAGACTAAACTACCCAGAACTTTAACTGTTCCTGGTAGGGCTTAGTTTCCAGACCATCATCTTGGTAGCCCTCCTCTGAACTTCTCCAGTTTGTCATTGTCCTTCTGAATTGCAGTGTCCTGATCAGATCAGAGTAGAGAGGAACAGTTACTTCTGTTGATCTGGACTTTATCTCCTGTTAATGCAACCCAACATTGCACTGATCTTTTCGGCAGTTGCATCACACTGCTGGCTCATGTTTAACTTGTACTTAACAAGAACATCCAGGTTCCTTTCACATGTCCTGCTGCCAAGACAAGTCTCCCCATCCTAGATGTGTGTTTTACATTTTTCCTCCCCAGCTGCAGAACGTGACATTCCTCCCTGTTCAGTTCTGTCCTATTCATTCTGTGAACAAGATTTGGGTTCTCCTGCTCTGTGGTGTGCAATTAAATGCCAATCCTTTCATTGGGCTTTGCTCCAGAGTTCAGCATGAATAAAGTCATCACCAGAAACTTATCCTTCCATGGCCATAAACTGTGGGACAAGTTCTCCACTTTGAGATCTGCAGATCAAGCTGGTGTTGGTGCTTTGGTGTCCCCAGTGGTGGGGATTTGTGCAGGGGCAAGTGACAACATGGGTGTCATGACATCACTGAGCAAGTGACACCGATTGCATCAGCTTTGTCGGCCGCTTGCCCAACATGATGATGAAGGTGATGCCACTGTGTCTTTTTAGGGACTCATTAGCAATTGAATTTACTGGGCCACAGTGTGCACTGCTGAGCGCCTTATAATTCTGGTCAGGTCTGGAAAAAAGTGATCTAACCATGGTAACTCTGTTACTTCGTTTCAAGGGCTTTCCAGCCAGTGCAATTAAAGATGATCTCCCTTCTACAGCTTCTCTCAGCAGGAGCAAATTAATTTGGAAATATAAATATTGAATGAATTAATTGGAGACAAATGATCCTCTTCAAATCCAGGTTGAATTGCTAGGCGAAGCATTAGAAAGGAAGACTGATGAAGCAGAACAATGGAGGATGAGGGGTGAGGAGGGGGTAACGAGACATGCCAGAAAGGAGAAGAGGCAGACCCCAGTCACTCAGCACGCTTTACTAGGTTGTAGAGGAAAAGCCAGTTGGGCACCCCTGAATGACCCATTTAACCAGAAGGAAGTTAGATGTATCCCCAGACACTCCTGGTTTTGTTTGGAGCTCAAATTGCTTCTTCTGGTCCGCTCATTCCCACTACAAAGCAGGACAAGATGTGCAAGCTCCGCCCTACAGTGACATCACTGTGCAATCTTCTCTTTACATGTCTGTGATGTGATGCCATTGCAGGGAGGGGGTCTGCATGGTGAAGTCACTGCAGATGTTCAGCCATTGCAAAAGCACATCTTGTTCCTTGCTTACCAGCAAAAAACAAGCCAGACAGCCTAGCTGGCTTGTTTTTTGTCAGTAATTGCCAATTACTGAGAGTAGACTGGTTGCCACCTGCTGCTGGAGGAATAGTTAAAGCACCATTCCCCCACCCCCACCCTGTGCTTGGATTTTTTTTTTTAAATCCAAAAATCAAGTTATGCCAACTGACTTCACTGGCTAGAGTACAGGTGCCCCCATCTCACCTGATATGTGAGCATCTTATTCGACTCTCTTCCTCCTGAGGTTGAGATGGCATCCTGAAGAAGCCATGCATGGCAGATCCAACCATCAAGGCCATCTTCATCACTCTTGACTGGGGATGGTGGAAGCAGGGAGCTTGATTGCTGGAAATGATTAAGTGATTGGGTGAAGCATTCTTTGGGCGTCATAAAAGGACAACGTTTTGCTACATATTTTAAACCTCTCACAGGTATCTCCTGCCATGCACTCTATGTGGGGTGACTTTGAGGGTTAATCCAGAAGCATCAGCTAGTGCCGTGGCTAAGTTGCTAAAGCAAGCCATATCCACGAACAGATTGTAGTGATTTTGAAGCAGCTGCATTGGCTGACAGCATGCTAACAAACCAGTATCCAGATGACCTAGAAAGCCCAACATGGCTTATCAGCTGAATATCTTCTGGCTCTCACCTCATTGCTTGTACCTGCCTGGCAATTATGATCAAATGGGAATGTTGGCTCAAAGATGCCACACTTGCCAGGCATTTGACACACTGCAACTGGAAGGTGGCTCTTCTCAGTGGAAGTGACTCAGATATGCAATTCTCTCCACAGTCAGTTTGGTTTATTTCATGTGGACATCACCAAGTTGGGAGGGGCTCATAGCAAGTATCGCAGGTACCAGGTCTAGTGAGCTACAGGCTGATCACTTTTTACAAATGTTGTGTTGAAATGTTGCTGTTGTGTCACTTTGTATGTAGCTTATTATTCTCATTACGGCTTTGACTACTAGTTTTACATTTTGTGAAATGTCATTTGCTTCCTTTAATTTAACTTCTTTGGATTGATTGATTGATATTGTGCCATCAGGTTTGCGTTGAATCTTAGCAACCACATAGATAGATTTTTTCTAGGAGAATCTGTCAACATCCTGATTCTTCAGGTCTTCCAACGGTGTCCCCATCACTGCTGTAATTGGGTCCCCCCACCTTGCTGGTGGTCATGCTCTTCTTCCCTTTTCTTCCACCTCTCCCAGCATTAGACTTCTCGCGGGAGGTGGATCTGCATTGACTGACTGATTATGTGACATCAAATCAGTGTTGACTCTTAGTGGCCACAAAGATAGATTTTCTTCATGAAGATCTGTTCCTAACCTGGTCCTTCAGGTCTCCCAATGGTGCCCCCTGTTTGAGTCCTTCCAACTTGCTGCTGGTCATCCTCTTCTTTTTCCTTCCAACTTTCCTAGCATTATGGACTTCTCAAGAAAGCTAGGTCTTCACATTGATTGGTTGATTGATTATCTGCCATCAGGTCAGTGTTGATTCTTATTGACCACATAGATTTTCTCCATGATGCCCTGTCCCTAACCTGGTCCTTCAGCTCTTCCAATGGTGCCCCCATTGCTGCTGTGACTGAGTCCATCCCCCTTGCTGCTGGTCATCCTCATCTTCTATATCCTTCTACCTTTACCAGCATTAGAGCTTTCTCCAGAGAGCTGGGTCTTTGCATCATGGGTCCAAATCTTTGGAGTTTCCATTCATCAAAAGTAAGATCAGTAAGTGAAAATCAAAAATAGTCCTTTGATTTTGTACCTCTTACCTGCTCCATGAATGTGGAAGGGGAGATTTCCCACCATTTCCAGTTTGCATCTGGAAAAAGAAACAGATAAATATTGATTTTCCTTATTTATGAAATTGATATCTTACTTTTCCCTTCAAAGAAAGTTATCACGTGGAGAGTTTGCAGGATATTAAAAGCATAAAAACAATTACAGTTAAAACTGCATTTGCAACAAGCTAAAAACAGTAATGAAATCACAGAGAACCAGAACAAAGAGTAAGTAAATTTAATTGCAACTGAATCAAGTGCTTGTTTAGAAATCTTCTGGGGACATGCTACCCTTAAGAATAAAGATGCCTCCTTGTTGTCATTCAGGCCTCCGAAGGCCATGGCGCATCCTGGTTTAAAAGGAGCTTGTCACTGATATTGGAGCTGCACATCCAACCTGCCTCCGATACAGCCTTGTCCTGCATAAAGTGGTCCAGTCCTTGGGAGTCATCCAAGTTGATGGCCTTTGTCACATCCCATGGAATCCGTTTCTCCTGAACTGACTTGGTAGGGAAATAAAGTTGAAGATGAGTTTGAAGTCATCTTGTAAAAATGTAAACTCATCTAAGCCACATAGGATGGAGACTGGCAAAAGAGTTTCAGTAAGTGGAAACTGGCATTCAGTGCTCTGTGCTGAAGACATTTCTTGGCCAAATGCTGGGAGACTCTTCTTTTTTCAGGAACAAGCAATGGCGGGTCTCAACTGACCTGGATTGATGTGGAATAGCTAAACAGAGCTAGACTGATTAGGACTTGAATGGGAGACCACCAGGGAATCCCACAGCTGGGGAGTGGACCCCCCCCCCCAAATGCAGAAGAAAGCAATGCTTGCCAACAAAGTCATTGAAGAGTCAAGCTCAGTTTGAGGGAGTTTCTGTTCTCTTAAGGAAAACTCAAATCATGATCTGTTTCTTGCATGGGGAGATGGTTTCGGTTACTCTTCCGTGGTCTCCTGATTTCTTTCCGGAGAAGAAATCTGCAACAGAAGTTGGATCAATTGCAGACAAGCTGTGAATGGGGTACTGATGGGCCTAGGAAAGAAGGAGAGAATTTCCCCCCTCTTTCTGGCTAGCAGCTAGTGTGGAAAATTGCAGTAAATCTCCTGATGGTGTTTTCTGGCCTGCTCCTCCAGTTGATGGGATTTCGAAAAATCCCCTGGAAGGAGGCAAGGACAAACCACTTCCGTTCAGATATGGCATAATGTAAAGTGATTTTTCACGCTTCTGGACAAGGACTGGCATTTATTGCTTTTTTTCTGTTTCTTGGGAAGAAATGGGGATGCATTCTCTCTCTCTCTCTCTCTCTCTCTCTCTCTCAAAGCCTATTTAAGATTTAAATCACCATTTTCATGGATTTCTCACCCGAAAATGTGGGAAGCTTGTATCTGACCGTGCAAGGGGCCCTTGATTGCACACCCCTCTTTTAAAGCAAAAGTCTTTGATCCTGGAAACACATCTGAGGGGTGTGGGCGTATGTGTGGGTGCGCTGCAGATACCACAGATATATATTGCACGACAAGCTAACATTTTGTTACATAAAATACCACCCATTTGGCGTAAACGTAGCTGGAATACTATGTCCGTGCCTATTGCTGTAACCCAAAGCAAACACTTTGAAAAACTTGGAAAGGTTCACAGAAAGGTGAGCCCAAGCACAGATGGGTCTGGAGGTGACAGCATTTGGGGCTTTTCAGTCGAGGGAAAAGAAGCCGGTCAGGGGGTTGTGTTGTGTGCCAACTCAAGTATCACCTTGAGAAGGCAGGTGAGGGGGGGATAGAGGGAGGCAGGCTCTTCCCCCCTCCTGTGCGATCTCCAGGACCATCCATTAGGTTTAATGGCGGGGAACAGGACCGTCAAAACAATGAAACTGTCACAGCAATTCTTTAAATGAAAGATGGTCACCAACTTTCTAAAGAACGGGAGAGATGCCTTGCAGGCAAGCTCAGTTGGTCACGGTGTGGAAGTCTTTGCCCACTGACTCCTCCTTGTGCAAATATGTTTTTCGACTCCCTAGGGCAGTGTTTATTAAACCTTTTGCTCTCAGGAACCCTTCCCACTTTTAAAAATTGCGGAAGACCCCACAGGAGGTTTTGTTCGTATGAGTTATACTTATCGATGTTTACCATATTAAAGACAAAAACTGACACATTCGTAGAATAGCTATTAATTGAGTCATGTAAAAATAACAATATTCAACCCATTAGATAGGAACATAAATAAAATATCCTCCATGAAAAAAGCTATATTTTTAAACAAATAATTAAAAAAAATAATGAGGAGAGAGACATTGTTTTAAAATTTTGCAAGTATCTTTAATATCTGGCAAATCATTTTGATTTTGCAGACCCCTGACAGGGACTACATAGGCCATTCTGATAGACTCATGACTCCAAGCCACTAACAGATTTAACCCCCAAGTCAAGAGTCTATCAGAATGGCCTATGTAGTCCACCTTCCCTTAAACTCTCAGGAAGAAAGACCTAGAGATGTTAGGTTATGTCACGCCCCTATGTCCTAAGCTTTACATGACTTCTATCCCACCATCCCTTGGAAGGGGGAGATTTCTCTATTTTTACATAATGTATATCCTGTGTGGTGTTTGCAGTTACTGACCACCTGGGGGCAGTATGTGACTGGGTTCACCTTTCTTGGGAATCCTCAGAGATACTTGCCTAGTGTTAGCCCTTTGAGGTAGTCCAGATGAGAACCACAACCAGGAGTATGAGCTCTGTCTTCATTGTAAGGTTACGTTAACAGAATCTTGCAAGACGGAAGGTATTCCTCCCCTCCTCTCCTCTTACTCTCTGGAAAACTAGGGAGGGTCCCTTCTGAGATGCTTCCCATGCCTTCCCTCTTTCTTGGGCTGAGAAACCGTTTACACGCTGGTTGGCCCGTCTGCGGTGCTCCCTCCTGTCTCCCAAGGCCATTCCCACAGACCATTACAACCCCTGATGTCATGGTCATGTCAGCCACGCAGGAACTCAGGGTTCTTCTTAGGCTGTCCTAGGCAGGGAGGTTGGGGTGGGGGTTGAAGGAGCAGTGGGGTCATTGACCGTTTTTGATTTCCCATGTATCACCCAACCATTGCGGAGCTGATATAAACAATCACCCTGTCCTCATTACAGTTATTTCAGTGCAACGATGGTTGGATGACTCTGGAAGACATTGGAAATCCCAAAGGGAGATCTTGCCTCAGACAGACTAGTGGGAAGGCTGCCCCCCGCCTATCATGTTAGCTCTTTGAGACAGTCTACACAAGAAGCACATCAATGGACACTAGCTCTATCTTTCTTGCAAGATTACATTAACAGAATCTTGCAAGACTGAAAGTCTTTCTCCCCTCCTCTCCTTTTACTCTCCAGAAAACTAGGGAGGGTCCCTTCTGGGATGCTTCCCACCCAGCCACCCACCCCCTCCTGTGGACTGAGATATCTTTTGCATGATGGTTGTCTAGTCTATGTTGCTTCCTCCTATTTCCCAAGGTCATTCCCACAAACCATCACACATGATCTCCTTCCATGAGGTTCAAACCCTCAATGGGGAGTGAACTCATGGACCACCGCACTGTAGATATCATTCTGGTATCTGAAAAAAGGAAAGATGGAATCCTTCGATGGAATTGAACTAGGGGACGGTGTCAAAATCAGAGCACTAACAACGGAGGGAAGTATAGGAAGTATAGCAAGGCTGGCTGGGGAATTCTGGGAGTTGAAGTCCACCCGTCTGAAAGTTGCCAAGGTTAAGAAACACTGCTGTAGACATTTGGCTGAATAACTGGAGGACCCAACCAAAGACCACAGTGCTATGTGGGCTGTGATGAGCATCTTGATTTGTTTCTCCCCACCCCCAAAACCCATGACAGTGACAGCCTTGCAAGGTAGTCCAGCCAAGAAGCCCACCCAGAAGACTAGCTCTGCCATTATTGTAAGGTTCCTTTAACAGAATCCTGCAAGTCCGAAAGAACATCTCTCCTCCCCCCCACCTTTACAGGCCAAGAAACAGGGGAGGGTCCCTTCTGAGGCCTTTGCCTTGTCCCCATTCCTTCTGCGGACTCAGTGGCCTGAATTTCTGAAGGAAACCAGTCAAAGACGTGATTCTTTTGGTCTGTTCTTGGCACCCTGTCCTTCCTTGAGGAATAAAACAAATATAAGGATAATAATAGCAACAACAGCCCTCAGCACACCTTTCCCTGCCCTTTCTAGAAAGTTTATCATTGGGAATAACGGAATCCCACCGATTCTTTCCATTCTACCCAATTTCTGTTCCTCCAACGGCATCTGCACTACGTCCACTGCCAAGGACTCTAATCTCCCCATCTTGGCTTGGAGACTCTTTTCTCTTGGCATAAGCCCATCTGCACCTCCTGTCCTTTTCCAGCCATTACTATTGTTTCCTGGCTGTCAGGCCACCAATTAATCCATGTTCAGTGTTGGCCCTGTCCCCTGGAGTACTTTCTGACCCTTCCAAGTTGGATGCTGCCCAGCACCCGCCACCTCTCCCCAGGAGAAGACACCTCAGGCCCACTCTGAACAAGTCCACGAAGCATCTTATTAGCTCTGCTCCCAAGCCTCTTCGGCCACCCTGCCAGGGGTGTGGATTCTGATGGCTTCATCCAGGACGGCCCACAGGGTATGGTCAAAGAAGTCAACAGGGCGGCCACCACAGTGCAACCACAGCCCTGACCTCTTTTTCTGTGCACCTGACTTTTGGGGCCACATCCTATGGACACCCCTGATTTTGTCCTTTCTGCAGCAGCTCTAAAACTCTTGCCACCTCCCAAGGGGTCTGCCCGTGCCCTGCAAGGGTGCCTCGTCAACCAAAGATGTATTGCCCATAATAGCCGGCCTGAGTCACCCCCCACCGCAATTCTGCCTCGTCCCTTCTCAGGGAACAGCTGGACCGTGGACACCTAACTGGGTCAATTAAGATTTCTGCAAGTGATTAGCTTCTAATTTCCATCTCAAATTACCATGTAGGGATGCTTTGCCAGGTCGCATTTATCTCCCGGAGCCAGACCAAGGGCGTTGGGTTAAAGTCAGAGTTGTAACTTTTCCCGCACTTCAGGCCAGCCCAAGGGGTGGGACTGAACCTGGTCCGGCCTAGAGACCCGAGCCCGAGCCCTAGCCCTAGCCCGAGGGTGGAGCCAGCAAAAGACGTTGAGCCAAACGAGAGAACAGTTGTGGATTGTGGACCAAGGTGTACCGTGTTCAGATTGCAGGTGCAAAGGAGCTGAGGTCCGGCCTTGCGGAGGAGGAAGGAGAGCGGCGCCGTTGCTCGGTCTCGGGAAGCAGGAAGGGCGTGGAAGCCTCAGAACAGCCCCGTCTTGACCCCGTGGCCCTTAAAAGGGGGCAGTGAAGGTCTTGGGGAGGCTTTCAAGATTCCTGGCATCCCTGCGGGGTCTGCTTCTGACCTGGCCTACCTCGGAGGGCTGAAATCAGACAACAGGGACGTCTTTCCCATTCTAAAATCAAAGCCGTCTTCCTGCGGGAAGAACCTCTAGGGGAGACGTGGGGAGACGGATGCCTTTGGCTTCTCCTCCTCCGACGGCGATCTCTGCTCCTCCTTAGCGCCGTGTTTATAAGGCTGAATTCGCCACCGCCGCTGCCAGAGGGGCCTCGGCAGGGCCCTTCTCCTTCCCCTCTTGCCGGGCGGGAGAGGAGCACGACGCGGCCAAACCGGTCAGCTTTGCTTCCTTCTGCAGTTCAGAAACTTTTATTCCCAGGTCCTTTCTCTCCCGTTTAGGACGACACGCACACATTTTGTTAAGGTCGTACTTAGGAACCGACCAGTCAGAGCTCTCCTCCGTCCTCAGCCAGAATCTGCCGGTTCGTCCAAAGCTTAGAAATGGGCAACTGGCGAGGGGTGGAGGCAGCTGCGCCTGTTGAATGTCTGCCCGGAATCTATGCAAGGCGAGCGCACGAGATCCTTGCTAGGCAAAACTGACAGAGAGATGCAGAAAAACAGCCTTGCACGTTCGGGCTCTCTGGTATTTTGAGCCATGGCTGAGTTTACCTAGGTTAACGGGCCGCCTCCACATTTTATTCTCAGGCAGCTTCGTGGAACTTGTTAACTTGGCGTAAGGTCCAGGTGCTGCATTCACATAACACGTTGCATCCAAGCAAAGGAATCGTAGTCGGGCTTCCAGCTTTGGATGGTCTGCTTTGTACAACATGCTGAGGGTATTGATTAGGTTCCCACTACATGCTGAACTAAACATGACCAAAGTCTGTTTTAGCTGGTGTTCCGTGTTGTGTGAACTCAACCTCTACGTCTTATCCCATCCTCTTGGCTTACTTCCTTAATTTTACGGATTTTGCCTTTGAGGAATCGTACATCACCATCATTCATATGCTTTCCCCCCAATTCAAGGGGCAAAAAGTCAAGATGGTGGCCGCAACCATGAGATTGAAGCCCCGTCCCTGTCTACATGCATTTATCCAACTCACTTAAAGGCAGCATGTTTGCATTTGCACAACATGCTAAGCCAGGTTCCTTAACCTTGGTTTGTTCTGGGGGTTTGGCTTAGCTTATTATGTAAGCTCAGACTATTTGCATGTGCGTGATTTAAACTTAGATAATGTGTTTGCTAATTTAGTAACTCGGTTATGCACCTTGCAAATGTTGGGTGAGAGTTCTAATTATTTTATTTATCTATCTATCTATCTATCTATCTATCTATCTATCTATCTATCTATCTATCTATCTATCTATTTATTGGATTTCTCCCTTGCCCATCTCCCCCACAATAGGGGACTCTGGGCGGCTTACAAAGACATTAAAACTATAAATATATATAAAATACATAATATATATAGAATTAAAACAATACTAAAAAAGGAAAATCCAAGAAGATGGAAAATCTTCTTATAACACTGGGTGGGGATTATGGAAATTGTTGTCTAAGCAGGAGCATTTGGGGACCGGGGGTGGGGAGGTCAAGAAAATCAAGATGGCTGCTGCAACTGCATGATCCTGCCCCCTTTTCATCTGCATCATGAAATCATATTTTTAAAATCAGACCGTTTGGGCCTTGGATGTCTACTGTGTTTAACGGCGATCCGATGTTATTCCCGGCGTGGAATTGTTGAGATGAAAAATAATTGAGCATTTCTGACCCGTCTCCGATTCTGTAAGGCTCCGTGGCTGCAAAGCAGACGACCCTGGGCCTGTGCAGGAGATGGATGGCCGCCTTCCCGGATGGATTTGCAGGTTTCCACAGGAGCAGAAGGGTGGGCTCGAGGGCGTCTGAAGGCCCTTCCAGATCATACCTTTTATGGCTGTGCGACTCGGTAATTTCGTGCAGCAGATGTTTTGGTGCGGCAGCGCTGGCGAAAAACGACGCTAGGTCTGCGGATTGTATCTCCGGGCACCACATGTTGGCTTCACCTTTTTCTAGAAACGGTCCAAGCACCGCCTGGAGGCGCTTCGTGAAAGGGAGGCTTCGGCCGGGCGCTCGGACGAGTGACTCGGTCCCCCCCGCGAGCCACGGTGTGCCCTTCCTTGAGAAAGTGGCCGGCTCCTTTGGGTGCCCGGGGAGCGCATGACAGCCACGAGCCGAGCCTTGGAGAGGAAGGGAGACTTGGCTGGCGCAAAGCGTGCGGATGCCAGCGCTGTGGGGCTCTCAGGGCCGTGGCTGTGCCCTCTTGCCGTCTGATTTGGATTCGGGGGGCTGGCTTACTCTGTCTGAAACATTTATGCGACGTCTTCTTGCCAGTAACCGTCTCTCTCCAAGGCAGCTGAAATAAGCAGGCTTTAAGGCACGTTAAGCTCAAGACTCTTTTTAAAAAAAAATTAGACAAGAAGGGCTTAGTCAAATTCGGTGGGGGGGGGATGGCTGATAGCAGTGGCGGTCCCCCTGCAGCTCACAGCTCCCTTTTGGCCCCCGTTTGCATCTTGCATCCACCCCAAATCTTTTCTCTCTTCCCCTGAGGTAGGACGAGGGACGTCTCGTCCCCATAAAGAAAAGTGCTTCGATCCTGCCACGGCATCAGCGCCTGCAGCTCTTTGGAAACTCCACACTGCACATCGATGCTCCTCTGTCTCCCTTCTGCAGCGCCCAGCAAGGAGAGTCACAAAACAGCGAGCTTAAATGGAAGCCCTCCATGCCTTAGCAGCGGGGTGGCCGAATAACCATTTCCTTTAGCGTGCCAGTGCCCGTTCTCCAAGATCGAGCTCAGGCGAGTCGGCCGTGTGCATCTTCCAAAGGACGGAGACTTTGCGCAAGGCCTTTGCAGTGGCACTGACAGCGTGGAACTCCCGGCCACAAGAAACTCAGTATCTTTGCCGGGCTATCCATCACGGGACATTCAGCTAGTACTCCAAGGTCCTCCTGAACATGGGTGTGAGACATGGCTGGCTGGGGGATTCTGGGAGTTGAAGTCCACCCATCTTCAGGTTGCTAAGGTTGAGGAATACTGGTCTATATGGTTTCATCCTGGTCTGCAATAAAGAGACTAATGCTACTAGGGGATTTCTCCAATGGTCAGGGGGTTGGACGAGATGCTTTACAAGGTCTCTTTTTATGATTCTGTGATTCTAAGTATCTGGAAAGCATAGCCTGTGCGAAGCCTGACGTCACACGCACATAGGTATGGGTGATTGGCTCTTTGTCGCCCTCTCTGGGCTACAGTTACGCTGAGCCCAGTTCAGCATAGTTGTGAAGGCGTTAGACTAAGACCAGGGAGGCCTTCAGCCCTAGAGGACTTTGAGCCAGTCCCCCTCTCTCAGCCCAACCTACCGCACAGAAGGTTGGTGTGGGGATGAAATGAAAGGAGAGCCAATGGGAGCTGCCCGGAGCTTTTGAAGGAAAAGTAGGGTATAAATTGAGCAAAGAAATAAATAAGGAGCTATCATCTCTGTGGGCCTTTACACCCACTCTGAGATGTCTTGCTTCCTCCCCTTGGCCTCCCTTCCTTTCATCCAAGCTGTTCTCCACTCCTGTCCTGTTTTATGCCTGCAATGGTTACAAATCATTCTTAACGAATCGGTGAAGCTAATCTAATATGGAAAAAAAGCCAAGAGGAGCTGGTTAGAAATGCTGAGCTCAGGAACGTCTTTCTGATCACAGAAAGCTCCGTTATTGGTGACGGGGTCTTCCTCTCCGCTCAAGAACAGGAGTCTGGTCCAAAGGGGGAACTGAGAGGGGGAAGTCACAATTTGGCCCTGATGGGTGGATCTGGCTGATGGAGAGAGATGCGTATGTTCAGGGAAGAGTCTCGGTTGCAGGAAATCAGAGGAGCAGCAATAATCTGCCAGCAAGGTACAGTGGAACCTCGGGTTACGAACTTAATTCGTTCCGTGACTCTGGTCGCACCCCGAATTGGTCGCAACCCGAAGGAAATTTCCCCATAAGGTTCAATGTAATTACCGTTAATCCGTTCTGGCGTGGAGGACAGGGAGGCGGCTATTGCTTGGAGGGAGAGTCCCCCTCCCTACGACCACGTGTCAGGGGCACAAAATGGCCGTGGACCACGTGTCAGGGGCGGAAAATGGCCGCGGGCCACGTGTCAGGGGCGGAAAAATGGCCGCGGACCGTGTCACGGGAGGGAAAATGGCCACGTATCCTGTTCGTACCCCGAGGCGGAGTTCGCAAACCCAGGTAAATTTTTGCGGCTGGAGCTGGTCGTAACCCAAAAAGTTCGTTAACAGAGGCGTTCGTAACCCGAGGTACCACTGTATCTCCTCTTCTGATCCTGCCAGCATAAAAATTTAGAGCAGTGTTTCTCAAGCGTGGCAACTTTAAGATGGGTGGACTTCAACTCCCAGAATTCCCCAGCCACCCATGCTGGCTGGGGAATTCTGGGAGTTGAAGTCCACCCATCTTAAGTTGTCAAGGCTGAGAAACGCTGCTTTAGGGGCTCAGTGCACCATCCATTGATCCGTTGATTCATTGACCCATCTCTCCATCGATCCATCCATCCATCTCACATGATTGATTATGTCCCATCAAGTCGTTGTCCACACTCAGCAACCACACAGACAGACTTCCAGTATCCTTTTCTCCAGCAGACCCCAGTTCCGTAGGCTTTCTTAGACTCGGAGGGGGGACTTATTTCAGCGATTCATCATCTCCTTTGATGATAAGCTCTGAGAATGGCTTAGCCTTATCTGAAGTTTCACAAGGATACCTTGGTGCTCTTCCAAAAGACTTTCTTTTGCCTTAGTCAGCTGGTTATTATTTAATGTCATGAAAACCAAGATCAGAAGAAGGGAATAGCCGGGGATCGGAATGTGGCTTCTTGTTCATCACCAGGAAGAATTGCAAAAAAATGTTTTCATAGCATTAGAATAGTAAATGATATGAAACAGTTTATGTTATATTTTAATTAACATCTTGATAATCTTGCATTCTATGGGATGGATCCAGATGCAGTTTAGGCCCACTAAAGTCAATGGGAATTAATGGTGATTAAGGTTTTATTGCTTTCAACAAGCTCAATGTAAATATATCCAGTTCAAGGTACAACGGCATAGATACAGGAAATGAAACTAATTAAACAACTAATCTGTCTGGCTTTAACATGTATAGTGAAATGCAAAAGTATTTGTTATGGAAAGGCAAGCATTTGCAAGAATAAAATGGCAGACGAGAAATTAACCAAAGAGCAAAAGGCTTATTTTTGAGGAAGAAACTTCTGATTCTTTTCAACTCATGACAAGGCTCTGCGGTAAAAAAAAATAGTACAAACAGACCAGCCCTATTTTCATGGCTTAATAGAAAATGCATGTTCTTTGCAGGTCCAGACCCAGAACTACTTAGTTGCCTTCACACAAGACCCTTAGCTTGGTTACTGAATTCACCCATCTTTAGGCATTGCATGCCACACCGAGCTGCGAAAATCTCACCCAATATTAGCACTAACCAAGTTTAGCAAGTTGCAGTCTTGCTTTAACGGACAGAGTTCGATATACCCTAAGCACCCGACTAATCACGGGGTACAAAATTGCTGTTACTGTGGAAGCCTTGTTCCAACATGGCTAAAGAGAACAGGGATTCTAGGCTACCATAGCTTAGTCAGAAGAGTTGATTGAAGGGCAGATGGGTGCATACACACAAACCCTCGTGGGTTTCTGTTTGTGTGTGGGTTAGTGAATTGAGCAAACTCTGTTTCACTGGTTAACTTATGGCTAAGAATATTATGTGAAGTCCAGCAGGGGTTAATTCAGTAACCAGGTAAACTTGTTGTCTGAATATAGCCATGTCAGAGAAAAGAGTGGGGAGAACAACCCAAACATTCCTGTTCTCTCCTCTGTTGCATTTGTGACTCAGAGCAGGGTTCCTCAACCTTGGTGACTTGAAGATGGATGGACTTCAACTCCCAGAATTCCCCAGCCAGCCATGTTGAAGTCCACCCATCTTCAAGTCACCAAGGTTGAGGAATCCTGACTCAGAGGACCGAAATGTTTCATCTGGAAAGTAAAAGAGCCTGGGAACTCAGCCAAGTTTGAACCTGCTGAAAGAGTGCGATTCAGCTGGGGGCACGTGGTCCTCACCCCACGGAGGTGATCAGGACTCGATGTTTCCCCTCGCGCTTCTCCGCAAAGCAAATGAATTTCACACTTCACCGTCTCAGATCTCTAAACTTCCAGGGGAAGGTTGAAAAATTATGCTCTGTGAAGGGTGTGCGGGAACATGAACACCATTAAAGAACGTGGACAACATGGCGCTTGTTCTCTTTTGAGAAATCTCGTCTGGTTCCAGAATTGGGAACCTCAGGGCCCAGAGAAGAAGGAGACCACCTTAAAGTCCTAGAAGGAAGCTGAGATTAAAATAGACTAAAGTCCCATTGAGTTGTGTAGTTCTTTGTGAACACCCCTAGTCAAGATGGCGGGTACAATCATGCGGTGAAGCCCCACCCTTTTTTCTGCATGCGCGATGCATGTAAAAAGGAGGGAATTCAATCTCATGGTTGTGGCTGCCACACTGACGTGTTTCGCTCCCTCCCTGGAGACTCCCCTGTTGCAGAGACTTCTACCAAACCAGATTATACAGAAGTTTTCAAGTTGCCAACGCAAAATACAGTTCGGAAACCTGGTGCCCTCCAGATCTTTTGGACTACAGCCCCCCTAATCCCTGACTTGGCCATGGGCAGTTGCTACTGGTTGATGTGGGACACAACTCAGAGTGTGCCGTTCTGCTCGTGTCCCATGGAGTCTGACCACCTGGGACCAGGGACACATGGCCACAGCTGGTCCCCGACTCTTTTCACATGCTCACGGGTTCCCTTTGCTTTCAGGACACCATGGTGGCATTTCAACAGAGCCTGGTTTGAAACTCTCCACAGCTTCCCTTCCTACATCCAATCAATCTTAGGGAAATAAGAAACTGGCTTATTGCAAGGGAAAACAGTGACCCACCTAACTTTATTAAGGTTGGGCCATCCCTAGATATACAGATTAATTATTTTCGAGAAGCAGCAGACTGCCTCGTATTATGCAGGGCCGTAATCATCCTCATTTGGCACGATTGCACTGAGTAACGGGAGAATCACAACATCTGGTTTCCCGTTCTTTATGTCAGCCGGATAGACAGATGGGAACGCACAGTGCAAGGAGCTGTAATGATTTAGATTGGTTAAGAATGATGACGGAGGGAGTGGTCAGCCAGTCCAATTAGTTAGCCAAAAAGCGAGAAATGAAATGGATATACAGATGTCCTGAGTCATAGAGAGGACAGGAACAGTTTAATGAACTTAAAGCGAGACGGTCTTTTTTTAAGTAATGGAATTTTATGTACCAAGATTGCAGGGCCTCCCAAACAGACTCCTGCAGAGATTAGCTATTAGCATTTCTTTTAATCCCCATACGCTGCCCACAATCGCTATTGTGAGATGACTGGCCGTATACATCATATAAGTAAATAAATAAATAAACATGGAGAAACGTCTTCATGCAACAGTTAACATTCATTCTGGGCGACGCTGCGTCTAATATCTTACTTCTTTGACTATTGAGTTGTCACAAAGGGTGACAAATTGCTATTAGGGAAGAGAATGGAAAGCCTGTGTAAACGGTTGGTGCGTAGGTAGTTTCTCAGCTTCCTGAAAAGGAAGAAACACCCCAGCCCCCTTTTCTGGGTAGCAGTGAGCATTGTTTCTGACAGATGTTATTACGGCTCTTCATAAACGTTCTGCTATCTGTGCGTGCCGTAGAGCTGAATCATGGCTAATGAGCTGATTTAGCAATGAAAACTTGTAATACTTCCATATTTTAGTAGGAAAGAAAAAGACCATTTTGGCACCGGAGAACGGTTTCTTAGGACTTTGTGTTAAAGACTCCAAGCGGCACCATTCCTCAGAGAGGGAGAGTCTGTCCTAAAGAACCAAGATGGGCTTATGGCTCTGTGAGAAACAACGGCACATAAACAGAGTCTCCAGACAAGGAGCAAGAAAGGACAGGTGGAGGTATAAAGATGTTCTCCACGTGTCTTCTGAGACCAGATCTGAGTTTTTTTGCTTTTATTAGGTCCATGGTGGGGCAGAAAGTAGCCAAGAAATAAAAAAAATGGACCCTCTTTAAAATGTTTGGACGTACATTCACTGGGCTTTACGAGAGCAGAAGAGAGGTTGCATCTATTTTGGAACACGTATCGAGGGCCCATATTGCTTCCCTTCCTTTCTAAAGGAAAAATGCCCCCCGCGGAGGGGCTCAGCTCTCTACAAAAGCTGCTTCCCCCCCCCCCCCCCCGCTCCTTTGCAGCATTTCTGGGACTCAACCGGTGCAGTTTGGGACAGCACATTTGCACGGGCAGCCTCGAAGCTGCCTCGGCCTCTGCTTAGAGCCCGAGGCTGTGATAAATGGGCAGAGCATTTTGACGGTGAAAAGCAAGGAAGAAGAAAAAAATAATAATAAAAGACAAGACAAAACCAAGCCCCCACTTCTACCGCTTTAAAAGTAAGTTCTTAAACGGTAGCTGTTGGCACCAGTGACTTTATTTATTTGCTTGCTTGCTTATTAAGCTCGTGGTACCAACAGCTACCGACAGCTCTTAAGGGGATCCAGTAAAGCAGCTGTTTACAATAAAGGCCTGAACATTTTATTAAAAACCTGGGCATCCACCTGCTGGCCTGGAAAATGGCACCAGAAAACCATAAAATGGATCAGAAACTCATTCACAGATCCGAAATCTCTCTCTGGGGATGGCGCAGGTTGGACCCGGGACCTTCTGGGCAGGAAGAACTGAACCTTTAAAGAACGTCCCCTTTCAAAGGCAGTCCAGCAGGTTCTCAGCGCATGCCCACGGGCGATGCCCAGTTGCATCCCAAATGGCGTGTGCAGCTCAAGGTCAGGGGAGTTGAAAGTGGTGTCGCTGAGCAGGCCCCAGTTGGCCCCTGCACACTCCTTCCCCCCGGCTTCACACTGGGATCTGCACACTTCCCGCACGCCCTCCTCTTCAAGGGTTCAGTGGAAGTGGTAATGGCCGGCCACCCCCAAGGGGACGGTGGGGGGCTGATGAACCTCTGCGGCGCGAGAGAGCGAGCGAGAAGGCAGGGCGTCTGTCGCGCAGCAGCTGGGTCCCCACGACTGCTAATGAGGCAATCAGGAAGCCATCAGGAGCCGGGGTGAGGCGAGGAGGGGCACCGCCCGTCCCTCGTGCATGCTGCGGGCCAGGTGCCGTGGGGGCAAGCAGCACGTCGAGAGGAGGGAGGTGGCATGGAGTTTGCAGGCTGGCGTGATTTGGGCCAGGGAGTGGCATTCCGCCAGTCGCTCAAGACCCAGCTCTGGGATCGGGCCTGGGGCTCCCAGGGGGCTGGGGAGATTTGCAGCTGCTCTCTCCTGAATTTCACCCCTCCTGTTTTATGTGCTTTTATCGTTTTTTATTTGTAACAGTTTTTATGTATTTATTCTTTCTAATTGTTCTACGCTGCCCAGAGTCGCTTTGTGTGAGACGGGCGGCTATATAAACACGATACATAAAAATAAAATAAAATAAAATAAAATAAAATAAGCAGGGGACAGACAGAGGCCCCGAGAGAGTTTATAGCGTTTGCAGAGAATGTAGTGCCAATTCGCGTTAAGCCATCTCCGGCGGGTAGCGGAAGTGAATGGTTGGAGATCGAGTAATGGCATACCCTAGAAAAGATGCAGATTCTCTAGAAGCTGGTTTTCTTCATGCAGGGAAAGGGAGGCCTAATTTGGATCTATCCGTGCCTGGCTATAATTCATAAACGGTGGACAGTCTGTAGTCTGAGTTTTTGTTAGCACATTTCTAAATGCTAGGGTTTCGCGCCCTATTGTGTGAAGAAGAGAGGGGCTGATGCTACTGATAGTATGCAGAATACCCTCCCACTTTAGATTTTGGATTATTCTTGGGGTAGGCGTCTGGTTCCCCCCACCCCCCGGGTCCACTGTCGGGTGTCATGCCCTCCAAAGGCTTGGAGAAAGCCTTCTGGGCACCAGGGGTGGTGGCCTCCATCTTCACAGGTAACCCTTTTTCAAAATTCTGTTTGGCAATGCAAAGCCAGCGGGTGACAGATGAACGTCTGCCGTCAGCCCCTATTGATTACCCTCTTCCTGTACAGCCTGTAGCTAAGCAACCAGAGGATTTCACTCCATCGCCTTCCTGGCATGAGATAGACTGGAAGAACTGGTGACTGGAAGCCGGCGCTCTCTCTGGGGTCTTTGTTCAGTCAGGCCCTTGTTCTGACAGTCCATATCGGTGTTTCTCAACGTTGGCCACTTGAAGATGTGTGGACTTCAACTCCTAGAATTCCCCAGCCAGCCATAGCTGGCTGGGGAATTCTGGGAGTTGAAGTCCACACATCTTCAAGTGGCCAAGGTTCAGAAATATTGGTCCATACATTATTGCATCTTTCTGGAGGAACAAGAGAGGGCTGACTGCTCAAGCCAGAAGGACATGTGAATGAGAGGCTGACCAAATCAACTAAGAGCAGGGACTCTTGGAACTGGGGTACAGAGCACGCCGTGGCCCAGGATGAGTCTGAGCCCTAAAGGATCTTGGGGTGTCTCCTTGAGATTATGGAGAACAGCTTCACCTATGTACATATGGATGTCACCTAAAACTACAAGTTGGCCCCCTGTACCATCTTCCAGGAAACTCCTTTCCAGCTTCTCGTAGTCCGATCACTGTGCTAGGCTAATAATTCTGGGAGTTAATCTCCAGTCTAAGACATCTGGAGGTCACAAGGTTGGGGAAGCATGTTTTCCCCTATTTCCCCACTCCTGTACTCTCCCTGTGCTACAAAATCAAGCAATATTTGGCTATCATTAAGCATATCCAGTCTTCATTTGATTGCAGTTGGCCTCCCTTGCCTTAATTCCCCCCCCCCCCTTGAAGCTATTCTGCCCCCCGGTCTTATGACATTGGGGTTCTCCCAAATTGTTAATATCTCCATCTTGTGCGTTGACGATTCTACATAAAGAACCGCATTTGGTTCCTTCTCACATCGGATAGGAATTTGACTTAAATAAGGGCTATTCACTTGTCTCCATCCTGCCTGCCTCCCACATGTTCAGCACCTTTTGATGCAGAAATTAAACCCTGCCTCTCCAATATGTTGTACTAATGTCTTCCTCCTTTTTACATTAAGGTTCTTCTATTTCATATTTTGGCAAAGCTTTTACAGGATGCATTTATTCTGTAGAGGAGTAATGTACACAAAGGAGTTGTGACCCAGAGTTGCTAATTCACCTTCTGCTGTGACATCCCTGTTTTCCCTTTCTTGATGTGCTGTAAAGAGGTCTTCTTCAAGGTGGTTCCTTCCATTTGCTGCATGCAGAACTCCCCAAATTCCCAACCAGTAAATTCTCAAGAGTAGTGGCAGTCTAGGGGCACAACTATAAATCCTGCTTACCCTTCAAGAGAACGGCCCACTGGATAATTCTGGAGGACACGAACGCACACCTCAACCTGACCATGGCCTTCAGGGAGGCAAACTCCATACATCTTTTCTTGTTCCACATCAATGGTCGTGTTTGCCCGGGCCAACCCAAATAATTCTCCCTGCTTTCCTTCTCACCAGACCAGGGGAGGGGGCAAAAGGGGTGACTACAGTATGTGTTGTGTCATCTGTAGCATTGGTTGTTTGGGTTTAACGAAGCTCATCATGGTTCACCGATAACTTGGTGAGTATTTTGCCATATATAGTACCTAAAACAGAATTATAGGGTTGGAAGGGACATTGGAGTCTTCTACTCCAACCCTCTAACCAGGGCAGGAATCTTTATATTATCCTGAATGAATGGCTGTCCAATATTTCCTTGGAGACCACCAGGGATAGAGCATCCACACCTTCAGGAGGCCAGCTGTTCCTTGCTTAATAGTTCTCACCATCAGGAAATTCCTCCTTAGTTCAAGTTTGGGTCTCTCACTGTAAATCTTCTACCCATCTTTGGTCCCAGTCTCTTTCACTGCTCCCTTAAGGGGAGGGACGGTCTGATTGAGTGAAATGGGCCTGAAATTATCTTCTAAACTTAGCTGATGGTCCAAAAGCCAGTCATTTAGAAAAATGCTTTTTGCTCCATAAAAGCTGTTCAGGTTAGGTGCCTTTCAAGTCAAATTGATGGGTAACCAAGGGACAGGTAGAGAGCCAATTCAGTTCCGTATGGAAGAGGGGCCTAATCTAAACGTGATTTATTACCATGATCCCAAGTAATGCATTATGTACAGAGCTGGGTTGAAAGTAAGGGCTGCTTGCCTTTTATGGAAAGTAACAAAATGGATATTGATCTGCAGCTGGTTGACCTGCAGATGGTGGAGATTGTCAAATCCCCAGCTTTTGAGGCAGAAGGGAAGTGATACTCTTTAGCGTGGTCTTCTCCATGCTTGTCTAAAAGAAGTTGCTCTGGGCAGTGAGGGCAGAATGCCGAACACTTGGCCAATTCTTTGAGCTGAAGAGCAACAGAGCTAGAGGACAGAAATTTAGGAAGGGCTTCTTTACAGGAAGATCCTCAACCCTGGGGATGTTTCTTGTCTCTCTCCCTGAAGCAGTGCTAGAGGTGGTCATCCTTCAACCAGTGAGGTTGGGAAACACTGTGATACACCTTCATCCGACTCTAGACCAGAGTAGGCAACTTTAAGATGGGTGGACTTCAACTCCCAGAATGGCTGGGGAATTGTGGGAATTGAAGTCCACCCATCTTAAAGTTGCTCGAGTTGGGAAACACGGATTTATCAGATCAAGAAAGGGGGAGCTGATAAAAGAAGAAACTCTCCAAAAGAAAGATACTGCCCCCCAAAAAAGGCCAAGCCCAGCAGATGAGAATGAGAACCAAAAGCAAGAGATGTAGAGGATATTCTGGAATCCAGAAAGAGTTTTAAGGCCCTACAGAAGAAAGAAGCTCTGAAAAGGGGATACTGTGGAACAGGAGAGAGGATGGTGGATAACAAAATGGATATTGATCGGCAGCATTTGGTTGACCTGCAGATAGTGGAGACTGTCAAATCCCCAGGGCTAAGCAACGTAGCAATGCCTTCCATCAAAATGCAAAAGAATGGTGGTGATTGATGACTCAGTGCTATGAGGAACCAAAGCAAATGTTTGATAACTAGGCCCACCCACTGCAGAAGGATGCTGTCTGCCAGGAGCAAAGATCAGGGATGTGACAAAGCAACTTCAAACATACAAATGCTCAGAGTACCTGAGCAGATGTCAACATCTGGCCAAACCGATCTGGATTCAGAAATTGAAAAGAGTTGGACCTGCCTAGTTTTGGGGAGGTGGGAGATCACCAGAGAATTCCAAAGCTGAGGCTTCACTAGAAAGTTTTTTTTAAATCCCACAAGGATCCCCATAAAACACTGCCACGAAAACTGCTCAGATATGGAAATACAGCTTAATAGCTCTATCCGAAACTTGACGAGTCTCATGATTAAAGAGACTCATCAGAAGAAACAGAAGGGAGGCAGCATTGCCATGCCTACTGAAAGAATCCCATTCTTGTTCAAAAATTCAAGTGAATGAACTTGGTGAGGCTGCAGAAAACATCTGGGTTAAAATAAGCAGCAAAGAAACAAATAAAAGTCCTGTCGTCAGGGTCTACTATCATCCGCCCAGCTAACAGAAGACGTGGATGATACATTCCAAGAGTAAATTACAGATCTTTAAAAAAGTAATGAAGTTGTGCGATCAGGGATTTTAATTAGCCCAACATCTGTTAAGAGGCTCGAGGTTCTGCTATTAACCAGCCAGAAGGAAGTGGAAGAGAAGGAATGCTGGGGGAAAGGGAGAATAAAATACTGTTTTAAGGGAAACAAAAACTGAGTGGAGTCAAATGTTTAGCTGGGTTTCATAAAAGCAGATTTGAGGAAACTCCGTAGGGTTCCATGGCACGAGAAGCTGTAGCTGGGATCAAGGTGGGGAGGGCTCCCTGAAAATGACATTACTGAAAGCCCAGTTCCACAAGGAAAAGAACAGAGGGAAGTGGAAGAAGCTGCACAGAAAGTTAATAAAGATCTGGGGGTGGAGGGAGACATTTATGATGGAAAGAGCGACAGGTCATCAAGGCGAATGCTTACAGATTGTAGAGAGTCCGTCGGAAAAAAACACAGCTCAAAATAAGTGGCGATTGGCAAAAACGACAAACGTGGCTTCTGATATTTTTAAAGTCAAACAACCAACAAAAATTCAATATACCAGCTGCCTAGCGAAGGCAGAGAAAAACTAAAAGGTTAAAGATTTGTCGGGGTGCATTTGTCAGGAATTCGGGGAGTTGAAGTCCACACACCTTAAAGTTGCTGAGGTTGAGAAGCCCTGCTCTAAGGGGTTGGTATGGATCTGAGTTACAAAACCTTGCATGGCCACTGGGTGGCAGCAAAGAGCCAGCGCATCTCTAACGGTTTGGTGCCATCTGGTGGTCAATCAGACTGTTGCATCCCAGATCAGGTAGCCTTCTGATGAACCCAACCATACCCCATCCAAAATATATTCTCCTCAAGGGAGAACACATATTGATAAAGGCAAACGTGTTGCGGTGCCTCTGTTCTGTCACACAGGATAATGCTGTGGAAATGCTTATGACCAGTGTAAAAATAATAATTGTTATAATTAGCATTAAACTTCCACCAGAAAAAGGGTTCCTTTTTTTTTTTTTTTGATGAACACAACTAACAAGAAGCTAGTGGAAAGTTCTGCTTTCCACCCAATTAACCACTAACATTTCACAGAAAGGAGGAAACACAGAAGGACATGTCTATTCTAATTTTGGAAGTTGGTAGGAAAGATGACTAAAGTAGAACAGAAGTGCTGAATAAAAGGTAAAAAAAGGCCATTAACTGGATAAAATACAGCCACTTCCCTATGTTTGAAGCCCCCTCCCCCGGACCTAAAAGGGGAGACAGCTGAGAATGGAAGGAATGAAGGGCCAAAGTTCTTCCCCAAGACAGGGGACATCCTCAGGAGGAGTCCAAAAAAGTCAAAAGTGGGTTGATGTCATGAAAGGTTATGCCTTCTAATGGAATGCAGTAGTCTGAAGAGGTGCTACCAGACTCCCTTGATCTATGTAGCTCTCTGAGTTTCTTCTTGGGAGGAGAACTGTTCATAGGACAGGGCAAGACCACCAGAATGCTTCAGCCCTGGTCCAAGATGCTACAGTCCAACCTCAACACCAAGAATGGGAGAGAGGGGTGAAGAAATTTAGAGAGATGGAAGCATTTGCCCTTGAGGACAAGTAGCAGTTGTATAGCCAGAAGTGACTCCAGCTATTGGCTCTAAAAGTCATTCAGAGGCCTATATGAACCCTTCTGGACTCTGCTGTTATATTGACTCTGTTCATACATCATACATGGCTCACTCCTTTACTAATTCAGTCATGGCTGGTTCTGGCAAAACACAATCACTCTGTATGGATCTAGAACTAGTTTTGGTGGACATAGGACCCCTGCTCACTTCTTCTAGTTCTCCGTGGGGCCTCAGAGTTTTGCAGGAAACTATTCACAAAAGCTAGTAGGTTATGCCACTCAAAACCTTAAATGTTTCTACACCATTGTACAGAGTGAGGGAAATAAAGAGGAAGAACTAGAGATCTTAATTCAGGAACATAAATATGATGTGCATTGAAACTTGTTGGGAAAATACGGTTAGCACACAGCACTGGAAAACTACAACTTATTCAAAAGGAAGAGACCCAGCAGAAAGAGACAGAGTGTTGCAACGAGGAACAAAAATATTAACAGAAATGCAGGAATCAGAGCATGGAAATCCTGTTGAAAGCATCTGGGTAAGAATAAAAAGGAAGAGACAAAAATGATGTCATTATGGAGTCTACTTGAGCAGGCAGAAGTTACAGAGGAGATCTTTCTGCATCAGACAAACACTCTTTGCAGCAGCGTGTGATAATGATAATGGAGCACTTCAAATATCATGACATCTGCTGGGAATCTAACTCTGCCAAAAGTCAGAGATCCATCAAATCCTTGTCCTCCCTTGCTGACAACTACATTTATCAGAAGGTGAAAAAAGAACAAGGGGACCTAACCCTCAACAGCAGGGAAGGTGACTTTGTTTGAGAGGAAGTGACCATGTTTGTGGTATCCAGAGGAGGAGGAACTAAGAAGAGGAAGACCTGTGTCCTGGACTTCAGAAGAAGATGATGATGATGATGACGACGATGATAATTTATTGAATTTGTATGCAATTTGACACACAGTAGACTTAAACTGACACACTTTAAGGAATGTAAGTCAGATGCAGTGGCTTCAAATCTGGAAGGAAAGAAGTGTCCAGAAAGGATGGGAAATTCTATGGAATAAGACACATAAGGAAGGCATCATTGCAAGCTCTCCCCATAAGAAGGAAAAATGGGAGAAATCTAAAGAGGTCAATACGGATACATGCAGAACTTTCTAAAATGCTGAAGAAAAAAAAAGGAACATATACGAAGTTGAAGTTGGGAAACAAGAATACAAGATGGTGTCCAGAAACTGGGAACAGTGCCAGAACTGCACACTCAGAATGAGCAGAGACGTGCAAGGGAAATCACCACCATCACCAACGAAAGTAAAACCAAAGAGGGTGTAGGTTCTTTGGGAGGAGCAACTACTGAAACTGTCAGGAGTGGAGAAGAAACACAACTTCTTAACTCCTATTTTGCATCTGTCTTCTCTCTGAAGGGGAGGAAGCCCTGTCTGGTCATGGTTATGCCGCTGGTGAAAAGAGGCCCCCCAGCTTAAGACAGACAAGGTTAAAAGAGAACTTAGCTAATTTAAATGAATTCACATCTTCAGGGCCAGAGGAAATAGATTTCAGTACTGAAGGGACTAGCAAAGGTGATCGCAGAATTGCTCTTGATAACATTTGACAACTCTCCAAGAGCTAATAAGGTCCCAGAAGACTTGAAGAAGAGCAAATGTCATTCCCATCTTCAAAAACAGGAAGAAGGGTGACCCGGGAACCTACAGACTTGCCAGTCTGACATCTGCGTTGGGCAAGGTCTTGCAGATCAGGGAATTCCAAAGACACATGGGCCGCAGCAAAGCCTCGTGATGTTCTCCTTCTCTAAATGGTAAAACACAGGCTAAACGATGCCATTGTCAGATGGACTCAGCTGGCTGGATGGCTGCACCCAAAAAGGGCTCATGAATGGCTCCCCTTCTGCTTGGAGGGAAACATTGAGTGGAGGGCCATGGGGCCCCTGTAATGGTATGTGGGAATGACCTTGGGTGACAGGAGGAAGAGACTAGACCACCTTCCGGAGAGGAAAAGGAAAGGAGGGGAGAAATACTTTCAGTTTTGCAAGATTGTTGTTAGGCCTTTGAGGTAGTTCAGACAAGAAGTACAACCAGGAGTACCAGCTCTATTTTTATTGTAAGGTTACATTAACCGAGTCTCACGAGACTGAAAGTACAGTATTTCTTCCCTCCTTTCCTTTTACTCTCTGGAAAACTAGGGAGGGTCCTTTCTGAAACGCTTCTGACATCCCACCCCCTTCCGTGGACTGAGATACCT
The DNA here is from genome assembly GCF_059951505.1 of Python bivittatus. Lineage (NCBI taxonomy): Eukaryota > Metazoa > Chordata > Lepidosauria > Squamata > Pythonidae > Python > Python bivittatus. The sequence goes on from NW_028277056.1 coordinate 2,039,943, forward strand.
TTTGCATGACAGTTGTCTAGTCTGTGTCTCTTCCTCCTGTCTCCCAAGGTCATTTCCACATACTGTTATAGCTCCGTCCTGGGCCCTGGGCTCTTCAACCTTTTTATCAGGGCCTTGAATGAGTTTGCTGAGGGGACACTTTTCAAGTCTGCAGATGACTCAAAGCTGGGAGGGGTGACCAACACTTTAGAGGAGATACAGAAGATCCAGCAAGATCTAGGCAGGCTTGAGCGTGGGCTGAAATGAATAGGGTGGAACTGAACAGGGAGAAATGTCAAGTTCTGTGTCTGGGAAGGAAAAATGTAGGGTACAAGTCTGGGATGGGGGAGACCTGGCTGGGCAGTAGCCGTCTGAAAGGGATCTGGGGGATGCTTATTGACCCCAAGTTAAGCATGAGTCAGCAGGGTGAAGCAGCTGCTACAAAATCCAGAGCTATCTTGGGGTGCGTTCACAGGAGCACGGAGTCCAGATCACGGGAAAGCATCGCTCGACTCTCCTCTGCCCTGGTCAGGCCCCACTTGGGGTCCTGTGTCCTGTTCTGGGCCCTGAAGCTCCAGAAGGACAGTGACGCTTTGGAGGGAGGGCGCCCAGAGGGCTGGCTGGCTGGGGAACTTTGGGAGTTGAAGTCCCCCATCTTCAAGCTGCCATGGTTGAGAAACACTGCGCTGGCCTATCGTGCACTTCCCCTTCACCTGTTCACGCTCTCTACCTCGCATGGACGCCGGCCTGCCAGCTGGTACAGATGCTTCTTCTCCACAGTCAGCCACAACACCTACCGAGGCAACGCCTGCAGTGAACCACAATGTCTGAGCCTAATCTTCCCGGTAGACAACTTTTGTGCTCACGTACCCCTAAAGACGGAACTGGTTCTTCCTTTGTAAAAGAGCGTCTCTGCTGCTTATTATACCCTTTCTGGCTTCTTACCAGTTCTTATACTACTTTAAATGTTATTGCCCGCCGATGAGGAAAACACGCCAGCACTCCCAGCGTGGCCCACGAGATGGAGAATAAGCTCCTGCTCATTGCAAGGAAAACAGCCCTTGAAGGAGGTCGAAAAGGAGCAGGAACAGCGCAGCCCCCAACCCAAGGCCCTCCGAAAAGGGAGGAGAGGTCGTCCCTGGTGTTCTGGGACGAATGGCAGGCAATGTGCCTCCTCCCAATGGTTTGGACTACGATTCCCACAATCCCTTGTCTTGGGCTCTGCTGGCTGAGGCTGATGCAGCCAATCGGTGTGAAGGAGGAATCCCACCAGGGGGTCCTTTTCTGGACATTCTACAGCTCCAACTCTCTGTCCTGGAGGACTGAGTTGGTCAGATGCCCTGCTTTTGAGTGGTCCCCTGGCATGGCTGATCCAAAAAGGGCACCTGCCCATCCCAAAATGTACCCAGGCCTCTTCCGAGTCCAAATGTCCCTCCATCTCCCTGCCTTGCAGTGCCCAGGAGCCTATTTTGTATGGCGCCCAAGGGGGTCCAAGGCAAGGGGCTAGCCCCCCCTCCTCCTATTTTCTCCGACACACACACGCCCGGCCTCCCCTCTTTCACTGGCACCGCTTCCAGCCGCCGCTTTCCAAAGGGGCCCTTGCGTTCTGCTCAGCATGCAACCGGCAGAAACGTCTGCTCCACTTTGCGGTAATTGCCCCTCTGGTTGCTGCCGAAAAGTGCTCATTAAGGCAGCTGGAATGGTGCCCTTTACCTGTCATTAAGAGCGGTGGGGAGGGTGGAGAAATACAGCAGCCCCGTTATTACGGTCCCCTCGAAGCACAGCAGCGTACGCCGGGAGGACACGGCTGCCTCCAGATGGGGCGCGAGCGATCCCGACGAGATGGTGAAAGACGGTTCAAAGCAGGCCCAGTGGCCTTCCTGGCCCCCTCTCCCCCCTGGGCAATCTGGCCCCCTCCCAATGGCTTGGACAGGGGCTCCCACAGGCCATAGAGGCTGGACTGATGTCCAAGGAGCTGACCGGCCCTGGATCGTCTGCTCCCGTCTGAGCCCTTCCTCTTCCCCTGCTCTCGTGGCTCCCTCAGCAGGTAGAGCTCCTTCAGCCTGGGTGGGCCAAGCGACCAGGGTGGGTCGATTTAGCGGTCGGACGGTCAGGTTGGAGATGTCACTCAGTCATCTTTGTATGACGTACTCGGCTTGCTTCCCAAATTAACCCTCTTTGTGACTTTGTACAATCCGTTGATCCATAAATGAACCCAAGGGCCTGAATCTGCACAAGTGAGCATTAACCCTAACCAAATGTAGCATGCTACGTTGGCCTGGCTCAGTGCATTGATGAGACGCAGCCAGGAGCTGCACCCCGTAATATAGGATTGCGTCTTGGTGTGGAGCCTGGAGGTGCTACAGTAACTCTCAAAGGTTGCCAGCGATAGGTTGCTAGAGCAGTGTTTCCCCGCCTCAGCAACTGTAAGATGGGTGGACTCCTTCCTTCCTTCCTTCCTTCCTTCCTTCCTTCCTTCCTTCCTTCCTTCCTTCCTTCCTTCCTTCCTTCCTTCCTTCCTTCCTTCCTTCCTTCCAAATGGACTGCCCGTTTCAGTTTCCACTGGCTTTTCTTTCAACCGGGCAGGCCGTCTTGCCAGGCAGCAGCCCTCGAGGGAACCTGGCAAGGCTCTGGTTCATAGCAAGTGTGTCAAGAAGCCACCCCCCTCCACCCGCCTTGCCTGCCCGGAAGGGGCTGTCAACCTCCTGGGCTCCCAAACCGCTCTGGCAAGGAACGCCACCTCTGTGGGACCGTGGTGGGGCGGACAGCTGCAAGGGGTTGGGGGGCTGCGGGTGGCAGTTTAGGTCTCTGACACAGCGGCTGGGAAGAGGGAGGAGGAGCCCTTTTCTCTCCAGAAGGGCTTTGCCAGGTCATGGGCCAACGTGAGCCGCTCCGGGTGCCAAGGCGGGAAGACTCGGCACCTGTGCCATACTTACTGGGGGGGACTGCGCTGCTCCAGCGCTTTGCTCCTTGAGCAGAGATGGGTTCTCTGACGAGAAGGGCTGGAGTGCGTCGGTGCCTCAAGGAGCGAGACTCACGCCCCCTCCCTCTTGAAAATGTCCAGTTACCCCCCCCCCCAAGTTGAGCAAGCTTGCCAACCGCAAGAGCACGACAGAAGGGCCAGAGCGTAGCAGGACCCCATTGCACGAGCTGAGGCAGCCGGGATGCCCACAGGGTCTGGTCAGGAAAGTCCGGAGGGCATCCACGATGGCGCGACCTGCCTGGTTTTGCCTGCTTTTAATGTGCGGGCTTCTTCCTGTGCAAAACCCAAACGGGGGCCTGGCTAGAAATCGGCCGCTCTGGCCCCTGCCGCCCCTTGGCATTATGTGAGCGTGGAGGTCCCAAACGGTTCCACCGTTTCCATCGACGGGATCTGTAGGGGCCTGGGGCCACATGTGAAAGCAGGAGAAGAGCTGGAGGCTGGTTGGGCCCACAGACACGTCTGGTCCAGCGAAGGCCGGTGAAGCCTTGGAGAAGGTGGAACCTGTCTGGGTCTTCAGTGCCTGTCGCCAGAAGCTCATTCTCTCCGGCTCTGGGGATCCTGTGTTCCCCTCGGCCCTCAGGGCCACAGAGAGCCTTCTCCTCTGCCCCTTTCAAAGCAGCCCCCAGGCCTTGTGGCCGTGAATCCCGCAGGCTAACTCGGCTGTAGGGCCTGTTTGCACAACCTACGAAGCCATCATGCGACTTTTGGGTTTGGGCTGAGGGAGCTGCGTGAACGTTTGCTCCTATGGTTTACAAAGAGGACTTATGGGAGAGCTCATCATAGTACCATAGAATTGGAAGGGGGCTAGGAGGTCATCAAGTCCAGCCCCCTGCCCGGATACAGAACCGCTCGTCTTATTTTCCCCCGGATTACCAGAATGGTCTTGTCTTGAGGCATGGTGGGGAAGTACAGAAGGGGATTAAGAGGAGGTTCAGAGGAGGGCCACCGAGATGATCTACGGCGGTGTTTCTCAACCTTGGCAACTTCAGGATGTCTAGACTTCAACTTGAATCTACCGTCCTGTAATTTAAACTCATAATTTAGAACACAGCTCCCTTGAAGGACACCAAGTCAGGGAAAGCCAGCTGGGGAATTCTGGGAGTTGAAGTCCACCCATCTTAAAGTTGCTGAGGTTGAGGAACACTGTGTTAGTACATTAAAACACTTAAGCAGCATCTGAGGGGTCACATTCTTCCTTTTAAAAACCTAGACAAACACTAGTCCTCATTTCCTAGAAGCCCCCGTTCCATCACCCCACTTCATCTCCCATTCCCAAAGAGCATCGGATGAAAAGCGCAGTTTGATCCCCCCGCAGTGCCCTCTTCCAAGGGCTCTAATTTTAGCCGTGCCCCGACTGAGTCACCCTTGGCGGGCAGACGCCAGGGGAAACGATCGCTTTCCTTGCACTGTGAGTAATGCCGGCGTCACACCTGCCAGCTTGGAGGAAACCTTGCTACGGGGAGAGGGGATCTTTCTGGCTTCTTGAAATATCTTGAATTGCTGCTTCGAGCCTCCATCCTGCTGGTGGGATCAGGCCTTTCCGTCTTCATGGGCAACTGGCCGGGCATCACTAGGAACCCCAGAAACCCAGAGTGATGGAGGCTCTCAGCATCGCTAAAAACATTCCCTGGGGAGGAGAGATTTTATTCTGCTGCCCACCTGGATTTCATTGGGGGGGAGCAGGGTGGGGGGGATGGTTGGAAGGAGGCCACAGAGGGAAAGGTGGGGAAGAAGAGGCAGGGTGGGAAACAGGTGGAAGTCCTACACGTGGGTGCTGCAAGGAGGGCAGAGAATGCCGTGGGGCAGGGAAGGGCCACCCTTTTCAACCTCCCCTCCCCCCTGCCAATTTTCTATGCCGATTATTTAGCACTTCCAGAAAAACCCACAGAGCAGCATTACACAACCTCTGTCTTCTGCAGAAGCGCACTCTATTTTCGGAGAACTTGCTCTGAAATAAGCATGCATAAATCTCTAACCTCAAGTGTAAATTGCACGGTTATATATAATCAGGACTCCTAATTTATCCCCTATGAGGGGGAGGGGGATAGAAATCCCGCTGCCTTATGCCACCCCAAATACGGGCTTCGTGGAACGCTACACATATTTACAGCAGCCTCGGTCAAATGTTTGCAGAAAAGCTCCCTTGTCCTCCATGATGGCGAAACAAGAGTTATTGTGGTTGATCAAAAGCCTTTGAAGCAGAAGGGAGAGCTTGGATCCCACCCAACCGGGCAGGCTTTCTTCCCATGCTGACGTCTATCTAGGCTTGTTATAGTCTTTATCCAGCCATTTAAACTAATCGTTATCAGACGGTACAATCAAAGGATGACCAGCGATTAAGGTTTGGTGTCCTGGCCCAGGATGTCCCATGCAGCCAGGTTCATGCTGGATGAAGCATCTCGCACGTTTTCCCTACAGGCCAGGAAAAGGTTGTTGAAACCAATGGTTGATCATTCTTGTACACCAATTCCATTTCCACATACGGACACTGGTGTTGGATCTGCTACAGCTAATGTTGCTTATTCAAGTATGAGGAGAAGATGCTTAGATGAATGCTAAGCCAGTATGATGCTCAGCCTGACTTCAGAAACGACCACATCTAATCTAGCATTGTGTCTCCTCCCGAGAGCTTTTTCAAATACATTTTAGGGGTCTGAAGTGCCATCCCATCTCATCTTACGTGCTACTGCAAATAGCAAATACTGAGTTTGCTGCGGGGGGATCAAACACACACATCAGTGTAGGAATACTCTCTAGGACTTATTCAACTTCTTCAACGCAACTAACAATGCCACCAGTTGTTTTGGAAGGCTGGGCTCAGAAAAGGTCCCCTGACTCCAGTCATGGCCAACGTGGTACAAGAGATGGTTGGGTTCACACAAGACCCTGAACCTCCCGACCGAACGAATTCATCAAACCATAAGTGAATCAGATGGGCTGAGTTGGTACAACGCTCTTCAGGGGTGCCTTCTGAACTCAAGATGGCAGCCACAATGTTTCGATCAAAAGCCCAGCCATTTTTAATGGGCGTCACATGGGTGGGTGGAGCTTCAATCGCATCATTCAGGCCACCATCTTGGTTTTTTTGGCCACACCTGTGGACACCCCTGGTTACAGGATGTCCATCAAATGTTCAAATGAACTTGAAGCCATGGTTCACCTTAATAAAGTTTAGCACAATGTTTCTCAACCTTGGGAAGTTTAAGATGGGTGGACTTCAACTCACAGCATTCCCCAGCCCGCAAGGCGGGCTGGGGAATTCTGGGAGTTGAAGTCCACCCATCTTAAACTTCCCAAGGTTGAGAAACACTGGCTTTAGCCTATATGAATGCAACCACAGCGCCTTTAATTGACTTATGTGAATACAGCCATTCTGTTTTGATTTCTTTTGATTTTTTTTCCCCTGACATACTTTTTTTTTAGATTTTGCTGTTAAGGGAAAAGTGAATGACCCTCACAGGCAGAAAATACATTTCTTCTGACTTCCCAGACTTGAGTAATCCCACTGGCGCGTGTCGATTTTGCTTTGTCAGTTTGTAAACCCCGGGCTAAATTTTTATCTGTTCCCCCTGCCCAGCACTTTAACAAACAAGCCAGAAGTACAGATATGATGAATACTTTTTCTCATGAAACCATTCATCTTTCTGGTAACATATGCTAACCCTTTTATTGTCATTCTGTTTTAACATATGGTCGAAGCAATAATGTCTTAACATATGGCGGAAACAATAACATTTGACTGAGCGATCGTAATTCTTGAACAGAGCCTACACACGTCGTCTAGTTCTGTGAAGACGAAGAATGTCAGTGGACCCCCGGGGCCGGGGGTGGTGTGGATATAAAACCCATAAAATCCAAAAAAAAAATGTATAAAATCCTAGGCCACTTCCAGATAAAGGGGTAGACCCAACCCCTGGAATGAGTGGACCAATGACGCCATCGATGCACAGGCGTTCTCGTCCTGGGATCTTGCTCCCTCCCTGCACAGCGTCGATTTTTGCATCAAACAGGGGATTTCTCTCTGCAATCGGTGGGTGCTGCAGAAGCCGCAACATTTGGGCCCACTACGTCGCACAACGTGGTCTGGGCAGCTATTGGAAAGGAAGGTCCACCTTTGCTGCCCTAATGGGGTAATGAACCAAAGAGGTCCAAATACAACACCGTAGAGAGCCCCCATCACAATACACCACAAATACCTGTTTTCCCCCCTCTTATTTTACAGAGGAGGGGGAGAGACTTCCGAAGAGATGGGACAAGGCCCCCCTTACTGGCCCACAGATGAGCACCGGCTGCTAAGACCTCTCTCTGCTCTCTGTTGGCCAAGAGAGACCCGTTCTGTTGGATCTCTGCAAGTGCTGGAGTTCTGGAAACAAATGAGCAACGGATTTCCATACCGCCCTGACCTTGTCTGAACAAGCTGGTCATTCCCAGCATGGTTTTACGTGTGGAATGAGATGAGCTGGGCGATAGAAAGTCTGCTCATTTGGAAGGGCCCGTAGAAGTGACAAAGCCTCGCTGAGGTGGCTTCCAGATGAGTTAAATAACAAAACTGAGATGTAGAGCACAGATGAAGCTGAGCTGGCAGTGCGCCACCATGTGCTGTGGACGCTCCTGCCACGGGTGATTCCTGTCCTGCAGAACCTGAAATCAGAGCTCTTAAGGGGTCTGCAGGGAGGTCAGAGATGAAAGCAGGGTCATGCCACAATGTGAGTGGTTCCACACATGTACAGAAGAGGTTTAGCTAGCATGCCAAAGGCATGAGGCGACTTCTCCATTCTGATGAAAACTTTGAATCCTGTCAACATCTTTCTTTATATAGGTTGTTGTACCTGGGTTTAAATTCTGGGTTTTTTCCTCCTGCCGCTCCGAGTTAATGGCTGCTCTCTTGACGGCCTTGAAAAGTCCCTGTTCTGGATTGACATCATGGTTCTCTTTAGCCTGGGAATGGCTGGTTCCCGACTTGCTAGCTTCGTTCCTTACATGGGAGTGGGGGGTTGAACCTCAGTAACTCCGTTCCGATCTTTTGCAACCCTGACACCAGCTGGGGTGGGGTGGGGGTGGGCCTGCAAAGACCAGATCTGCCTTCTGAGACTGGGGGATGCCTCAGTACCCCCTGCTGTGATTGTGGAAGTAACTCTTCCCTGGGAACCTTGAGGTTGTTCAAACAGCCCTCCTGGGTTGTTAATTTTTGCACCTAGCATCCATAACCTGTTTTGCTGCCCATCTCTTTAGGAAGATGGAGGGCCAAGCAGGCCTCTCCCCCTTCCCCTCTGTGATCTTTGGCCGGTCCTCCCAATCCCGAGGTCCACTGAAGCCCACCGCATCCTAAACAATGAGCCACGGATGATCGCGGGGAGCCCTCATCGCTGCCTCTCCCCTCCGTCCGTTTGCTCCTCCAAACCCAGCGCTGTCTGTTCCTGCAGCCGAGCCGCTAACAAGCACCTTTGAAAGCTAATTAGAGCCGGCTTAACGTTTGACCTTAGCCGGTTTTCCTTTCCTTGACAACCCTTTACACCTGAGAGCAGGCAAGGGGAAGGTGCAGCTTGCGTGTTGGGGGGAACAGAGGAGCAGAGGGATGAAGGGGCCACCCGGGGGGATCTGAGCAGATGCCGGCGGAGATCAAGGGACAGGGGACTGTGAGTGGCGAGATGCAGCCTGCGTGGGAGCTGGGCTTCACTTTCTGCTTCTTCCCCACCCTAAAGCCACAGACATTAAATGTGAGTATCTAGGCCGGCTCTTCCGGTGGGACTCTGCGCTGGGGCGATGAAGAGGGCTGGGGTGTGTCCGTCACCTCTGGAGCCTGAATTTCGGAAGGAGCCGTTTTGCAAACCTCGTGAGTCCAAGTGGGGCAGACAGAAGGAGGCTGATGTATAACTGACTGCTCTGGGGGAAGCCAGAGCAAGCCTGGCGGAGCCTCCCCAGACCAGCCGCTAGAGGGCGCTGTGCTCCCAGATTGCTCTACGCTGGTTGGTGATTCATCCGCCGCCCCTTAAAATAATGGCTATGAAATTCCTCAGCAGCTCTTCGGGCCTGCACCCCCCCCCCCAAATCTGGTTACTAGGCTTTCTCTCCACTCTGAACTGGTGGGGAGAGGGACACGGATTGGATGCCCCCCCCCGGGAAAGGAGCAGCTGCGGTAGCTGGGATCAGGGCACTAAGCTTTTTGGCAGACCCTGCTGCGTGCTGGATGTAGCCACTTGGCCAGCTGGCTGTCTGCATTGTGCCAAGGCGTGAGCGAAATACCCCTCGCTTTCCATCTTTCCAGTTGCACAGCTGGATTTCCGCCCAGGTGGAGAACGAGGCCAGAGTCCACCTTGCTCCTTGGCTGAGGGCGAGGCTGATGCTAGAAGGCCCGAGGGACGCGTCTGGGGGTGCTCAGGCGGGTACCCTGAAAGGCGTGGAAATCCAGGGTCTAGCGGAATGTTTCTCAACCTTGTCCACTTTAAGATGGGTGAACTTCAACTCCCAGAATTCCCCAGCCAGTCTGCTGGCTGGGGAATTCTGGGAGTTAAAGTCCACCCATCTTAAAGTCATCAAAGTTGAGAAACACTGATACTTCCCCAGATTTGTGGATTTCTGGCCCCAGGATTCCCCAGACTGCAGGATTGTTGCTGAGGATTCTGGGAATTGAAGTCCATACCTCTGGATGTAGCCAGGTTGATCAAGGCTGACTTACATTAACCCCGTTAACTTCTCAACCTTGGCCACTTTAAGGTGGGTGGACTCCTTGGCCCCTGGGGCTGGCAGGAGCTAGGAGGAATCTTCCTCTCACGCTGCAGCATTGCGGGATGGTGATCCTTCGGGCTGTGACAAACGTGGAGCCCCTCCGTTTAGAGAGCGTTTCCCACCCTTGGCTGCTTTAAGCGGGTGGACTCCAACTCCCAGAATTCCCCAGCCAGCCTTGCGCCAGGTGTCCCAAGACAGCTGGACAAGAGAAGGATCTTTCCGTCCGCTCCGCCAGATCCTGGGCGAGAAAGGAGCTGGGCTGAACTGTTTGCTGGTGCAGTCACCGGCTCTTGGCGCTTAAGCCAAAGACCCCAGGCCGTCCCCCTCCGTCCCCACCTCCTGCAGAGGGAAAAATGATTTTTTCTCTGCAGAGGCCTGAACGAGGACAGATAAGACGTGAGGCACGCAGTCTGTAAGTGCAGCTTCAAAACTTGCTGCATCAGAACTTTTACAAGTCATTTCCCTGAATGATAACACGACTCTCCTGTTGGGATCCTGTCGATCAGAAGGCTGATCAATTGGATGGAGGCGGTGGGGGGGGGGAACAACTTCATCGGGGGGAGGGAGACATTTGCAATCAGGGGAGTGACATCGGCAAGTGAGCTCCTTTGCAGAACAGGTGAGGCTGCTGACACATCCCAGGGAGCTTCGCCGTGTGCGATCTCACCAACGTGGTCCGACCCGTGTGATCCCAGGGAAGTCCTGTCCCAGCCTGGGGGATGGACTGGATGATCTCTCAGGACCCTTCTGAGCCTCCCATCCTGTGATTCTGGACTCTACGGCAGGTAACCCAGAGAAGAAAGTAGGAACTGTGAACTCTGCTACATCCGTTGGACTGGCAAGCTGCATTTCTCCCACGTGGTCCTCCCTGCGGGCTTCCAAGCCTGGCCATCTCGGGGCCAGAATCTCCACCTGGGGTGTCTAACCCAGTGTTTCTCCACCTTGGCGACTTGAAGATGTCTGGACTTCAACTCCCAGAATTCCCCAGCCAGCATGCTGGCTGGGGAATTCTGGGAGTTGAAGTCCACCCATCTTAAAGTTGCCGAGGTTGAGAAGCATTGTAATAGGGAGTCCCAAAGCAGTCTCTTCTTGCAAACTAGGATTTCGGCAAACTACCATTCTCGGCTTTGGGGTGTCATTGAGTATATGGGGTTGGTAATGTTGGCTTTGCGTTTTGAACCTCAGATGCAATTGTGGGGAGAGCGCGTTGCCCAAGGTTTTCACACAAAACCTGGTTTTCCTGCTAGGTTTGAACTGGGTGTTTGCGCTTAAGATGCTCCAGCTAAGATATATGACATGCTGTGACTCTAAAGTTTGAGGAAATGTCATTTCACGCTTTATTATCTTGATGGCAGGGCTGCCAAACTGATTAGGATTTGCAAGGAGCTGGGCCTCTCCCCAATAACTTTGAAATGAAGCCGGGAACTCTTTCTCATTTATTACAACTCCTCTGTAGGATTCCTGGTGGAGTCTGATGTATTAATTTGCTGGTGGAAGGGAACTTTATTCTCTTTTATAATGCTCAATCTTGATTAAGTTAGATTTCTTGGAGACTCGGGATGATTCATTTTGTGTCCTCTTGATTCACAGAATTAAAAATTTAGATAAAAGTTGGGGGGGGGGGGCAAAGCACAGAGCTGGCTCACTGCAGTTTGAACCCAGGGCGCGAGGGCTGCGGGTTTTCCAAGAATTTCTCTATTTCAGTGTTATTCATTAATGAGATTTTGCTGCGGGCCTTTCTTTAGGACATGATTTGCATGATTAAAATGCACACAGCCCTTTGAATGATCCTCCTTGGCATCACCACTGGGGAAAAGCCGTTGTCTTGTCAACGGAAGACCAAACTGATTTCTGCTGATTTCAAAGAGCAGATTCAAGACCTTGGAGGGAAAAAAAGTCTTTTTAGTCAAAATGGTAGCCACAACCATGCAATGCATGTTTAAAGGGGGGGGGGGGCTTCAATCGCCCGCTTGGGGCCTTCATCGTGACTTTTTTGACCCCCTTCCTGGGGACACCCCTGACCCTCAGGTGACTGGTTAAGCTCAGGTCTTATCCTCCAGACCTCCAGTGTGTGTAACTTTATCCAAGTGAGACATTGCAACTTCTCCCCCAGGAGCTTCCTACCCTGCCTGGTTGTGGTTTTTCAGCAAAGAGTGTGAAGAGTTTGCACAGATTTAAAACTGGCCTACTGAAATGTTTATTGGGAAAGTAGACAGAAAAGGGTCCAGTGGGGGGGGGGGGGGTATCCCAGCATCCTTGGGCCATGCATCAAGTGGAAAGGGGTCCAGGAGGCAATCTTTGGACCAGTGTTTTTTCAAACTTGGCCACTTTGAGAGGTGTGGACTTCAATTCCCAGAATTCCCCAGCCAGCATGGCTGGCTGGGGAATTCTGGGAGTTGAAGTCCATACCTCTTAAAGTGGCCAAGTTTGAAAAAACACTGCTTTGGACCAAGAACTTCCTCAACCATCATCTTGACTTGTTTTACCTCCCCAACTACCACATCTCTGCATTGGGCTGAAGGGTCCTAGTTCGTAGCCCCATGGAGCAACCTTGGCTGCCCCCCCCCCCCGCAACAGTCTCCAATTCATGTCCTCCAGTGACCCCAGCAATTTAGAAGAAATAGGACTGATGAAAAATAAATGCATGACTGGATTAAATCACTTCTGAAAATTTTTTTGTTGGGGGTTATCTACTTTTCTGCCCCCCCCCCCATGCCTTTATTGCAGTCTGGACTCGGCACCCACAATGAATAAGCGAATGTTTCTTTCCACACGGTGCAAAGTCTCCTCCGTGCAGATTTTCTATACAATAAAGCCTAAAGTTGTGACACGTGAGCTCTGGTTCCCTTTGATAGACCTAGATCTGGTCTCGGGGCGTTTGCAGGTGTTTTGTGTTACTTCTGAAAACACCGAAGGTCCCAAAGGCTTGTTTGACTGGGAACGTACGCGCGGGGTTCATGCATCTTGCTGAGCCAAAACGTGGCTTCTTTGTTTCGGGCTCAGCAGCTTGTGTGAATCTAGACGTGGTCTGTAAAACAGGCGTGCAACATGAACTCAGCCAACTGCAGGTTATTTAGGATGGCTTAACAAGATGCATGAAGCAGGTCGTTGTTTGGCTAAATTATGTAGAACAAGCATTCCATGAAGAGAAGGAAGGGAGGGAGGAGGGAGAGAAGAAGAAAGAAGGAGAGAGAAGGAGATGGAGGGAGGGAAGGAGGAAAGGAGGAGGAATGGAAATAGGAAGGAAGGAAGGAAGGAAGGAAGGAAGGAAGGAAGGAAGGAAGGAAGGAAGGGAGGGAGGGAGGGAGGGAGGTGGAATGGAAATAGGAAGGAAGGACGGACGGAAGGAAGGAGGGAGGGAGGGAGGGAGGGAGGGAGGAAGGAAGGAAGGAAGGAAGGAAGGAAGGAAGGAAGGAAGGAAGGAAGGAAGGAAGGAAGGAAGGAAGGAAGGAAGGAAGGAAGATGATTACCTTTTTGAGTTTCTCTCCAAACTCTCCTTGGTTTCTTAATTTGCCAAGATGGGCCGTGGGCTACATTTCCAACATCCATCCATCAATTGCTAGAGGGCCCTCTTTTATTTATTCCGAGGATTTATTCATCCTCTTGTAGCTAATAGTGCTCAGAGTGATGTTCAGAAGAAATGCAAATAAAGTCCATGTAAAATGAAGCATTACCCCTATCAAACAATCCATTAATTCAGCCTGATGTTTGCACTGGGTGGAAGTTGGCAGGGTTCTACTTGCGAGGTGAAAGACGTCTGCTTCGAGGGCTGGAGCGGGCGGTTGCTCACCCACGGAAGGTCCCCACGCTGTTCTTTCCATGCCTTTCTCCACCACAGGTCAAGGAAGCAAAGGAAGGGGCGGGGGGCTGTCTCTGCCGGGTCAATCCAGAAAGTTCACTGATGGATCCATACATTGGGCTGAGAAGGAACATTTTGGCTTTGCCGGATCATGGCTTAACCGGTTGTGGACTGTGGGGAACTTAGGTACTGTACTGTAGTCTCCCCATTTTTAAGCTGGGAAAAGCGGTCGCAGGTTCGGTGAATCCAGCCACTTGTGGCTTATCAATACAGCAGAATTAAACAAACCATGGCTTAATAGCATGGGTCCATTCAGGGTGGGATTGGGGGCCACAGGATGCAATGCTGCAAACAGAGCAAGCCAGTCTGACGGCAGCCACTGGCTGGAATGAAGAAATTCCACATTTAGTTCCGGATGCTAAAAATAACAGAAAGACAGCTGGGGTGGGCGGGGGGTGAGGGCTGGTGAGAACCGCAGCCAGAGGACCCCTCACCAAACCGGTTTGACTCCTTATAGGTCAGTTTAAGCATCCATGACCGATGCAGCAGGCCTAGCCCCCTAAACCAGAGTCTGAAACCAGACAACGCTTAAATGCAGAAGGTCAGTGAGACTCTACCTTCGTTAATCGCCAGATTTCTGGAGCGAGAAGGTCACGTTGCCCACAAGGTCTGTTGAAAAAAATAGGTTTTGATGGCTTTTCTGAGACCCGGCAGGGTGGGGCCATCCGGAAAAGCTGCCCCAAAGGAGGGGGCAGGGATTGGGAAGGGGCCCCTCCCTCCAAAGCCCCAGCAGATGCGATTGCTAAGGGAAGGGAGCTGAGAGGACCTTCTGCAAGACCTCCTCCGATGGGTGGAACCGGGAGGGAGAAGGGGGTCCTGAAGATAGGGGTGAAACCAGGACGTTCAATGGCACCCACAAGTCATCATCGGGCGTCCGGTGCAGCTTTCAAAACCTAGGTGTTACCTAGGTGTAGCAAAGCACAGGTGATACCTGCTTGAGCTGCAGTATGTTGGACCAGCTGCAGCTTCCAAGTGATCTTCAAGGCAGCGTTTCTCAACCTTGGCAACTTTAAGACGGGTGGACTTCAACTCCCAGAATTCCCCAGCCCGCAAGGCAGGCTGGGGAACTCTGGGAGTTGAAGTCCACCCGTCTTAAAGTTGCCAAGGTTGAGAAACACTGCTTTAAGCATAGAATCTCAGGGGCATTTTGTGGCAAATAGTTGGCATTTTTATGCATGGATGAAATAAAATAGAAATGTCCGAAATCTAGTGGGGGGTTGAATGAGGGGTCCCCTCTTTTGGAGGCTCAGGGGCACATGGGGAAGCCTGAACCCTTAGAGGCAATACTTCTGTTAGGCCCAAATGATCCCAGCTTTCCAGTTTTAAGAACATCAAACTATTTGGGGAAAAAGGAGGGATGGAGGGGGAGAAAGGGGCTGATCGCAGAGTTGCATCTATACTAACTAGATTAGGCACTTTTATCTCAACCCCCCCCCCCCATTTTCCTAACCCACTTGCATGGTGAAGAGCACTCGAAACCCAGACGCAATGATTTTGTAAAACTAAACTAAAACTAATTGTCGATTGTTTTTCGTCAGGGCTGATGCAGCTCCTAGTATTTTCTGTACAAGCCCCCCCCCCCCCGAAATTTGCAACCCTCTCAGATTTGTTCATGGTTTTCTAGGGAGTTGCAACCCACCGTTGAAGATTTCTTCAAATCCCTGTCCACACAGTCCATTTTATTTCAGCCATGCGTAAAAATGCCAACTATTCACCACAAATGCCCCTGAGATTCTATCCTTAAAGCAGTATTTCTCAACCCTGGCAACTTTAAGACTTGTGGACTTCCAAAACAATGAGAGAAATGAGCAGAAAACCACAGAATGAAATTTAACAGAGGCAAGGGCAAAGTTCTTCATTTAGGAAACAAGACTCCAAACCACATATTGAGGATGGGGGATACCTGCCTTGGGAATGGTCCTTGGGAAAAAAATCTTGGAGCAGTCACGGGTGGCAAACTAGTTATGAGCCGGAAAGGTCATGGGGATGCAAAAAAGGCAAATACAATTTTAGGCTGCATCCACAGAGGTATCATTTCCAAATTGTCGGGAGTAATCATTACATCTTATTCTGCACAGTTGAGATACTAAGTCAAACTTTTTACTTACAGTAGAAGAAGGAGAAGAGAGTCAGAGACACGGGAACATGATTAGATGGCTCCATAGTTTATCATTCAAGGCTCTCTCTTAGCCTTTTACAGTAATATTAATGTTGTGTACTTTTGGATGTTTCTAAAATTGTTTTTATGGTTGTTTTGTATGCTGCCCAGAGTCAGCGTATTGTGTGAGATGGGCGGCCATATAAATATGATTAATAAAGAATAATAAATCATAAACAGGTACAGAGGGGGGCAAGAAGGAGGATCCAAGGGCTAGAAATTAAGCTCTATGGAGAGAGTTTGAAGGGGGGAGGCATCATATGCCTCTGTCTCCCAGGAGAAGGTCAAGATCCATCCTCTCTTGACCCAAAGCATTTGATGGAGAATAAGGGATTTAAGTAGCCGGAAGGCAGATTTTGACGGAACATTAGGAAGAACTCAGAGCAGTTGGACACTGGAAGCAATGACCAATGGGGGATAGATTTTTCTACACTGGTTGCATTCAGACATCCACATTTCAGGATGCATTACTTTGGATTTCAACCTTAAGCAGGGGTCAGATTGGAAAGCTTCACAGATTGTAAAAAGTTTGGGATTTCTCTTCTGGAGAGGGAGATAGAGCTGACCTTGGGGCCTGGGAAGTAATGAATGAGATGCTAACCTGGAGGAGGGGGGCTTGCAAAAATGCCGATATAATCCGGAGAAAGAGATGAGTGTAAAAAAGAGAAAAAAATACCCCCCCCCCTTGATTTTATTGGGTGAGAGCTGGGACAGAGAGAATCTTGGGGAGACTTTCAAGACTGAGGCCAGCCTTTGGAGGTAGGCCGGGTCAAGCCGCAGAGCCCACAGAGATGCCAGGAAGACGGCTTTCTTGGAGGGTGTAATAGCAGAACCTCGAAAGCCTGAGTTTCTCCCTGCCCCATCTTATACCAAAGAGAATCAAGGCAGGGCAGTCTTGAGTTTCTTGCTCACGCTTCCCTCTTGCTCAAGACTGGGTCGTCTTTTCTAAAGCCCCCCCATAATAGCTGCTTCCTTACTTCCCGATCCCTGCGGTCAGCTGCACATTCCTCTACCCCAGTGTTTCTCAACCTTGGCAACTCTAAGAGGTGTGGACTTCAACTCCCAGAATTCCATAGCTGGCTGGGGAATTCTGGGAGTTGAAGTCCACACCTCTTAGAGTTGCCAAGGTTGAGAAACACTGCTCTACACCATCCATTGGAAACCAAGCAGGCAACCTGAGATTTACCGAACCCCCATCCAGGGGTGATCGAACCAAGGGATCTCCCTCCGCCTCGTGAAAAGAGCCCCCTTGGGCCTGTGGGAGGAGCGACTCTCCGTGGCTCTGTTCTCTCAGGAGGCTTAACCGGGCCCGAGAAGGACCGGCGGGTGCAGCCGGGGCAACTTTCTTGACCTTGCCTAGGATTCATCGCCACGAGAACCTTTTTATGTCAGAAGAAAGTCTGAAATCAGCGACGGGCGTTGCATGCACGCCCGAACCTGTCTGTCGTATTCTGAGCAGGGGAGCATGGGTGTCCTTTTCAGGAGTTCAGTGCTCCGGAGACTTTCTTTTTCTAAAGAAAGCAGGACGTTACTTAACTTATGGGCAGCACCTCGGGGAACCGCATCGCTAAGCCCGTCTTCCAGGCCCTTTTGGCCTGATTCAGTTCATGATTCCGGATGACAAGGAAAAGCCGTGTTGGCGTGGGCGTGAGGGTGGGTGTGCGCACGGGCATTCTCAGTGCGCGGTGCACTCCGCCTCTCCGCTCGGGATCCAGCGAAGTCTCTTCGCCGTCTCGGGGACTCTCCCGAGCCCTGCTGCGCCGCCGAGAGCCGCCCAGGGATGCCCGGGCGAGCTGCGGGCGGCAGGTGCGGACGACAAGCCGACTGTGTGTGACAGCAGCCGCGGGGGGGGGGGGGGGGGCGGGAGGGCGGCCGTGTGCCTGCATTCCTGCCCGCCCGCCTGCTTGCGAAAGTCTCTCCGCTCGGAGGGCTTGAGCCAGTAGCCGGAGGAGCGGCCGCGGAGAAGCATGGTGCTGATCCTGCCCCACTTGCTGATCGCTGCCCTTCAATTTTTCAGGCGGGGACAGCAGGTGTTCCCGAAGGCGGAGGATGCGGGCGGCGGCGCCGACACCCTGCAGGTAAGGCCGGCGCGGCCCGCGAAGGCGGCGGGGCGGGGGGGGGGGGGGGCGGCTCAGGATGTGGTCCCAGAAGGAAACGGCTGCCTTTGTCTCGCGCGCCTCCTCTCCGGGGCTTTCCATCCAGCCTCCTGTTAGTTTGCACCGCGAAACCAACTTCTCTTCTCTTCTCTTCTCTTCTCTTCTCTTCTCTTCTCTTCTCTTCTCTTCTCTTCTCTTCTCTTCTCTTCTCTTCTCTTCTCTTCTCTTCTCTTCTCTTCTCTTCTCTTCTCTTCTCTTCGAAAGTAAGTTGCTCCTTTCTCTCTCTCTCTCTCTCTTTCTTCCTTCCTTTCTTCTTCTTCTTTCTCTCTCTCTCTTTCCCTCCCTCCCTCCTTCCTGTTCTTTCCTTCTCCTTCATCTGACACATATCCTCCCTTTTCAAAAATTGCTGCCTATTTTAGCTCCTCGGGAGCATGGCTAATCTGACAGACGCCTCCTGGAGGGGGGGGGGGGGGCGGGATTTGCTCTGCCCCCTGGGGCCGCCACGCTCTAGATGGTCTTGGAGTCCCAGCCGGTGCTGCTTGGCTGCAGGCTGCAGGCTCGTTTCTGCAATGCAGGAGTCCACCATGCGCTGAACACCAGAGCGGCTGCCGCGGAAGGCTCTGAAAGTTGCCGCTCCTGAACATCAGCAGGGAAGCTGCTGCCGGCCCAGCTGTGGGAGCTTTAGATTCTGCAAACTGCATGTTTGGGGGACGCAGCCCCTCCCCATCTTTTCCATTGCAAGCCCTTGCTGTCCCTGGCTCCTGGCTGTGGGAGTTGTACGAACCAGGGACAAGCAACAATTCTGGATCTCCCTCAGTGCCCTTGCAAGAATGGCCAGCAGCAAGCCCTCCACACCCACACCCACACCCCCAACCCACACCCACACCCACACCCACTCTTCTGAAGTGATGGGGGCGTTTGTGCTGGGCCCCCTTCCCCTTCCGCTCTCTGGCTGGTTAACTGGCTGATCACAACACCTGGAATCAACTTCTTTAAGGATCTCTTTGAAGCAACTCTGTGCGGGGCTGGGTTCGCAAGCTTCTGAGTCCCATAAAGCTCTTCAGCTAACAGGGTGTCAGGCCCTGTTTTGTGCAAAGAAGTTCGAAAGTGCACACACCCCCTTTAGTTTTGCCCGCTTCCGCCTCCCTGTTGTGGCTGCACCCGAGAGCAGAAAGCGAAGCTTCTTCCGAAGGAAAATCAATCTGTTCCACGAGGCAAGGAGAGCTTTTCCCTGTGGCACAAATAGCCGTGCTTACAATCGAGGCAGTGTTGGTGTGAAATCCGCAGCACCAGCGCCTTTCTGCCTGGCTGTCAGTTTAACCTTGTTCTCCTCGAAAGGTTTGTTCTCAGCGGAGACGATTTCCCTTGTTCCTTGATCACCAAATAGCTGAAACACGCCTGCATTCTGTGGCATGCAATTTCTTTGCGCCTCTAGTTAGGCTTGCCTTAAGTCTTGACACGGTTTATGATGTACAGAACATGCAGCGGATGAGCTCATAAGAAAAATAAAAGGGATGCTTCAGGGGAGCCGTGCTTGGGCGGAGGCTACCCTTTCCCCAAGAGTGGGTGCACGTTTTGGTGCAGGGATGATGCAGGGGATCATTTTGGGGAGAAGGGGGCTGGCCGAGTGCTGGGAACGTTTTTCTCCCCGCCTGATTCTGCCTATCACCCCATCGGCATCCCGGTTCTTTTAAACTGCTGGAGTTCAGGAAATGAATCCGAGAGGGATAAGAGGGGGGATTTGCAGGAGGGAAGAGCAAGTGAAGCGACCGATCTGCGGCCTGTCCAGAATTTCTGGGCCAGTATAGCCTGGAGGGGTGTCACTCGCCAAGGCGCTGGGCTGTTTCGCCTCGGTCTGGCCCGTAAAGGCAGCCCTAGCGCAGTGTGTTTCTGATGCTTCCCATCAGTGGTGGGGCTGCAGCTTCAGGGGGGACGCAGGAGTGGGGGGATCCAGAGATCCAGGAGCAGGACACGAAAGCAAAACTTCACGTGCCTCTGAAATGGGACCTCCCCAAGGGGTTCTCGGCAAGGCTGGGGGACCAGGGCTGTGGCAGTGGGAATGCTCAATAGCACAGCTACTTCGGGGAGGCAGGGCCATGTGAACTGGCCCTCTCACCCACCGCTCTCCAGAGACTTTAGGTACGATTTCTTGTCCATCAGGTTTGACCACATTACTGGTTAGAAGAAGAAAAGGGGATCAGAGGCTGATTCCGAAAGGTTCTGGATTCCTACAGCTCCCACGGCTGAAGGTCCGAATTTCCGAACTTTTTCTGGCCATGAATTTTCTGTTAGTCCTGGATCCAGACAAAGGCAGTTAAAATCGTGGAGCACTGAGTAAAATCCCGCCCCACCCCGCCCCGCCCCGCCCCACCCCATCCCATCCTGACTGGAAGGGAAGTGGGTTTCATGGAGTGTGGCCTACAGCGGAGATTTTGGCTGAAATGGATTGGGAGAGGCTGAGGGTGGCCTACAGCAGGGGGCGCCAATTAGCTGATTTTGGCTAACCCTCAAAGAAGCTAACCAGGTTGGATCTAGCTCTTACGTGGAAGAGAGACCACCAGGAGATCACAGGGTGGTTGGGTAGCCCGGGAGAAGGCAGTGGCAAACCACTTTGTTGTTGTTGGCAAGAAACGTGCCTGGATGTGTTCATGAGGCTACCAGGAGCTGAGCTCAAAGAAATCTTTCTCTAATTTGTGGTTGAAGCAGCATATTGTTTGAACCAGGCCATTCCAATAAGCCAGAATATACTTTATTGGTTACGCGAACCCAATAATCATATTTTATGAACACGTATTTGTGGTTTAGCATGTTCCCTGGACCCATCTCTTGGATTCCTTGAATGGAGCCCCCCAGTATTCTCCAATCACGGCTGTATCCCTTGCTGACAGAGCTGGGGGGTCTTGGTAGGGGCAGAGATAAGGGATGCTGAGAGGCTGGAGAACTGCCCCTTCAGCAAAGGATTGTTCCAGGGCCGCTGGGGAAAAGCCTTTCAGCAGGGCTGTCAGCTCGAAAGATAGAGATATCTCCCGACACGCTCCAGCACGGCTTCTTTAGCATGGCACATCGTGGCATTTCTGACCCCCCACCACATCTTCTCCCCCGCCCCAAAGATTGCTTTTGCTTTCCTGGGTTTTTGCAGCTTCCTGCCTGCCTGCCTGCCTGCCCAGGCCACCAAGGAACTAAATGGGGGGGGGGGGCTTCATGTCTTGGCTTTCCAGGGCATTTAGGGGTGCGCAAGCCATTCAACCGTGGTGGTTCCCCTTTGGGAGGGTCTGGGCAGGCAGAAAGAGCGGGTCTGATCTCCGACTTTGGGCAGTCAGCTGGGAAGAACCGGAACACCCCACCGAGCCTTTTGCTGCTGGTGTCACTTTCTCAGCGGGCTTGTGTGTGTGTGTGGGTGCGGTGTCCGTTTCGTCTACGTGTGCACACGTGCTCGCTTGTAACAGCCTGGGAAGAGATTCAGTTACAGAAGGACGGGTGCTGGCCCCGACTTTCTGGCCAGAACCCCTTGAGGTCCCGCCAGGCCTGGGGCTGAGCCTCTGTCTCCTTCCCTTCTCGATCTGGACCCTTTTCTTTTTTTAAAGAGAGAGGAGAACATAGGCTGGAGAAGATTCGTGGGGATCCCCCTTTGCAATAGGTCCCTGCTCTCTAAAAAAGGAATCACGGTTTGTGGTGAGGAAGGACGGCGTGTGGCCGCCTATTTTAAATGAAAGTGTATCCCCTCTTCCTGTGATGCGGCTGTTTTTTGGTTTTTGTTTATTCAATGTAAGAAAATAAAAAGATAATAATTGAAGCATGAATATAAATCTCAGGGCTTCTCAAAGGTATTATGGCATTAAACAGTCTAAAAGTAGGAACGCTTACAGACATATTGCATTTATGTCCTGTCTTTTCTCCAGAATTCAGGGTGGGTTAGATGGGGATCTCCTCTGGTTTTAATCCCAACACAACAATCTTGAGAGGTTGGTTGGATTCAGGGAGAGCAAGTCGTCCAGGGATGCGGGCCAAACCTAGTCCAATAATATTACCAGGGCAGATGATTTCAGGAAAAACAAGGGACATTAAAAAACAAACAAACTGTGCTTGTTCTTAAACATTAGTGCATGAACGTGCTGCTTTTTCTCCTAAGGATTCATGAAATGCGTCCACTGGATCAGTGCCGTATTTAGTGGCAGAGGGAGGGTGGAAAATTTCACCAAGCACCATTACAATGATACTTTTCTCAGCTGCTGTATATCGTTATTTTTGTATTGTTTTTAATTGTTTTAGGATTGTCCGCGGCCCAGAGTTACTTGGTTGAGATGGGTGGCCATAGAAAATAAATAAATAGATAGACAGATAAATAAATAAATGAATACATTTCTAGCAAGAACGACGTATTTTATTACAGCCACTGGCCAATCAGGAACGATTTCCTTCATTCCTGACATGCTGGGATGGGAAAAACAGCGTCTTTCTTAAATTCTCCCTTCTGCGCATTGCTTTGAGATCTGGGTGTCCCTAGCAGGATTTTTGTTCACCATACCGATGGCCTTGTTTTTAGGATCTGGGCTAATGGAGCGGGGAGAGACTCGGCTCTGTGCGAGCAGCTGATCCCCAGTCACATTTGGTAACCCAGTGCAAGGGATCTGGGGTGGGTCTCTCAGAGTTGGCCACCCCAGTGATGCTCATCCAAAGTCATAGGGCCAAGCCTGCCCCTTTTGACAATGTCCCCTTCTGGATTCCATGGAAGGTCCACCCAGCACGGACATCTTTTGAAGCCATGTCCCCCCCAGACAAGGCAGGCGGTTCTAGCCCACCACCAGTCGTAATAGGTTCTAGAGGGGATGCTATCTGACCTCTTCGCAGGAGTAAGTGCAGCTTCGGAGCCCAGCAAGTGTGAGGTGTAAACTGTGAGATTGTGATGGTTGGAGGTCCTTCCTTGTCTGAGTCTGGGATGGGTGATTGCGAGAGAGAGCCTTCTTGGTGGCGGCCTCCAGGGCAGGAATGTCCTTTCTTGGGGCACAGCTGTGTGTTTCAATGCTCTACAAGGGGCTCTGGGATTCCTGTGCGTTGCTTTTATTATGGCTACCCCAGTTGGGTTGCAGAATGACAGATGGGCATCAGAGGGGAGCAAAGTGCAATTATTTGTGCCCCCACGATCACCTGGGACTTGGTTCGATTGAAGACTTTGTCTCTTGGCCTGGTGGTGATGCTGCTACGGTACATTCAGCACCAAATTCAGAGGCCCTTTCGAGTCAGTCCGGTGGCTTTGCTTGAAGTAACAGGAAAAAGAGGGCCCTGAAGGTTGGGTTGGGACCAGTCTGGAGATGTGGATCTGCGGGAGCTAAGATGCCCATGAAGACCTGGGTGTGTGTGTTAACTTGTCTTCCCCTTCACTGGTCTTGGGGGGCGAGCAAGCAATATCTGTATGGGTTCATGTAACAGGCCCGACCCCGGTTAGTTACCCCAACAGGATAGCTGTGTTTAGAGAACATCTGTACACCCCTTTCCCTGAAACCTCACTGTTGTTTAATGTGATGGACTGACTCACATCATGCCCGGATTCCTACCACATCTGGAATCCCACTAGCCAACCCTGCTTTTCCTGAGTCTGGCACGTGGCACGGCCCCAACCCAATTAAGAACAAGGGTTGGGAGTGGAGTGGCTCTTTTGTCTCTCCCACCCACCCCCAACCTCGGATTTCATGCTTAACCCTCAGGGTCACGGGTGTCACAGGGTGTGGTCAAAAATGTCAAGCTGGCAGAGCTGCCATCGCTCGGTCATGGCTGCCACCGTGACTTTTGTGACCACACCCTGAGGACACCCCCGCTGCAGGCAAGAGGAGTAAGAGAGATGCCAAACCAATGGTGCCATCTTCCCAGGAGGGCTGAAGGTGCCAAGGGCTTGCTGGTGAAAGCTGCCCATGGCACGGGTGCCTCCGTCCCCCCGGCTCCCGCCGAGTCCCCGTTTCATGGCTGGCGGCGGCCCTTCCCTGAGGTCAGCCGGCGGCTTGGAGCCTCCCCAGCAGAAAGCCTGGTCTTTTTGCCGCCCTATCCTGGGACGGGCAAAGTGCCCTCCCGTGTCGCCCCTTCCCCGCTTTCGGGCGAAAGCCCTTGCTCCATCCAGCGCAGGCCTCCCCGCCAACTCTGGACTCCGAAGCCCGCCGCCGGCGGATGCCAACCCCTTCGGCAACCGGCCCGCGCGCCAGGCGGCCCGGCTGGAAGCCCCGGGCTGGGAGGGGGCCAGCGGCGGCGGGGCGGGGGCGTCGTTGTCTCTCTGCGCCCCGCAGGTCCCTGGCTGCCCTTGTGGGAGGTCGGGGGGCAGCTGCACCCCGCAGGCGAGCCCGGCTCTGCGGGAAGGAGGAGGGGGCGCCAGGCGGATCGCGGCCCCCGCCCCCTATCGCGCGGCGAGTCAGCCGGGCCAGGCCTGGCTCCCCGGGGGCGGGTGGGCGACGGCTGCCAGTCCCGGAGCGGCCGTCCTGGCGCTGGCCGGGAAGCGCCGCTGCGGGCGCGCCTGCTGCCCGGACTGCTGCGCGCAGGGCTCGAGGAGGGGCTGCCCGCGGAGGCGGAGCGGGAGGGGGCGCAGCGCCGGCCGGGCCCGGGCAGGGGCTGCTCCCGCGGCGGTCGCGCGCCCGGACCGGCGAGGAAGAAGAGCTGCGCGGCGGGGCCGAGCGCCTCTCGCCGTCTCGCCGCGGCAGCCCACCAGCCCACCCGCGGTCGGACCGGCCCCGGCGCCTTGCGCGGTTCGCCTGCCTTAGTCGAGCCCGGAGCCCTCCTTCCTCGCAGGGGCGGGGGCGTGGAGCGGGAGGGGCTGGCCCGGCGGCCCGCGGGGAGCGAGGCGGGACCCGGACGCGGGGCTCTCCGTCCCGGCGCAGCCCCTTCGCCGCCCTCCTCCGCCTGGCGGGGCAGGTCGAAATCAAAGGCGAAGAGGAAGGTGTCCGCCGAGAACATCTCTGCGCTCTGAGTTCTCCCGAGTTCGTCTCTCCTTAAGAGCCAGGTATACTGCTTCTGACGCCTGAGGCTCTGTGACAGCAGCCGCGGGCAGCCTAAGCGTCTGTTACAACCCCAGTGCCATCCGGGCTCACATGCAATGGCCCGCAAAGCCCCGCTACAGAAGCGCGTCAGGCGCGGGGGGTCTTCCTCCCCGCCCCCTGGATGTTAAAGCTGCCCCAGTCGGCCGCGGCCTCCTGCTCGCGACTTTCTTGCGGCAACGACGGCGGCGTTCCCAAACACCTTCGTGGGAACCGGCCCCTTTTCTGCGCTTGCACAATACACGGAACCGGGTCTAACCAAACTAGCGGGGTTTACACAATGCACAGAGGGAAAAGGAGAACAATCCCTAACCAGATTTGCCGTGGGGTGCAGCTAAGGACGGTGGGCTTTTGCTTGACCGGATCGTTGGAGATCCTGGCCCATGAATGTTAGCTAAAACGATTCCTTTGCTGTCCTTCCTTTCCCTGCATTTAGCTTTGTGGAATGATCTTGGGTTTCTGTGCTAAAAAGATCCAAATGTTCACTTCAGTAGGACTTAAGTCTGTGTTTTTCAACATTGGCCACTTTAAGATGGGTGGACTTCAACTCCCAGAATTCCCCAGCCAGCCATGCTGGCTGGGGAATTCTGGGAGTTGAAGTCCACCCATCTTAAAGTGGCCAAGTTTGGACAACACTGGTTTAGAGGGAGAAGAAAAGAATGGTGACCCCCTAATAAACATCACCTTTTCTTCTCCCCGGATTGGTGTTTGGGGCAATTAATGAAGTCCCTGGGACCCCAAGGGGGAGGGTGGTCTGCAGCTCTGCTCTTGACGTCTCCAGGATATCTGTTACATCGGATTTATATTAATATTTTTAAAAGAACCTTTTAATTTTAAAAAATGGGACGGTGGCCTCATACAGAGGAGAGCAGAGGGTTTTAGCGTCTTTCTTGCTTCCAGGAATACCTCTGGGTCCTCAGAGGCATTTTTAGAAAGTCAAAATGGGGGTCGGGGTGTAGCTCAGGGCTGGTTGTGGTCCACTAGTCCAGAAAATAAGAGGGGGGAAGGCAGTTGAGCAAGGGGTCCCACCAGGCTACTCGTGGGGAGCAACTTCACCCATCTACCATCCAATCCATGGTTGTTTTAGGATAGGTTGTGCCCACCCTGGCCTTCCTTGAGTGTCCCCAGCAAATGAGGACCAGAAATAATGGGTACAAATTGCAGCTCGCTAGATGTTGCTTCAGGGTGAAGAAAAAACTTCATGATGGCAAGTTCTGTAGGACCTCTATCTCTGGAGGCTTTCAAGAAGACGCTGGATAGACATTCCTCACAGAAGGCTTCATGGGTTGTCTTGCCCGTGTGCCTTTGGCCCCTTTGAAGACCACCATGCTATCCCCGCTTGAAAGCTGTTGGGTTTGGAAGCGGCCGGGGGGCTCCCAGCGCCGGTTCTTCCAGAAGACCCAAGATGTTCTGCCCCTTTGTTACGAAGTCAGCCACAACACAGAACACCTTGCAGACTGACCCGACTGAAGTGGGGCCACCTTCTGTGTGAACTGCTCCCCCCCCCCCCAAGTGTCATATCTGGGATTCAGATAGAGACAAAAGCATTTGCTGATTGCTCTGATTGTTCAGAGGCAGAGAGTCCCAAACGCTTTTGAAAAATCCTCAGATGGAGCTTCCATAGTCATTTCTTCGGTGGCTCTCGGCTGACAGCGAACGGCCCTGGCCCTTTTCTTTAAACTGGCATTTGGTGAGCTGTTATTGCTCGTGTCCTAATCTCTCTAACGATCTCATGTTTTAAACAGGCTGCAATTCTTTGATCCAATCTTAGCCAATTTGGTTGGGATAGCTCTTAATTGCCTGTGGGTTTTTTTCCCGTTGTGGATGTTACTGTTGCTGGTTCTTTGGGCATTTTCCACTTAGGGAAGGGTAAAAGTTGAAATGAAAAGCTTGGTTTTTCTGAGTAACACAAATCTCGGCTGGCTGCTTGGAAGCTGAGCCAGAACCTCCTTTGAGAGACGTGCCCGGGTGCTGGTGGCCGTCTGCAGCCGCCATCGGGCAAACCCAACACAACTGACGTGGCTGGCTGAGGGTTACGGGAGCTGGAATCTTGCCCTTTGACGGGGTGCCATGGTGGCGAAACCGCTCTCGGGGTTGATTCCTGATTCCCCAAATCCAGGTGATCGCTGGTTTGGGAAGCGGTGGTGGGTTTTCAAGAGGAGGAAGCCACACCTGAGTGGGTTTCACTCTGAGGACCCTTGTCCGCCCGTTTCAGCTTTGTGACCGGTGTGTCTGTCACACTGTCAGGGTGGGGAAGCCAAGGCCCTGGGTGCCCAGAGAAGCTGTTTCCCTTGAGGGCGAAGACCGACTTTGGGCAGGTGGATGTGCCCAGACCTTCCCGCAGTGGAAGACCTCAGCTCCCAGTCCTGGACCACCCCCTTGTCTGAGAGCTGCGGTTGCTGCCGGCCAGAGCAGGCAGGGCTGCCTCGAGTGACCCAGCAGTCTCAGTCCATGGGAGCAACTCCGGACCCTGACCCAAGCAAACCCGCTCAGCTCTTCCTGTCCTCTGCCTTCCCGGAGGCTGACCCCGCTTGGCCTCTCTGTCCTGCCCCGTCCAAGGGCCAGGCTTCAGGGGGCGCGGGGGGCAGCGCTGAGCCCTCGGCTCCCACGGCGTCTGGCTTAGCAGCCTGCAGAGGCAGAGGAGGGGAAGGTCAAGTTGCAGCCTTGGGGTGTTTGCCCTCCTCCTTCTGCAAACATGGATGCAGACAGGAACCGGGGAGGGGTCCTCTGAAGCCGCACTCAAGGGCTGTGCGGAGGTGAAGATCCTGCCTCCGGGGGGCTGGGGAAGGGGAGGGACAGGGGGCAGGGCACCTGGAGCCTGTCTGGGCCTTCCTGGGACGTCATCCCGGCTCGGCTCAGCTTGAGACAGTCAAGTGGGAAAGTGCCCATGAGGACTTCCTGGTGGACCTCGGCTGGCAGTCAGGCAGGGGACAGGAAGAGGCCACAGAGTTGATATGACACATGTTAAGTCAGGCAAACACTAGAGCAGTGTTTCTCAACCTTGGCCACTTGAAGATGGGTGGACTTCAACTCCCAGAATTCCCCAGCCTGCTGGGGAATTCTGGGAGTTGAAGTCCACCCATCTTCAAGTGGCCAAGGTTGAGAAACACTGTTCTAGAGGCTGCATTCACACAACCTGCTAATCTTGATAAATCTTTGGGGTTTGGCCTGTTGTATAACCAGGCCCGTTTGGTTCGTTTGGGGTTCAGAGCCTTGTGCTAACTTAGAAAACGGATTAACACACTTGCTGGGTTAAGGAGGCTGTGTGGACGCAGGCATGGTGTCCTTCCATCTGTGGTTTTCCAATTCCCTCCTTCCCTGCCTCCATCTTTCATCTGGAAGAGTTGCAGGGGCAATTGTGGGGGGGGGAGGGGGTCAAAACGTCAAGAGGGCAGTCGTCGTGCGAGGGAAGCCCTGCCCCCTTGTCAAGCGTGTCCCAGAGGCAGCCCGTGCGAAAAGGGGTGGGGCTTCAATTGCACGGTTGCTACCCCCCGTCACTTTTTTGACCCCCTCCCCATGGATGCCCCTGCCCCAAAGACATGTCTACTGTGCCCTCCTTCCAAAAGCGCCCCCTTTCTGCCCCAAGCAAAGCCTTGCTTCCTCTTAGCACCCCTTTCCCCTGCCAGCTGCCCTCTCGACGTGTGGCATCAGTCCTGGTGGGCTCTGGGTGATGGAGGATGGGAACTGGAGTCCCGTGTACCTGGAGAGCAGCGGCCTGAGGATGCGAACTTAGCAGAGCGCGCTCCACAAATCTTTTACTGCGTAGCCATCCCACCCTACTCAACGGGGCGATGCATTCATGCCACCCCCTGTTCATGCCCCCTGGCTGTGTCCTTTCCAGTCTAAACCCGCTGATAAGAACAAGGTGGGTGGCCTAAACGCACCACCCCGTTTATCCCCCCTCCCCAAAAGCAGAAGGCTCCCTTGAGGGGCTGGTGGGGGAGACGGGGCTCTGCCTGGCCGGGGCTCCTGCTCCTTCAGGGCCCAGATGCCAGGCAGGGAGTGGCCACCAGCCTCTCTCGCTGGCTGGTTGGCTGGCGGGGGGGGCTGCCTCGCAGGGAAGAGCCACGCCGGCTGAGGAAGTGGGCAGAGCGAGCCTCTTGCTCAGGCGGGCGGGCGGGCGGGCGGGCTCGCCTTGCCTCCCCTCCTCGGCACTTCCACGGAATCCAGCAGGCCAGGCGGAGCTCCAGGGATGGGTGCTGGACATGGAGACCTTCTCCGAGAGTGTAAGCGGCTTCTTCGATTCCTCTCTGGGCTGAAGGGTGGACGGGCGCGGGCTCTGCAGCCTCCCAAACGCCTCGGCTGAATTCACTTGCGTCCCCGTTTCCACCGCTCTTTGGGGAGGAGGGTTGGCTCGATTTAATCTGTACTCTTAAACTTTCCCTCCTTCCCTCGTCTTTCTCTTCTCTTCTCTTCTCTTCTCTTCTCTTCTCTTCTCTTCTCTTCTCTTCTCTTCTCTTCTCTTCTCTTCTCTTCTCTTCTCTTCTCTTCTCTTCTCTTCTCTTCTCTTCTCTCTCCCCCTCCCTCCCTCCCTCCCTTCTCTCTCACCCAAGAGAAAGGGGATTCCGTGAAGTTTTGATGTTTCTCTCTTTCGAAACAGGGATGGGTCTGTAAGGCCATACCTGGGACCCCCCTCTGCTGCGTCACTTTTTAAAAATTTCCTTTGGGGACCTGTGAAAGAGCTTGCCCCGTCCTCCTGCCCTCCAGGCAGGGGCCCTGCTGGCTGGGGATGATGGGAGCATTCCAGACCTCCAGGTAGCTGTAGAGGGGGAAGACTCGTGTAAATGATCCAGGACTAAGAGCGAGGTGGAAGAGTAGCTTTTGTGCCAAGATGGAGCAACTGCCCGAGAATTAGGGCGCAGCCTTCCCCTTGCCTCTTGGGAGGTAGATACGGTATTTACACCTCCAGATCATCTGGATTTTCTCCCCAGAACTCCGCCTCCCATCACCGCTGCTTCCCCCTCCTGATCCCAAAGACAAGCCCCCCACCCTGCCTCTTCTACCCAAACTAGGGCACTGACGGCGATGGTTTTCACGGACTTTCCAAGAAAACCGTGTTTCTGATCGGAGTTCTTTTCCTTGGTAGACGGCAACTGACCTGCAGAGACCCAAGGGCCCTGTTAAGCCTGGGGCTGATGTTTCTCATGGCTGCGTTCGCCCCAAACCCTTAACTGGGTTAGTCTGAAAGCTTGTGACTATATTCACACAACCTGCTCACCTTGGTTAGTATTAAGCTTGGCTTCTTTGGGGGTGGCTTACGGTCTTTGTGCAGACCCAGCCCACAATGTCACTGTATGCTTTGCCTGCGTTGTGTAAGCGTGGAAAACAGGTGAATTCAGTGGCCAGGTTAAGTGGGTCGTGTGAACGCAGCCTCTGGGATTGTGTTGATGGTTTTATTTCCGCCGTATACAAGGGTGACCTGTGGATGAGAAGCTGGGTCTTGTGTCTCAGTCTTTTTCTTTTTCTTGCTTGCGAGTTCGGTGGACTTTAGCAGGATGGAGAGCAGGTGACATTTTAGGAGCGTCGTCCTGCTCCGGGGGGAGCTGAGGATGCCGTCAGAGAAGCTCATCCCCTGATGCAAATCAGCTTTTGCTCGGCGATGTGCAAAAGATGGGCTGAGTACGACATCGAGTTAATTAGAGGGGGCAAATGACATCTTTTAAGGCTGAGATGACAGGACTGCTCTGCTGCGGCTGTTGTTATGTAGAAGGAACAGGAAGGGAAAAAATGTCTAAATGCAGCACGTTTGTTTATTCCTCGCCTTTTGGCTACCCAAAAAATAGAAAGGAGACATGATCTTTTCTAGCGGGCACCGGCCTGGGGCTGGCCATGTGTTCTTGAACGAGGGTGGCAGCCCGGGAGAATAGCAGCCCAACTTCCCCAACCTGCGGGGCTTCCATCATTCCCAGATGCACTGCTAGAGAGTTCTGCAAATGCCGTTTTGCTGCCTCGGGGGGGTGGGGCGGGGAGGGGAGGGGAGGGGAGGGGGGCAGGTATCGGGTGGGGGCAACCTGAGCTCACCAGCCACTCCATCTCCCCTCATTCTACTAATCTGCCTTTGCAAAGCTCATGGATTTATTCATATATATTTGAGATATTTGAGCGTAAGATGCTACGGCGAATGATGGCCCTAATTTCTTGGAGGCAGGACACGCAAGAATCTAGGTCTCTCCATCACGTGCAAAAGCGATCTCAGGTGTAGCTGGAGGTGCCAATATTTCCAGACTCTGGGGACCCCTGTGGCCTATTATTAATATTATTATTATTAATTAATTAATTAATTTCTATAGCTGCCCGTCTCAACCAAGGGATGCTAAAACAATAAAAACAGTGAAAAATAATACAGAAATTAATATACGCAGCAGCTGAGGAGCAGCTGATCCACAAAAAGAAGCAGAATTATGGGCAAGTTCCTCCAGAGAGGATGGGTGCAGGGCGGCCCGTCCTTGCCTCTGAACACCCGCGGAGGAATCAGCCAGAGGCAACGCCAATCGCCTCTCAAAATTCTCCGCCCAGTTTGCAGCTCGGTAGCTGGGGGGAGATTTTCTCCAAAGGTTTCTGGGAGAAGGGGAAATCTGGCTGGCTGGGGAATTCTGGGAGTTGAAGTCCACCCATCTTAAAGGGGCCACGTTTGAAAAACACTGCCTTAGAACGAAAGGCAGGGTAACTACAGTCATCCCTTGGCTAGCACATTATTAATAAGTGCAGGGACGCTCCACCACACCCAGGAGGAAATTTCCAAAAATATCTTCCCTGAAACAACTTCTAAGGCAACTTTTAATCAAGTTCAGCGACAACTGCTTTAAAAGGCAAAGCATTTCTCTGCCAGCGCTGGCACAGGCAGGATGCTTTTGAGAAAGAGAAAGATGATGTTGATGATGATATTATTATTATTATTATTATTATTATTATTATTATTATTATTATTCTTCAAAGAAAGGTTATGTCTTCTCCTGGCTAGCTAAGACAAGCTAAGCATCTTTTGCAAAGCCCAGCCCTAAATATTACTGGAATAATTCACCGTGCCAGGACTTAGCGATGCTCTCGGAGGCGGATTCCAGAACACCCTGGCGAATCTGGGGCTGTTTGACCAAATTAATTTTTTTCGTCCTCCGCGGTGGGGTGAAGCCCTCCTGGTGCTTCCGTAATTGGCAGCAGGTCCGTGGCTGATGGGAAGCCCCGTGCAGGCTTTTTGTGGGTAACAATAAAAAACGAACTCGCGATTTACGGTTGCGATGGTTAGAAAAAATCGATCGTAGAAAAAAGAGAGGGCTGGGTTTTTTTGGGGGGGTGGAGTAAGAGGTAATTTTGTATTGGTACCTATAATTGTTGTAAAGAAAATCGGAGGCTGCTTTTTTCTATTTCTTTCTATTCTTTCCTTTTGCGCTTCTGACTTCTTTCTTGTCCTCTTCCTTGTTCTCCTTCTTTCTTGTTAGTTCTTTATTTTAAAAAAACATTATATACACACACACACACACACACATACATACATATACATATATATACAAAAATATATATATATTTAGCGGAAGGATCGTCTTTTCAGGACTTCTGGAGGCCTGCCCAAAAGAGAAGGGCTGACCCAGAGTTTTGCCATGGGTCTGGGGCAAAGGGCAGAGTTTCTTGGGGGGGCTTCCAGGGGTCTGCCTCCCAGCCCCTCTTTCTCCCCGACTAACTCCCTGCCTGGCTCTAAATCTCAGCCGCAGCCTCTCCTCCGGCCCTGGACCAGTCCCGTTGCCCAAAACCTGCATCTTGCATTTCCGAAAAACTAAGCCGGCCTCTTCTTTTAAGAATGGACGAAAGAAGGAGCAGGCTGGATTTCTGAATGGGAGCCCAGCCGTCCCGTCTTGCTGTCCCCGCCACTGAGCTGTACAGCCATCCGGTCCCCTTGGCGGTCGGCTGGATCTGCCGGCTCGCGGTTCAATGCAATTATCGGCTGATGCTCCTATAAATCACAGCCTAATTGATACGCGTTAGCAGCCTTGCGCAGGAGCTAATCGGGTGGAGAGGCTGAGCCGAGGCGGGCGTTGCAAGGATCCTTATTTACAGGAGGGAGGACTTCAGGGCGAGGAAAGGGGGTTGAGAGCAGTCAGAGCAGTGCTTCTCCACCTTGGCCCCTTGAAGACAGCTGGGGAATTCTGGGAGTTGAAATCCAGACGTCTTCAAGGGGCCAAGGTGGAGAAGCACTGAGTTAGAGGATGGGAGAAGTGTCCACTCGCCTTCCTATCCTGCAGGTCGACCAGGATCTCACCTGCCTGGCTGAGCACCGAGAGAAATCCTGGGCAACACGGTGCCCGATCTTAGCTACCCAGCTTCCCGGGCCTGTTGGAGGCAGAGGCTGGCATTCCCCCAAGGGCTCTAGCTTCCTGCTTCAAACAGCCAGATCCCCAATTAGGAGGACAATTAAAGATGCCTGCCTGCCCAACTGCTCTTAAAGCCGACAATTACTGGGGGTGGGGTGGGGGGCAAGTTTCAGGCCAGTTGTGGGAAATGCCAGGAAAGAACGGGATGTTTCTGTCGGAGGATCTCTGGGGTCTGGAGGTGCACGCCCCCCTGGACCCGACTGTTTTGAGCATCTTTAGATTTGTCCATAATTATTTGTCAGCTAAGTTGGTCCAGACCTGTTGATCTTCAGGCTGGGTGAGGTGGCACGAGGTCTTTTCTTTTGGGGCTGGGGGTTTACCCATCATGCTGCCCTGCCAGTGTTGCATGTGGGGGTGTGCATGGGTGCGCATTGTCCCGTTCTCGTTTGCCTGTACTGCAACTGTGCCACCTGTCACATGAATTCCTGGGACGTGCCACGTGGGCTGGTGGGAACCAGCGTGGTTGCAATATGGATTCTGTGGGTGAAACTGGATTTAACTGGCGCCTCCAAAGTGCAGAGCGAAACCTGGTGCAGAGGATGGTCCACCAAGCCCAGGAGGGGTGTGGGGACCCTCAGCAGCCTTTGGAGACAAATCCCTCCAAAATGCCACGAGCCTCTTCCTGCAGAGTGACTACTAAAATGGAATATGAGTTCCTTCCCACCCCCACTGGTTTTCTTTCTTTCTTCCTTTCTTTTTGCAAAAGTGCTTCCTTAGCAGATCTAATTATCGTAGTGAATTGCCGTCTGCTCCAAAAATGTGTCCTTCTGTCAAGATGGCGCTTATTCAGGTTGAAACGCTTTCTTTGACGGGAAGGAGTGTGATGTGACGAGCAGCAACAGATTGGGGGAAGTGGGGGGGGGGTGGTGGAGGGGGGAGGGAGAGGAAGGAGGCAGGGCTCCTGGGTTTAATTCTGGTTCCAGGGAGAAGAACCTCGTTTAGATGCTCCAGAGAGTGGAAGGTTGGGAGTTACTGGTGCAGGTGAAGGACTGTTGATCTCCACCCAACTTAAAGAACGAAAGTCAGGTTTGAGAGGTCGCGTGCTTTCCAAAGTTCCCAGTTTAAATCAGCAATGACCCCAACCTCTTGGTGAAGCAATCCTTGTTGGTCATCAAAAGGTCAAAGCCAACCAAGGCTGGTTACCTCTTTTTTTCAACCCCCTTTCTACCTCTAGCAAGCTGTAACACAGGGCCGTCTGTGGGAGGCTTGGGTTATGAGGTCACGGCCACCATATTGACTTGACCTCTCCCCGCAGAGGCCTCCACACAATGGGCAGGTTAGCACGAAACGGTGAGGGTCGAGACCCCAGTCTTTCTCTAGTGGACCCTTGTCAGAGGCTGGAAGAGTCCCTGGAGGTGGTGGAAAGGAAGCAAGCAGACCACTCATAGCCTTCTTCAAATGCCTACAAAGATGTTTCCCACGAGAAGGTGATGATCTCTTCTCTCTGGTGCCAGGGAGCAGGACATGGAGTAATGGATTCCACTTATGGGATGCCAGAGGCCAGCTGAATGCTAGAGGAGAATTTCTTACAGTCAGCAGTTTGACAAGAACCTAGAGAGGAGATGGGCTCAGCTTCATTGGGTGTATTCAGACAACGGTCTGCCTGGAGGCTTTAATCCAGTGTTTCTCAACCTTGGCAACTTTAAGATGAGTGGACTTCAGCTCCCAGAATTCCCCAGCCAGCATGGTCCCTTGGTGGACCCTTCCAGCTCTTGGGTTTGAGGGCTCCTGATCTGCATCTCAACCCAGAACTAACTGCAACTGAAACACTTGGCCCCCCTTTCCTGGTCTCAGATAGCATCCCCAAACCCTCAGTCCCTGTTGTTTTGCCCCAGCGTCTCTGCAGCCCCAGTCCCAAGCTGGATCCTCGACTCACCCACAGACCGTCACAAATGGCTCCGTCACCCCCGGGATATGCCCAAGTGCCCCCATTGAAGAACCATCGGCTTAAAGGGGGTGGCAAGGTAACCCTAAAATGGGGAGAAATTCCTTGGGTCAGGATGCAGACAAAAAACAGGCAGGGCTTTGATTATGCTGTGATGGCTGGCCTCTTTTTTTTTAATAAATTTTTATTGCTTTTTAATTAATCACAAAAAAAGAAAAAGAAAACACAAAAATAAGAACACACTATCAAGGAGAAGAAGAAGAAGACATTAAAAAGTGCCATTCCCGGACGTGGTAGCTGGCATCTTGACGTTTTCATAACGCCCGGTGGGCAAGCCTGCGTCACCCCGCAGAATTGCTAAGCGCAGCGCTTGAGAAAGATGCCCCCCAAGCCCCTGCTCAGGCGGGGCTCTAGCCAGACCCCCCCCCCCCACAACCCGTGGATGGCAGAGAAAGCAGGAGGGGCACCAAAGGATGTTTCGTAGGCACTTTCTGGCTTGGGGTCCAGGTTGGCCGGCTCGTCTGCGAGGCCTTCTGAACCGACTCTGGACCGAGTGCCTGGTCCTCGGCTCTTCAGCTGGGCATCCTGGAAGCTACTTTTTCTCACCCACCCGGCTCCTTTGCAAGATTTCTCCCTGCTGCAGGCCGGTCCCTCTTGGCTTACCAGCAGTGGCTCAGGGGAGGGACCAGGCAGGGGGGCAGCTCTCAGGTGCCCAAATAAAATAGGGGGCAGAGCTGGGATCGGCAGATGGTGTGGGCAGAGGACAAGGAGTAATATCTTCCATGCTCTGAAATGATTGGCCTTTTAGTCTCGGTGGGGGCACGGTTTCTTCAGGTTCAAAGGGCGAGGCAGCTCCAGCACTCCCATCATCCCCTCCCCACTTTTCCATCACATTCCCATTTTCCAAAGTGGTGAAACATTCCCGGAGCAGGGCCAAGCCAGGATCAGCAGGAGTCTCTTAACAGCACCTCTGGCAGGATTTGGTTTTACGACCGGCAGAGAAGGGGAGCGGAGATGGGGGCTGCGCAGCCTTCCTGCAGATTCACGGGGCTGCCTTAGATGGCAGGGGGAGGCAGCGCTGAGACCCCGTGCTTGTGGGTTCCCCACCTCCCTTTCATAGCCCTGAAGGCTTGGAGTGGGGGGGGGGGAGTCCTCAAGACGACGTCTCCCCTGGGCCCCGACCAGGAAGGAGCTCCAGCCATCAGTCCCTGCCAGGAGCATCAGTGGGATGTCGGTGGGCGTGAAAAGGTCAAGGGGGTGGCCACAACCCTGCAATTGAAGCCCCTCCCCCCCTTTTTAAAGATTAGCTTGGTTCCTTCTTTTGGGGAGCTTAGTGTGTCCCCGCGAAAGTTCATGATTCAGTCTGTTGTGAATCCAGAAAAAAATGTTTTTATCCAGTAGGTTTGATGGATCTACAGCCTAAAGATGCATAGTGATCAGAGCGGGCTACATTCATAGAACTGTAGGATGTGAAAGTTGGAAGGGACCCAAGAGATCATCTAGTCCAACCGCCGCCCCAGTGCAGGGCCCCACTGCTGCACTATCCCCTCCACGTGGGGGTGGCCTTCCGACCTCTCCTTCAACACCTCCAACAAAGGAGAGCCCCCAGTCTCCTGAGGCAGCCGGTCCTTTTGCTGGGCAGCTGTTTCCCCTACAAAACTCTCCCTAATGTCCAGCCGAAATCTACTTCCTCGTTTTCTGGAATGACTTGGAGCAATTCTGGCCAGCTTCTACAAGCCAGCCCTTGAGATACCAAAGGTGGCCATCATATCTCCCCATGGTCTCCTCTTCTAACTTAGCACCCCGTATTTTCTCCTTTAATAAAAGAACAGATTTGACCCTTTTAGCCTACGGCTGTGCTTTGGAGGGTAAACTTACATGAGGCAAAAACCCAAAACCAGGCGTCAAGTTACCTGAGTTGGGGCCCAGAGAAGCAGAGGGTGGTAAGATTTTCAGATCCCCCAGAGACATCGTCTCCAGGCCAGTGACACAATTCACAGGGTACGCAAACAGTCTCCGATAGTCATGAAAATACAGAAATGTGGAGCGAAACCTTGGTTTGCCAAAGTGCAGGGGGAAGGCTGAAAGACTGGGGTTTGGTAGGGCGTGTGTTTACAGGCATCCCGTCTTTAACCACTAACCTCCCATGCTCTTTGCATGCCCAGCCATCCCACCTCCGTGTGGAAAGGACATTGCTTACGAATCAGGATGTGGATAATGTCGGAGACCAGTAGAAGTACAACATCTGGAGTCCTTGGTGCTCTCTGAGCTTGGTGGTTTGCTTGCAGACGTTGCATGACCTGTCTAGGTAACATCATCAGTGCTAGGGAGCGTGGGGTTTTCTCCCTGTTTATATACGGTGGCTTGCCCTGCCAATGTGGGTGGGGGTCTGGTTTTCTCCTTGCTAGTCCCTTGATTCAAGTTGCACTGATGACATTACGTTGTTGGGTCATGCAACGTCTGCAGGAAAACCACCCAGCTCAGAGAGCCCCAAGGACTCCACAGGTCAACCCTGAGCTCCAGAGAGTCTCTTCTATTGGCCACTTGAAGATGGGTGGACTTCATCTGGGTTTGGACCTTTCAACCGAGCAGAGATATTGCTTCTCCTCATCCTGCCATCCGAGTTGGGCAAAGGCGGTAGAATCAGGGCATTGCCCTCTCTCCAGTCCCAAACCCCGAGTCTGTTTGGAAGCCAATTCAATGTCCCGCATTGTCGGCAAGCAGTTTGTGGCAGCTGGGGAAACGGCAAACCGTGGATGAATGTAACAGGATGAAGCCCTGGGCTGACAGGAAGAAAACACCCATCTTACTCCGTAGTTGCCATGGGGACGGTGGGGGGTGCCCGATCCAGCTGGAGGGTTAAGATCCACCCTCTCCCTCCCTCCCTCCCTCCCTTCCCACCCCCATCCTCTCGCCAGATAAAGAGCCTCCAAAGATGCTCGAGATGCTTAGAGGGTGTGAATCGGCTTCCGGGTGGTTTGAGTTTGGGATCTGAAGATGGCGAGGTGGGAGGCGAGGGTTTGGGGCAGGATTCTGGTTGGGGCCTTGCAACTTGAACGCTACCCGATTTGATTCTAGCCAGTTGGAGGTTTGTTTTGGGTGCACCCGTAAGAGAATCCACCGGTTCTTTGATTCACCTTCAGATCCCTGTAAAGTGATTGAAAGTGCCCAGTTCAAAGGAGATGTTTGAAAAGGTGGTCACAGAGGCTGGATGGCCACCTGTTGGGAATGGCGTAGTGTGGATGCCTGCTCTGGACAGGGGGTTGGACTGGATGACCTCCAAGGCCCTGTCTCACCCTGACCTCCTAGACTCCTTTTTATTTTTTTACAAGAACCTTATTATAAAGAGCATACAGATGAAAGCAAGCACGAGCTAATAATCAAAGAGAAAAGTAGAAAACGAGAGGTCGAGGTCGAGAAGGAATGCGAAAGTGATGAAAATTCAAGAGAAGGGAAAAAAAGAAAAATTAGAAGAAGGATGACTTCCGACTTCTTCTACAGCAGATATAGATAAAGCATACAGTGGCCTCTTACTCTTAAACTACATCTTAACGTACATATTTTGTATAACCTGTTATTTTAACTGATCACCAAATCCATAAATCATAATTTCGTTTGTCTCCTGCAAAAAGTCCAAAAGGGGCTCTCGAGTTCTAAGAACAAGCAGGGGGTCCAGTCCACTCACGGCTCAACACCCACGCAAAAGGCAGCGTCTCCAAGAACCTTGGCAAGAGAAGTTCTGCTTTCTGCTGGAGATATGCCCCATACCCAAGTTTCCTGTAAAGAAATCAGATGCCTCCGTGCCCAATTCACTGACCCAGGGGGGTGGTTTTACCCAACATGCTACCTTCCCAGAATACAATCAATCAAAAGATTCTAACTGCACCCCGAACCACAAACTACCAAGCCCCACTTTGATCCAATCCGGTGCAGCATGTTGTGGGAATCCATGCTAAATGCATAAATCCATGCTCCATGCCTGCAGGGGAGTCAGGTAAATTGTTCCTAAAACTCCTAGTGTAAGACGGGTGGTGGCGGCGGAAAGTAATGTTGAGTGCCTTTCCGTACCAAATATTGTCTCTCCTTCCTGCTCCCCCCTAGAATTGTTATCTCTTTCTGCATAATTTATTGCGCTTAGGGGCACCGAAGGCCCCGGATTCTAAACAGAGCCCTGTTTCGAAGCTGTCTGCCTCCTGGCTTGGTTCTTAAGGACTAGAATCTTGCCTTTGCTTTTCAAAAGACTTCTGGGTGCCCGGCTTAGAGATCCTGTTCCATTAGTGGCACTTCGGGGGCAGCGGGGCCTTTCTCCTGCATGGCAGGCCCAGCTTAGAGCGATGTTTTCTCCATGCCGTGCATTCCTCACAAACGTGTTCCCCCTTTGCTTGTGAGGACGATGGCAACCTGTTAGATTCCTCTGGGGATGTCCAGCTGCTCTGCTATTTTGTGTGGGGCTGTGACTTTTCCCATGGAGGCGGCAACCCTGCCTGTCTGCCAGAAAGCCCCAGCAAGCAAAGCTGGGTTCAGTGGCCATGGAGGGAACATCTGACACCACCCCAGGGAGCATCAGGTATTTTTTAGTCCCCCCCCCCTCGCCGTCTTCTATGCGCAGCGGCTGCGGGACTGAAAAGGCTTCAGCAGGGCAGCAGCTGGCACAGAGAGGAGGAAACGGCTTCTTTCCTTCTTTCCTCCCAGGAAAAAAGGGGGGGTCTTAAGGGCCACGGATGCGCCCCTTTTCCCGTCTTACACCTCGGCCTGGATCTGAGCGGAGGTCAAGTCCCACCTTCTCCGACTGGAACCCCTCCCGTGGTGTGGGGCTGCAAAGCCAGTCCCGACTGGGAACTCTGGGAATTGTATTCCCAGGCTCAGGATCCCGCAGATGTTAGCCAGATGTTCCATCTCAGACCTCGCACACAAAACCTGATGGCGATCACGTCCCGGGGTTGGTGCTGGCAATCCCAGAGCTGTTCTGCTTCCGGACTGGGAAGTCCTGTCCCTTTCCCAATTTGGGTTCCTTCAGTGCTGTTTAAGCCAGAGACCACCGCCCCGTCTTCGAGCTGTGCCTTATCGCTGGCGCAAAAGTTTCTTTTTCTACGCCGAATTAATTCTTTAGCCATTTGCGTCTTCTTTCTCCTATGACGGCATTTCTCCCTTAGGACTAGGTGGGATCACGTGCGGATGGGTTTAAACTTTAACTACACGTTCTTCTTGGCAGTAGATGGTTCTGCGTGGATTAGGTCTTGAAAGCCCCCTCCTCCGCCAATTAAGACCCTCTAATGAGGCTTTCATTTTCTGTTTGGAGCTCCTGTAAGAGTTGGCAACCATGCTTTCGATTCTGCTCATTAACTTTGACCCGCGGTGGGTGGTAGCACTAGTTGATCTAGCAAAAAGACCCCACAGTATATGGATGGGAGACCACAAGGAAACCCCAGGGCTTCTGGGAAGTCAAAAGTCATCCCAGAAGAATGCAACAGTTCAGTCCTGTTGCCAAGAAAACAACGTGAATATGTTCATGAAGCCACCAGCTCAGTTCAAAAGAGATGTTACTCCTTGCAAAGGTGCCTGCAGAGTGTGGTCAAAAAAGTCACAATGGTGGATGCAGTGGTGCAGGAGAAGCTCTGTTTTATGTGTGCACATAAAGACCAGGTAGAACTTTGACTGCACCGTCACAGCCACCATCTTGACTTTTTTGACCAAACCCTGACTTTGCCGTTTCCTTCTAATGCTTCTATTTCGTTTCTTTTTCTTTTTAAAATTATATTGCTGCTGCTTCCAATTTTACTTTTCCTGGCTGCATTTTGTGGTCTTTTGGCTATCCGTTACTGCGGACTTATTTCAAATTATGCTTTATAATTGGCTTTAAAAAGAAAAAAAGGAAATCAGGTTTTTATTATTACTTTTCGCTTTTTTTAAAAGCTCCGTTCTTCTTCTGAAAACCTTTTGGCATCCGCTCTGGGAATTTTTCAGCCAGAAGCAGTTTGGCCAGACTTTCCTCTAAAACTTGCTTTTAAACATGAAAATGATTCCACGAGAAGCCCCAGAGGGTTTGTGCTCTCCTTTCTCTGGCTTTCTCCCCCTCCCCCCGCACAACCCGACAATCGTCTTGCCACGAAAAAACATTTAACGCAACTATGCAATAGCCAGACTGTGAGTGCAACGGTGCAATGCACTGTTAGCACCTGACTGTGTACCCCGGGAGGACTGGCAGAACAGAATTAGTCTGGCTGGAGGGAGAGGAGGGCGTGGGCTGGAAGCAAGATGCCAGCTTTACAGAGCAACAGGGAGCGTCTTTCCTCGCCTGGCGTTGGTCCCTTTGCAAGTCCCATACTGGCTGCCTTGCGCCCCGTACAAATTCCCAGCGTTCCCTAGCAGAATTGTGGGGAGAGCACGGAGAACCGCTCCGTGCCTTGCCCCGGAGAGCACAGCGACTGCACGCTCTGCTCCGTGCGCAGCTGAGTCAAGAGCTGCGTCTCGCTCGGCTGGCACATTCCGACCTCGGCCGTTGCCGGATTCTCTGCCCGAGCTCCTGGCAGCTGCACTCTCCCGATGCTTCTGGGATGAATGAACCTTCCCAATACGGAGCGTTGCTATTCCTGGCTGGCTTTTTCCAGCGGTTTCCTTTTTCTCCCGGCCGATGCAAACCTCACGGGACTGGCTCCACACCGTGGCTCTTGCTGACAGCACTGGGGCTACTGCTGACTCAAGGACCCCTTTTCGGTGAAGTCTCAGGTGTGGCTGGAGATGTCAGGAGGACTCGGCTGGTCCCAGAGGGACTATCTGAGTTCTCCAGAGGGAGGTGTTTTCTCCCCCAGATGTGCAGGCCCCAGTTCTTCTTGGAGAGTCGCTCAAGGCCAAGGAAGAGGCTCACATGCTTCTTTGACGGTAGGCAAAGAAGTCACAAATGCACCCAGGGGCTGGTCGGGTGACGCAACCACGGGATGCTGAAAGCTGGTCCTTGGAATCCCATCTCACCGGAGAGGGTTTTTAATAGCAACAATGTGGGGTCAGTTTTAATGAATAAAGGGGGGGCAGATGGAGGATCTTTTGAACGCTGTTGATTGATCCTTAGATCTTTTCTACCATTCCCTGAGTTTTAGAGTGCTGATTGGGGGGCAGGGATCGAGCCACACATGTTTGTGCTGCCCATATTCTGTTTTTAGAGTACAGGTAGTCCTTGACTTATGACCATTCGTTTAACGACCATTTGAAGTTACAATGGCACTGAAAAAAGTGACTTACAACCAGCCCTCGCATTTATGACGGTTGCAGCGTCACTGTGGTCACATGATCAAAATTCAGGCACTTGGCTACCAGCATGTATTTAGGACGGTTGCAGTGAACCGGGGTCACGTAATTACCCTTTGTGACCTTCCCAGGGGGCTTCCAACAAGCAAAGTCAATGGGGGAAGCCAGATTCGCTTAACAACCATGGCAAAAAAGGTTGAAAAATTGGGCATGACTCACTTAACAGCTGCATTGCTTAGCAACAGCAGTTCACAACCCAATTGTGGTTGTAAGTTGAGGACTACCTATATGTCAGCTTCTTGGGGCTTCCCCCAAAGTGCTATGAGGGCCCTCTGAAACAGCTGAAGGGGTGTGTCCCATAAAAGTGGGACGTGAGTAACGCTCTTACGTTACAGGAAGAGAGACTCTGGCTGGATGTTAGGAAACCCTTCCTAAGAGTTAGACTAGTTTGCCATGACCTATTTGGTCAGCTCCCCTTCCCGGAAGGTGTGAAAGCAGAAGGCAGAGGCCCCTTGCCTGGGACACTTCCGCTTTCTGCCCTGAGCAAGGGTTGGACTTGCTGGCCTTAAGGGTCCCCTCCAGCTTTAACAGTCCACGATCCCCCTTGCGTGCCTCCAAGTGAGCCCCCCACCCTGCCAGGACCCTGGGATCCATCTTGCTCACTGGCAGCCCCTCTTCTGGGGGCCACCGGGAGGGTCTTCCTCCGCCTCCCCTGCAGAGACTTGGAGGGTGAACATGGCGCTCGGGGCAGGGGCTTTGAGGGGCGTGGCTGAAGGCTCTCGGCGGGCAGGAACAGCTCCTGCCAGCCCTCGGCCCGGCCCGCCAGGCGAGCGAGCCAGGTCACGTTTTCCTGCTATTCACCGAGTGGGAGGGTGGGGAATGACCCTTCGCCCAGGGAAATGCGCTGCTGACGGTCATTTCGAACCCGGCCACCTCCTGGGGCCCTGCCCGTCCCGGCCAAGGGGAGCGAGCGAGTGAAAGAGCGCCTTTTCCTTGGCACGGTTTCCTTGCGATCCATCTGCCTGTCAGAGGAAGTGCCGAAAAGCCTCCAGCGCCTCCCAACGAGCTCTGCATCCTGACCTCTGGCCCTTCTCCGGCCGCTGCGCATAGGAGGCTGTTTCCTGACCCACGAGGGGTCACCGGGCTGCCGTTTCCCCCTCCTCCAAGAACCCGGAGGTCCCTTGCCTCGAGCGAGCAAGCGGAGGAAAACTGGCCTGGTTTTTAATTTGTTACTTTCCAAGAAGTGCTTCTGTTCCATGGCTGAGCTCCTGGCCATGCCTCCTGGACGCACATTTTCTCTTGCAAGGATAAAACTGCAGCTGGCGATGGCCATCGCCGGACTGGCAAAGATCACCTGCAGTGAATTTATTTCCACTTTTAATCCACTTTTCTGTCCTCGATGCACTACATTACAATATCCGAAATACGGCACTGATATAAGATTTAAATCAGTGTTTTTCAGCCTTGGCAAGTTTAAGATGTGTGGAGTTCAACTCCCAGAATTCCCCAGCCAGGCTTAAACTTGCCAAGGTTGAAAGATACTCATACTTCCCCAGATTTGTGGATTTCTGGCCCCAGGATTCCCCAGACTGCAGGATTCTTGCTGAGGATTGTGGGAATTGAAGTCCATACCTCTGGATGTAGCCAGGTTGATG
The DNA here is from genome assembly GCF_059951505.1 of Python bivittatus. NCBI lineage: Eukaryota > Metazoa > Chordata > Lepidosauria > Squamata > Pythonidae > Python > Python bivittatus. Next base: position 2,083,902 of record NW_028277056.1, read on the forward strand.
AAGGCTGACTAACATTAACCCAGTGTTTCTCAACCCTGACAACCTAAGATGAGTGGACTTCAACTCCCAGAATTCCCCAGCCAGCATATAACCTATATTTTCTGTCTCCTTTTCTCTGTCTTTTAAATCAGTATTAAAACCACACTCCAGAATAAGTAGCTAGGGTGGAGGAGCAATTAAGCAGCAACACAATGGTCCTTTCACATGCTAGCTGAGATCCTTTTTCAGAGACTTTGTCAAAAGTGGGGCATGGCAGCTGTTGTTTCTCTAATCAGGGTGATGATGAACCTCCCCTGGGAGACCTAGGTCCTCACTGAAATTCGCTTCCTATCGCTAAAAACCCTGGGGCTGTGCAATGCTGTTTTTTTTCATGAGGACTGGAATAAGCCAGACACACAAGATATTTTTTTGTGGAGCTGCATCTTCTACAGATAGGAAGAGTCAACCGAAAGGGAGCCACTTCGGTCTGAGCAACTGAGTCTTGATTTCAGCCAAGTGACTGCTTGGAAGCAAGGAGGTGGGCTTCCCAAAGAAAGCCCAACATTTAGCCACAGATCCATCCCTGATGGTTATTTTATGTTATCAATGGGGAAATGCTTTTTGGATTGACTTCAGAATGGACACGGACTTTGTGAGCATTCTCAGTGAGCTCCTGAGAAGACAAGGACATTTTGAAGTGGTCCAGTTCCATATTTTACCCCCCCTATTTTTCCCCTCCAAGAATGGACATCATCTTCCTGGTTTGTCATGCTGGTGCCTATGGCCTGGTTGATTATGTGACATCAAGTCACTGTTGACTCTTGGCAACTACATAGATTTTCTCCATGATGATCTGTCCCCAAACCTGGTCCTTCAGGTCTTCCAATGGTGCACTCATTGCCACTGTGACTGAGTCTATCCCCTTGCTGCTGGTCGTCCTCTTCTTCTCTTTCCTTCCACCTTTCCCAGCATCCTTGGGATCCTCTGGAGCCTTCTCCAGAGAGCTGGGTCTTCATATCATGTTTCCAGAGTAGGATAATTTGAGCGTGGTCATTTGTGTCTCAAGGGAGAATTCAGAATTGATTTGTTCTATGATCCATGTGTTTATTTTCTCGGCTTTGTTGTTCGGTTGTTAAGTCGTGTCCGACTCTTCGTGACCCCATGAACCACATCGCGCCAGGCCTTCCTGTCCTTCACTGCCTCCCTGAGTTGGCTCAGTTTCATGCTCATTGCTTCAGTGATGCCATCTAACCATCTCATCCTCTGCCGTCCTCTTCTCCTTTTGCCTTCCATCTTTCCCAGCATCAGGGTCTTTTCCAAGAAGTCCTCTCTTCGCATTAGGTGGCCAAAGTATCTGAGCTTGAGCTTCAGTATCCATCCTTCCAATGAGCAGTCAGGGTTTCTTTGACTGGTTTGACCTCCTAGCAGTCCAGGGGACTCTTAAGAGTCTTCTCGAGCACGGTATTCTCAGGCATCTTCTCCAACCCCAAAGTTCAAAGGCATCAATGCTCTTCCTCTTCTGCTTCTTCAAAGTCCAACTTTCGCTTCCATAGAGGGTCACGGGGAACACCACGGCTTGTACGATTCTGATCTAAGTATAGACACATCGCGGCATTTGAATATCTTTTTCAAGGCCTTCGTGGCTGCTCTACCAAGTGCTGGTCTGCGGCCTATTTCTTAAACGGTCTGATTACCTTGTAGGAATTATCCTTTCTAAGGGATGTTTGGAAATGCTCCCTACTTCTGTCCACCGCAAGATAATTTAGAACTGGATGCAGGAGGAATCAAAATAATTGCCCCAAAGGAGAAAATCTCTCAACAGTAGCAGCCTTCTACGGAGGGTCTGGTTGAGCAGTTTACTACAATAATGTTGAAAAATGGATTTTGATTAGAGTGCTTTGGTGCATGGACCCTCCGAGCACCTGATGAGGAGGACTTGTAGTTTCATGGCAAGGAATTCTGCTTGTTCGTGTCCTCTGATATTCCAAGTCAGATGGGAACTTTTGTGATATGTCGTGCTTCGTTATGAATACTGCTAGCTTCGGATCGGAAAGGAGCAGGGTTCAACCCCACAACTCCCAGATTGGCTAGGAAGACCCCCTGCCTGAAATGCCAAAGAGACCAGTGGTTGAACATGGCTGAACCATTCGAGATTAGAATAACTGGGACGGGAGTCAGCAGCCCTTACCTTTTGTGAATCATCCTCTCCCTTTGGGGGATGATAGAATAACCACAAACTCAAGCAATTTCAAATGAAGAACTTAAAATGTAACACTTTTTTTTTTAAAAAAAAAAGCTTTTTTTAAAAATTGGGACTATTTTTTTAAAGTTCTGTTCCACGATTCTCGAGTTTTCTGCACGCGTGGAATTGCTGGACTTCAGCATCTTGGGAATACCCTTGGATTATGATTTCATTGTAGTTTCCTGGCCCTCAATTCCTAGAAAAACAGTATTGTGGGCTCCCTCTGCATAAGGTCTCACCTGTCCCTGAGCCAAGCTGAATATGCTGTCAAAGAGGAAGAAACAGGCTTGCTTTATTTAAACAGACTGTACAAAATCCCACTTTTCTTTAAGCAGAGAGAGGACGTATTCCAAGATCTGCGTATGAAGAAGCCTTTAACTTGGGAGCCACACCGATAATCTTCTCTGGTTATAAGAAAGCGGATTCCAGCTGAAGGTTAGGAAAAGCATCTTCCTGGAACAGGAGGAGTCAGCTAGCTCCTTTTCCAGTTCATCAGTGTTATTAACAGCTTTTGTGAGCTGCAGATCACTTCATCAGATGCCTTAATGCAGTGTTCCTCAAACTTGGGAACTTTAAGATGGGTGGACTTCAATTCCCAGAATTCCCCAGCCAGCCATGCTGGCTGGGGAATTCTGGGAGTTGAAGTCCACCCATCTTAAAGTTCCCAAGTTTGAGAAACACTGCATTAATGGAACAGGGTGCTAGTAGACCCCATTTTCTGTGGGTGGTGGGCTCCCCTTGGCTAGATGTATTCAAGCAAAGGCAATACCGCTATCCATCAAGAAGACAGTCCAGTACTCAGTGAGCTCCATGTCCCCAACCCTAATGCTCCCATGGCCTTTGAAACTCCAGCTGTTTTCCTTACCATGGATAGGAGTCATGAAAAGGGGCAGAGTCACAGGATCTCCAGCTGCAGTCTAGATTCTTGAGAACAGGCAAGTTCAAGGTGAGCATTACATGGGGCTGCCCTTGAAGAGTATCCGGAAATTTCAGCTGGTGCAAAATGCAGTGGTGCAAGCAGTTATGTGTGTTTCTGGTAGGACATAGTTACACCTGTGCTTCACGAGCCGCACTGGTTACCAGTTTGTTTCTGGGCCCAATTCAAGGGGCTGGTGTTGGCCTTCAAAGCCCTTCATGGCATGGGGCCGGGCTATCTGAGGACTGCCTCTCCCCAGTTTCATCTGCCCATCCTGCAGGTGAAGGACTTGGTTATAAGACTTGGTTATGCCAGCAGGCCTGGGGACCCCAGGGGATAGGGGAATTAGTGAGGGGGCTCCCTTATTTTTAACATCCTTTTATTCTCTGTTTTGTTTTGCTTTTTATATTTTTAATGTATTTATTGATTGCTTTTCGCTTTGTTGTATGCTGCCCAGAGTCACCCGTGGTGAGATGGGCAGCTATATAAATTGGAATAATAATAATAATAATAATAATAACAACAACAACAACAACAACAGTAGTAGTAGTAGTAGTAGTAGTAGTAGTAGTAGTAGTAGTAGTATTTGGAAAAGATGGGCAGCATGCACCTGTACAAGTCCCTTAGTTATGATCCTAAAGTCAGTCTCTGCTGCATTGCAAACATGGTGTGTCACCAGCCACTTCTTATTTGTAAATATCCCACACACGTTTATCTGACCTCTGTTGGAATCAGCATAATGAAACGCAGGAAGGCTTGTCTTTTATTCTTAGATCTGAGACAGGAGAGAAAGGGAGAAGGTGGTGGGAACTCATTGGGAGTAACGAGGTGAGGAACAAAAGTGGTGAAGTTGGACCTGCTGCCTTCTCAGAAGTAGTCCAGGTGTCTCCAGAGGGTTTTAAAACCAGCCTTTTCAACTGTGGTGTTCTCCAGATGTTGGACAACATATGACATCAGTATGACCACCACCACCACCACCGCCACTATTGTGTTCTTGCTGCTCCTTCAAGAAAGTCCCCTGCATAGTTACCATCATTGGGAGGTTGGGAGGCTTTGGATTTTATTTTCTATTATTTGGAGCAAGAAGTGGTTTAGGTAGGTAGGAGGTGGTGGAGAATGTATAGCTGGGTTTTTATGAAAAAATGGGAAAGGGAAGGACGGATGGTGGAAGAAGAACAGAGGAGAAGGTAGAAGCTGAAAAGGCCATCCCAGATGGTGTCTGATGGACTGTGACTGAGAGGAGAGTTGTAGTTTGTGGAGAAGTGGCAGAGCGTCAGCCCTGGTGAACAAGGAATGACGGTGCACGGTGGGATCTGATGGCTGGTTTCCAGACTGGTAAAGATTCAGGAGACAGTTTGCAAACAGCCAGCTGCAAGCTTCTTCATCGTCACTGAAAAGACTTCCCTCCCTGCCAGTTTGCCAGAGAGCTGTTAGACTCGAAACCGTCCCCACCCAAACGTACAAGGTGATAAATTGGTTTTAAATGAAATATTGTTCACCTCCTGAAATTAATCATGGGCTCTTTGACTGCTGTCTCAGACTGAAAGTAATTCTTTCCAAGCAAGGTGCTTACAGAGTTTTCTTTAGCAAGATTTACTGAGATGCAAAGGATGGGGTTCCACAAATCTCAGCACCTTGGAACACTGCTCTTGCGTAGAACAGCTTGGTGGCTGCTGAGAAGAAGTTGCTAGTGGTGCTGGGCAGATAAGAGGGTGGGGAGAGATGCAGGGCAAGGAAAGACCCCCAGAGGGAGAGTACAGGAAGGGCCATTGCTGCACTGAAGGCTCTTGTTGGAGCAGACCTTAGGGGAAAGTGGGCTGTTGGAGGATCGCTAGTAGGTTGTAACCAGGTTGGATAAGACAGGCTGGATTGTGGCCAGATGGCAGCATGAGTGGAAATAGGAGGAGTGGATCCCCAGGCTGCTGCCTTGCAAGGCTGGAATGAGATTTGTTAGGGGAGGTGCTCTATGATGATGGAGGAAGCATGGGTCTCAGGAGGTGGCATTGGGGTGAGTCAATACAAGGGGAGAAGGGCCACCAATTGGAGCAGTTTCCAACCCCCGTCCTCCAAGCTGAATGGCAAGATTGCTGGACCCCGTGGCCTCAGGCTGTTGGTGGGAATGCCAGATCCATGGACAATAAGACCTCCTTCATCCATGATACGGCTGTGGGCGAGGGCGCAGTCTCAAAGGTTGGGCCTAAGGGCCTGCTCCATCAAGATGCCAGCCTTAGGAGTCAGCAGGCAGTCAACCACCCGGGGCTGAGTCCGCACTTCATCAGCAGAAGCAGGTGAGGTGGGACTCAGGAGATGAGGGCTTTGCACCCTGTTTGACCCAGGCTTGACCCAAGTTTCTCCACCCAAAGCCTGGGGGTCTTGACTGATATAACTGCTGACATTGATTTTCCAGTGAGGGTCACTCATTTTCATGCATATTCATACGCTGCTCAGAGTCAGAGATGAGATGGGTGGCTTTGCAAATCAATTAAACAAACAAATAAGTAAATAGGATCTGAGGATTTCTGATGGAAGAGATTATGACTTCCTTATTTGTTTGTTTCCTTGTTTATTGGATTTACAGGCCCCCAACCCTCAGAGGACTCTGGGTGGCTTGCATCTCAAAAGCCAGAACCAATAAAAGAGAGAAAAGATACATGCCTGTCCAGAAAAAAAAAAAATACAACACATTGAAAAACTGACAAAGTGTTGGCAGGGGCTTTGCAACCTACCCTAACTGTAAGGTCTGGGAACTCAGCTGGGTTTTAAAAGACTTCCAAAACAACTGGTGGGGGGAGCCATGTGGATCCCCAGGGGGACACTGTTCTGGGAGGCAACGGAGAAGACGTGCTTTCTAGGTCCGATCAATGACACTGTTTAGTTGGGGGGACCCACAGCGTGCGCACTGTGCCTGATCTTACTGCGCGGGCAGAAAATTGGAGACAGGCGGTCCGTCGAATAAGCAGCCCCCATGCCATGACGGGCTTTATAGGTGATAACCAACCCTTTGAACTGCACTCAGAAGCCACCTGGTAACCCTTGCAGGCTAGAAAACCAAAGTTATGAATGCTAATAGGGTCACCTCATCCTGGGCACAGAGAGAACCGCTCCTGTCTGTGTTCCTGCACTCTGAAGATGCCGGTCACAGATGCTGGCGAAACGTTAGGAAACAAAACTTCCAGAAGACGGCCACACAGCCCGGAAGACCCACACCAGCCATCGTATGCCGGCTGTGAAAGCCTTCGACAATACAATGCTAATACTATTTTTATTATAGGGTTACAGTAACACAATCTTGCAGGTCTGAAAGCCGTTCCCCCCTCCCTCCATTTATCTTGATGAGAATTAGGGAGGGTCACGTCTGAGACGCCTTCTCCAATTACCTTTCTGCTTTGGATTCAGATTTCTCTTATCCGACTGTTGTCTTGGCTGCAGCTGTTGCTCCTGCTCCTCAAGGTCATTCCTGCCTCCCGTTACATCAGCTCACCTAGCAGCGATGGATGTACACTTTGGTTGTCTTGTGCCTGGAGGACTGAATGCCCTTCTTGGAGGTGTTCCTAGTTCTTCTCCTCTCCCATGATCTTAGTCCACCACAGAGCCATTTGACTTCTTCTGGACCTTCCATATTATTCTCACGTATCATCCCACCACAAGTGTCAGGTTCAGCCCAAAGAACTCCACGAGACAATGCAAATACAGTTCTGTTGCGTTTATTAGCTTCCACCTCCAGACAAAATCTCCCCAGACTGAACCCAAGTTCCCAAGCCAGCCAGCCAGCCCCAACACCGTGAATTCCTTAGGGAGGTGCCAGCCTCATCTTCCTGAACTTCCCACGCTCCTGTTGGGGGCTAAGAACACGCTTATCTCCCTGAGCATGGCCTTCATAAGTCCATTCCATCACATCAAGGCTCTTTTAAGCCAGAGCCCAGTTGCAATTAGTGGGGCTCTGAGGACCTGCCTGCCCTGATTTCTCCCTGCAACTCTGTTTGTTCCTTGGGTAGGGTGCTGGATCTCTCTGGGACCATTTTTCTCACCCAGATTGAACCCACTCCTTCCTTTAAGGAAGGCATGGTGAGAGTCCTCACCCATGAGAGATAAGGGAGATGGGGGCTCCATGACGCACCTTCTCAGTGCTGGCCTCTGCTCTTCAGAGCACCTTGCCTCCTGAGATAAGAAAGGCCCCCATCTCCTATCTTCTGGCCTTCAGGAAGCCTTGAAAACGCTATTGTCCGGCAAGACATATAAGCACTGGAGGTACAAGGCTTGTCTTGAGTTAATTAGGCTCAGCTCGATAGAAGATTGGTTGTTTTGGCTTGTTGTCTTCTGTCTGTAAACCACTTCGAGTCTTTTGTGGAAGTGCACAGCCTTTAAATAACTAAATGGATGGGTGAGCAAGCGAGCGAGCGAGCCAGACTTGGTCTTGGCTGTGCCGATGGGAAAGCGTTTCTCTCCAGTGTTACGCATACTCCTGCCACTGATTTCAACATAAAAGGATGCATTCAGCTAATTCTGGCCCAGCATTTGCTGGTGATCTCTCCAGGCATCCCAGAATAATGCACAGGGAAAGGCTTGCCATGGCGAAGCACTGCATTGCTTCAATGCCACGCGGCCGAGAAGGCATCGGGCCGCGCGAAAGGGAGATGGGATTGCAAGAGAAACAGGACTTGGTTTTTTTTCAGACGAGGAGGCTCATCTGCAGATGGCAGAAACTGAGGGTTGGAAATGCTTTTGAACAAATATGTTTGTCTATCTGTCTTTTTTCATACTTGAGAAGAGCAGGGCGTCACAGTCAATAAAAGCAGCCGTGACATCAGAGATGCCCACTTACCATCACAGGGCAAGGGGTCTTCACCGTCAACTGTTTTACAATATGAGCAGAGCTACCTTCTCCCAGCTCGGTGTCTCTCATCTGGCACATCTGGAGAACATCTGCCCAGTGTGGGATGACTGGAGTAGGGCAAAGGGAAGAATGTCCCATCATTGTCCCCCTGTGACTTTCCGGGGTGTTCCCAGGGTGTGGTCAAAAAAGTCAAGATGGCAGCTGCGATGTTGCGATCGAAGCTCTGCCTGGGTGTCCATCACCCGTAAAAAACAGCCGCGTCTTTGATCACAGCATCGTGGCTGCCATCTTGACTTTTTTGACCATACTCTGTGGATGCCTCTGGTGACTTTGACTTTGACCAAGGTGACCGTCTGTCTTCAGATGCAAAGCTTGAAGAGAAACACCCCATCTCCTCCACGGACCAACCACCTCTCTTTGCCCCTCTCTGCCTGGAAAGAATACGAGACCATAACCAAATGGCCCGGGGTGCAAACAGCAAAACCGACCGAGCGACAGGACAAAGAAAGGGCGAAAGAGAGGGAGAGGGAGAGAGGGAGTTCAGAATCCAAACAGCGTTCAAAAAATACTCCAAGGAGAACAAAAGACTGGATGGGAAGGTGTTTCTTTCTCTGTGGCTGAACAGCCAGCAGGAAAGCTGAGCACACATCCTCGGGAGCTACCAATAACCTACTTTTAATCAGGGCAGATTGATTTCTGCAAGTTTTTCCCTCTAAAACGCGCTTGCCCTTTTTAATTTATTTTCCCAGACCTGTCTGCCTCCTCCTCTCGTTCTTCAGCCAGGACCGTTTCCCAGGGCCTAGAGCCTCACCCCACCTTGCGTCCTCAACCCGTTGGCTGCCGTTCTCCCCGTCCCTCCTCCGGTGGCCACCCAAACCTCGCTGAGTCTGGCTGCCGTGCGTTGACTTGCCGGCCTGCAAGGTCCTGTCCAAATTTCTCATTCGATAAAGGCCCTAGAAAGGAGGTTCCAAATTGATTATAGAAAGTTGTAATTAAACATTCAAATAACGGATTAAAAGTGGAATTAGCATCTCAGTAAAACGTGGCAATGAAATAAAGCAGATGGCAGCCATCCAGTGAGAACCCATCTCTTCTTGCAAACCACAGTTTGGTCTGGATAAATGTTTTCTTGCCTGCCAGAGGAAAGATAATGGGTGGGCAGGGGGGTGGGCAGGGGCTAGCTCCATCTCCTTGCACAGTGGGAGATTTGGGACAGGAAAAAAAAAGGATTTATTTGCTGCATTCCCCTCTTCCCCCCATGCTTTTAAAATCATCACCAAATTATCTTTCTTAGCTGCAGTCGAAGGAAGGGGATTTTAAATGCACCGAAGTGCATCATGTCACCATCTCAACCGCACAGCCTAGCCTATCAATCTGGGGCAGGAAAGGGGGCTTTTGAAGCCCAAGCTTGTGCGTAGCCCCTGGGGCTCAGAGTATCTTGCCCTGGCTAGCTGTGTGGTGTGGATCCCAAACCCAACAAGCCGTGGGGCAGGCCTTGGGGAGGGGGGCAACACAGAAGCCCCACCCAACCAAAATGCCAAGAAAGAAGAGCAACTCCAGCCAAAAACGCCAGGCATGCCTTGCAAAACAGGTGCCAAGGCCAGGCAAAATCCCAGGACTGCCGAGTTAGAAGGGGCTTCAAAGGTCTTCCAGTCCAACCCTCTGCAATGTGCAGGAAAACCAATCCAGCAGAGAACGTGCGTCCCCAAACCCTGCTCAGCTTCAGTTACGCTTGCTTGGCCAAGGAGGAAGACCCCCTGCAGAACAGGATAGCCTGGTCCGAGGGCAAACGGCATCTGGGGCAGACTTTGTGGAAGTGCCTGGGGTTTCTCCATGCCCCCAGAGGTGGCCCGACTAGGGTGATGGTGTACCACCAGATCCAGTGGCAAGGAACTGGGATAGGGTTAGGGTCCGTATGGTGCATGGGCCCCATAACTGTGCTTCGTTAATACAGTTTTTAGACATTTGATGCAAAATGCAGAGATCAGAGAAGCTCAGTGCAGGGATCCAGATGAAAACATCGCTTTCAGCCTAGCCTTTGCTTGGACACAGCCGACCACCCCCACTCTGGGTCAAACTGCCCTTATTGTGAGAACACTTTGCTTTCTCACATTCAACTGGAACCTGACTTCCTGAAAGCCATTATTCCATGTGGAGTCCCGTCTGGAAGGATGGAGAACAGCTCTTGGTCTCCTTCGGCACACCAACTTTTCAAGGTGTCTTCCAGCAGTTCAGAGGGTTGTCTTCTGCCCCCTTGGTCTCCTCCTCTCAAGGATGGATTTATGCCCAGTCTTCTGACCATCTTGCACTTCTCTGACCCTGTTCCAGTTCCTCTGAACCCTTCTTACAACACAATGCCCAGAGCAGGACACAGTGCTTGAGGTGGGTTTTGGCATACCTACATACACCCACACCCATTCCACGATTTCCTTTTGGGTAAACATGTGCTGCAGAGCACACAAAAGCAGTAGAAAATAGGTTTACGGGTCCAAGGGGGGGCCCTCTCCAACGCAGCAGCTCCTATTCGCTCCTCATCTGAATTGTTTGTGGGTCAATGCTCTGCTTTGACTCTCTGGCACCTTGTTTATCTTTTGCTTTATAAGTAAAAAAATAGCAAACCTAAGACATTAAAGCATGAGACAAGAAGCTTGTTTTGGGATTCGGGTCCCATTCATCCCCCCGCCCCGTGACCAAACCACCTCAGAGTAACTCCGTACATTTCTGTGGCACTCCACAAAGACACCCTTTCACGCTTGTCCAAGCAGCTTCCATATCCTCTTTCTTTGTGTCATTTTCTATTCGCTCCCTATTTTCTAATCCTTTTTCATAAAGGACTCGCGCTTTCTCTTCCAGCGGTATTTTATGTTTTTCTCTCTAGTTTCTATCCATTTTCTCATTTTCCTTTGACGGCCATTTCCCCCACCACCCACAAAAAATGGATTGTTCCACATTCCGAATCTCTCCTCACCCTCACAACCTTCACCGATTCTCTCCGTTTTACAATTTAATCATGTTTTTAGATTCGTATTCATTCCTTTGCCATCTGTACATATGAATAGACGTGCTTAAATTGGGCATTTGAAAGAAATGGACCTTATTCTCTGCTGATATTCACCAAACAGTCCCCGTTCTCATTCATCCCTGGGCCTCTGAATGGCCCAATCACTTTTTCTGTACTCTCCCGTCTCATTCACCCCCATTCATTCATGACACTTAACCGAATATGTTTTCCCCTGGATTGCATTCAGCCTCAATATTGCACGTTTTTTCTGAGCACTCTTATACGTGCCTTCCATTATCAGCATTCACAGAAGCATAATGCACACTTATCACCGGCCAATGAAGCCTTCCTTTTGTATGCGCCCGTAACAACCCAGATGATACCAATTCATGCTTTCCGACATTAGCCCTTTCATTCATAATTAAACCTGCTCCTTCACTTCCCTGCACATATCCATCAACTCCACTCCACCAGATCAAGCCACTTCATTCACTTCTATCGCATCCCTCCCCTTGCACAGACACCCGAGTCTCGTTCTCTTTTCTCCTACTCTTAACCATTTACTCCTAAGTAGCAATCTTTCAAATGCCGTGGCCGTCACCCGACAGGCATATCATATTGCCCTCCACATCCATTGCATCTTGCAGAAAGCTTTTCAGTAAGATCGACAACGTGTAGACTACCTTAGAGCCTTAGTTGTGTGGGTGCCCTGCTAAGGAGAGTTGGGGGTCATTTCTGTGGTCCAGCTAAAGCAAAATAACGCAATCGTATGAATTCCTAGGATTTGAAAATCAGCCTACTGATGGATGCCCCCTCAAATAGCATCGGCCGGTTTTGCAGCCACGTCACGCTGTTGGCTTGTATTCCGTTTGTGGTCAACACAACGCCAAGACCTTTTGTGCCAATCCTCTTTCCAAGGCCGATGTCCCCTACTCTACACATGTCAGAGCCGGGGTGCCTGCAGGGGAAGCCAAAAAAGTCAAGATGGTGGTCGCATCATGCCATGGAAACTCTGCCTCTATTTTTACATACGTTGCATGTGGCCCGAGCTTCACTGAGACTCAAACCCAGGAAGTATTAGTAACAAAACCAGTCACTGCAGAATCTAGCAGTCCAGGCATGTTATACAGCAGTGTTTCTCAACCTTGGCAACTTTAAGATGAGTGGACTTCAACTCCCAGAATTCCCCAGCCAGCATGGCTGGGCTGGGGAATTCCCCATGGCTGGCTGGGGAATTCTGGGAGTTGAAGTCCACTCATCTTAAAGTTGCCAAGGTTGAGAAACACTGGTCTACAGTACAACAGCCCTGATGTTTAAATCTTAGGACTCTGTCCCCTTCCTGCTTATTTCCCAGCCTTGGATCTGCCAAGCATTCCAACCCACGTTTGACTATGATCCTATCTCGTATCATGTTCTTTGTTTTGGCCATTAACAGCAGCAGCTCTCCCGAGCGTATCGCCGAGCCAGGTATCCTCCAGCAGTGCTCCGATTGCTCTTCCAGAGTGACGAACTTTGCAAGTATTTCTGCTAAATGTCATTCTGCTATTTTCAGCCCATTTCTCTCATCCGTGGAAAGTGTTCTGAATTTTATTTCTGTCGTTAGAATATTCGCTCTCCCGCCCTTCTGTGTTCCTTCTACCTTTTTATGCCTACGGTGAATAAGAGGGTAGAAGAGTCCAGGGCCCGGGACTGAACTTGGTTGCGCCCACTCGATACCCCTCCTGTTTGGTGAGGAGCCGCCGATGAGTAGTTTTTTGAGCCAGCTATGGCACCGCTTAATTGTCATGCCACCCAGCCTACACACAACGCACTTGCTAATCAGTGCGCCATGTGGTACTTCGTCAAATGGTTTGCTGAAATCAAAACATGTAATTTCAAAAGCATTTCCAGAATTCCTGCAAACGTGCAATGTTCCTTTCCGTTACTCAAAGTAGTCAGTCGTTAACTGCCACAAGGCCTCTCTCTGTTTCCTTGCAAGGCATTGCTGCTTTCCCTCCACCCTTTAGGGATCCGCCACCCTGTTTCTTTTCTTCTCTATCTATTCTCTTCCCAAGTGCTCGGAGCCAGTTTCATTTTCAAGGGTTGAGGTCCAGTGTGCCGAAAGTCTCGCTTCTGGATGTTACTCTCATCCCCTGGCTTTGCTTCTCTGTTTGACTGTCGCCCTTACGGAGCATCGCCCCTACAGGTCGTTTCCACTGTGGCATCTTTTCTTTGATCTGGCAAACCTTTGTCCTTTGACGTCAGGTAAGGATCAGCCATTCGCTGCTCCAATTCTTTGAATCGTTCTTCGGTGATTGCTACGAGCTTGCATTTGCTGCAAATATATCCCAGGTTGTCTTCAGGCAGGAAAACGAACCTGCTACGAGCACTGCAGGCTGTCATGGCTTCACTTCGGTATTTAGGGGAGCACCAGTAGATGTTTGATAGTTCTTCTTGTTTTCTTTTCAGGTTAGAAAGGAACTTGTATTAAGGACTTCCACTTTAAACTCCGCTGCTGAACTTCCTGTTTACTTTTCTTACCAAGGATTAAAATACAGATGATTTTACAGGACATTAGAAAAACCGTCATGGAAGATTATCAGTAGCTACTTGTCAGGTTGATGATAGACTTAATATAATTATACATTGTCTTAAAGATCAGAGACAATGAGACAGAGATGGCAACCCTTCCTAGATTACGTGCTTGGGTCGGGAAAAAATGAAGCTTTGATTGTGGGATTTAATGATTAGATGGTTTGTGTTGATAGAAATAATGTGAATTAGGATTAAATAGTGGTAAGAGATTGACTTTTTAAAATTTGTACTTGTATCTGTATTGGAGATAGTCGGAAGTCACTTCTTGTTTCATCTTTCTATTCGATCCCACCTTTTTAGTTTTTGTCTTTTTCCTTTAGTTCTACTTTCTCTCTTTTCTGATTTGTATTTTAATTGTACTTTTTATATACCTTAATAAAAGTTTTGATCAAGGGAAAAAGATCAGAGACAGACTTTCAATGCCAAATCTCGCAGAACATAACCAGGACTGGAGGGGATATTTCGTTTGCAGAGCAGGCTTATATTTAACTATGGTTTAGGCAATCCAATTTTCTGCAATCAGCAATACAGTACCATAAACTAACGACATGCTAGGTTTGCACAGTGTACTAGACTAAAATCTGGTTAGCCCACGTGTTGTATGAATGCAGCCAAATTTTGCTTCAGCGAAAGAGTTTGCTGAAGAATGTGGGAAACAGAGGACCTTTGGCTCGATCCAGCACAGGTTTTGCTACCTTTTTGTGACCTTGAGAAGTTTGCATTAAATTCCAGGGCAGAAGGGGCATCGAGGTTTCCTTACAATAAGAGTTTAAATTCTCAGCCCTTCGCTTTCTTAGAAAGCAAAGGAGAAAATGCCCTGAAATTTGAAAAGGCAGCTGGGATGAAGGGATTGCATGGGAATTGCTCGCGACAGTTTCCAGGAAGGTTTATAAGCCAGGGTTTGCATCGGTTCCCATGAGTTACACCTGCCAGAAAACGTCCATGCTTGTGGATGAATTTGGGTTGCGTGCTGCGTAAGGCATCTGGCTCCCTTTAGAATGAGACACCTCCCTTTGTCTCCTATGATAATCATGTCTCTGCCGTGACGTGGAGGGCAACCTGCTGAAAATAGCATGCGCTGAGCGTTCGAGCACCCAAAAATGCTCCCGAGCCCCTGCGCCACACCTCAGACGCCCAAGGACTGAACAGCTGAATGTAATGCTTTGCATTCCGCAGGGGACGCCGCCGTCCACGATCCTCCATGCGGCCCGGGGGGTTCTCTTTCAGAAACCGAAGCTTTGAGGATGGATCCCGTTACATTTGAATGGGGCATCATCCCCTTGCTTGTTGGAATCAGGCTCAAAACGTTGCATAGCTTTTTTCCGACCTCCCTGCTGGTCAAGGTTGAGATCAGCTGCCCTGGACATATAAACAGTTGCTATACTGAAACAACTAGTGTAGGCATTTCATTTGGGTCAATTTCTACCTGCGCTTTGTCTCTAAAAGGCTCAGAGGAGAATCCCAGAAACTGGGTCCTAGGACTACAGCTTCCATCATTCCTCTGCATCAAGGCTGAACTGTTAACTCCCATCGTCCTCAGCCGGCCACTGGCCAAGGCAGCTTGGATGATCAGGTTTCTCATCCAGCATCCTAGAAGGTGTCGAGAAAGATGGCATTAATTAGCTGTCTGAAGACGGTGCTAAATAACGAACCATTTATGGGACGATTCTTCACTAGTGCTTTGAATTCATTTTATTTTAAAATTGCATATGCTGCTCTTCCCAAAGCATTTTTCCAGCAAGGCTTACAACCATTTGGAAATCACAAGTTAACATTTGAAAGAAAGAACAGTGACTAAAAATGCATAATGTGAAGGCAGCAATAAACAATAGAGCAGCGGGAACATACCTGTAGTAGAATCTTAAATTTTTTGAATTCCATTGTAGATTTAACAGTATGTGTGCCCCTCCTCCCCTGAAAAATAGATATGAAGTAGAATGAAAGAAAGGCAAGTGGGTAGCTCTGAAAATGCCAGGGACAGTTTGGAGAAAGAGTCCACTGGAGTTGGAAACCCATTTTCTTGTCTAACACCAGAAAATGAACTATGAATTAACCCAAAGGCGTGAGCTTGCACGATACACATCATAGCACACAAACACACACATCTGTAGGGGCATCTGGGTGAGCATGCAAAAAAGTCAAGATGGTGGTCAAGCCCACCACCTTGATTTTTTGAACCCCCCCACAGATTATCCTGCACAACCCACAGTCCTTGAAGTTTTCATGGCAGCACATTCAGAAGTGTTTCCCCCTGCCGCCTTCTTCCTTGGGCTGAGAGGGACTGTCCCAAATCACCCAGCCCAAAGAAACAGTTTGTGGGAGTTGTAAGTGAAAGCCCAGGATTGGCAATGCTATGAAATATCCACAGAGTGTAAAAGATGGAAGCTTGGTGCTGGAAAAGATGGGGTCCTTCCACAAAGAGACCCGTGGCATCTCCTTCTGTCCACTTGCCCAGTGGAAGAGAAGGGCTCTCTCTCTCTCTCTTTCTTCCTTTGGGGTATATATACTGTGTGCTTGGGAAAGTTTGTGTGCACGCTTGCAGAATAAAAAAAGTACCTAGAAAACCATCAGCCGTGCTCCTTCACTGTCTACATACAGAAATTGCGTAATGATTCTCTATGTTTTGTAATACTGGTCCCAATATAAGCCATCTTCACGAGGACTAACCTGCTCCGTGACTCTGATATGCTAACTGTGCGTAGAGGGCAGAGGGAATGGCCTTGAAGGATGGGAGGAAGAGCTGCTACTAAGACAATGGTCAGATAAGAGGGGCTTGAGCTCAGGCCAAGAAGATAACTTGAGGAAGCGTCTCAGACAGGCCCCTCCTTAGTTCACTTGAAGATAAGTGAGGGAGGGGGACGTTCATTCAGACTGGCAAGATGCTGTTCCAATAAATCTAGTCCTGGCCTATACCGCGTTGGTTTCTTAGCCTGGCCTACCTTGTCAGGCTGACGCTGTGCCTGGTGGTCCTCTTCCCCTTCCTGGAAGGCAGCTTTGGGCAAATCTGTAGGTCTTGTGTAGGGGGAGAGGTCCTGGTGGATTGTGTGAGTAACCCCGGTTGAGACACTTTGAAAGGAACTGCTCCTGCATGCCAGCCTTGGTGGCAAAAGAAAACAATTCTCCGGCTTCCAGTGACGTGCGCCTTTTGATGTCGGCAAGGGCTGGAGCTCTCCTGGGAATGTCCCACCTGATAAACAATAGCCTTTGGAGCAGCCTCGGCCTCCTTCCACCCCTGACACAGTGAAAGGGTGTGCTTGGATTTCCGCCGTTCCAGGAGACAAGGACGTCCCTGCTCTTTGCCACATCTGTGGAATCGTTTAATCTTGCGGTGCAGATTCTTGGCTGGACTAGTAGCCCCCTGGCTTGCTGCCAACGGAGCCTCCCTTGCTGGCCTGTGGCCTTTTCTGAGTTGCCCAATGCAGGTGTTGGCTGCAGGGAGCGTAGCAATATTCCTACGGACTTAGAGCAACTTTAGGCACCCGCCAGATGTGTAGGACTTCAACCCCCAGAATTCCCCGGCTTGGAGTTTGGGGAATTAAAGTCCTGCACATCTGGAGACGGTGTAGGAGGAGAGCTGTGTGTGTCGATGGCAGCCGAAAATCAGAAAGAGTCTGGTAGCCCCTTTTCCCACTAAGACATTTTATGGAAAGGCAGAAGCTGCAGCTCATGAAAGCGGATTCCTTTTCATGGAATCGGTTAGTCGGAAAAGGGGGTTCCAGATTCTTTCTGATTTTTTGCACATCTGGAGGGCATCTAGCTGGGGAAGAGCGATCTTTAGAAATAGCTGGAGAGAGATGGCTGGCTTTAAGAGAGCACATGAAGAGCTGCTGATTTTGTGCAAAGTTTCATTCCTCTTCTGTTTCCGGAACGTAAGTTTCCATGCTTTCAGCTGTGCAGAAACCATGCAAAAACTGTCGGGGAGGATGCAAAAGGAAGCGAGCGAGCGCTCGGGCATAGGGCTGGGTTAAACAACTCGCTGGGACTCTGTTAACTCTCCCCTTTTGTCCTCCGCTCAGAAACGCGTGGAGAGCTTCACAATGGAACAATGGAGGCGTTTTCTCCACCCGCTCAATTACTTTTCAAGTCCCCCTTAATCGGCTGCTGACAGATGGCCAGCTCTCGCTCTCCTCCTTGGCTTCTGGAAGCGTGTGTGCGTGCGTGTGGTGTCTGTGCGTGTGGTGTGTGTGCACGCTGCCTACGGAAGATGCCTGTCAACAAGTTGCCTGGGTCTTTTTGAACTAATGCCAGGCGCAGAGAGCCTTACCGCAAAAGCGGGCCAAGCCTTGCTAGCCACCAGCCAGCGCGTGGGGCAGAGAGAAGGGGACAGAACAGCCACAACAGCCAGGAGGGCAGCGCCTCTAGGCAGCCAATTCGAAAGCCAGAGCCGCATCGTCTTTTTTGCACCAAGGCCCTCGCTTGAAATGGCCGAGCCATGGGCAGAGGGAAAGCCGGCTTTGACTTCATTTCGGTGCGTGGCATGCGGTCCGTGGGATTCTGCCTCCGACGTTTCCTCATCTCTCCTTGTGGTCATAGTGACAGCGCATCTGGGCCACGAGTGTTGGAGGTTGTGCACCGAGGGCTGAAAGGGGGGCACAGGGAGGCCTTGAGGAGAGAGAAAGTTGGCTCTCCCCAATTCCCCCCAGACACTTTCCTTTCTTGTCTTTCTTTTTTTCCAAGCTGATCCACCTACCCAATCCTAGGACCGATGTTTTGAGAGGGAGGCTGGGTCACCCCCGCTGGCCCCCAGGCTGGCAATTCTTCCCTCGGAGCCTGGCCATTCGGGGAAGTCCAGTCTGGGGAGAGAGGAGGCGGATGGAGTAGAGCACGGTTCAATTGACCCCAGGGAGGGGGCTTGGAAGTGGGAAGAAGCCGCAAGGACATTAGAGGTCAGCAGGAGAGTCAGCCCAGACCGTGGAGGGAGACGGAAGGAGGGTAAACTGGGAAAACCCACTGCAGTGTCACCGAATCCTAGAATCACGGGTTGGAAGGGACCTTGGAGGTCTTCTAGCCCAACCCCTGCCCAGGCCAGCAGTCCTTAGCCCATCCTGGACATGCGTCTGTCCACCCTTTGCTCGAAACCTCCCCCCTGACTTCAGGAGGGAGGCTGTTCTTCTGCTTCATAGCTCTCACAGTCAGGAGATTCCTCCTTATTCTGAGTTTGGATCTCCCTCCGCACAGCTTCCACTGGCCGATTCTGGTCGTAACTGCAGGCCGTACAGAGAATAAATCCACTCCCCTTCCCTTCCTGGGGGTGTTCATGGCAGAGTGTTGAGGGCTGAGATCCCAGGCTGGACCAAAGGATCCAAGTGATGGATTCTGGAGCTGAAGGAAGACACGGAGCTCTTCTAGTCCAGGGTTCCTCAACCTTGGCAACTTGAAGACGGGTGGACTTCAACTCCCAGAACTCCCCAGCCAGCAAGGCTGGCTGGGGAGTTCTGGGAGTTGAAGTCCACCCGTCTTCAAGTTGCCAAGGTTGAGGAACCCTGTTTTAGTCCACCCCAATGCTTGGGGCAGAAATCCAAAAGAAAGCATCTGGGAGACAGGATTGTCCAGCCTCTGCTTGAAACATGCATTCAAGGCACCCATCCCCTATTTCTAGGTCATTAGTTGCACTGAGGAATTAGGAAGTTCACGGGGAGTTGAAGTCCACCCATCTTAAAGTGGACTTTACAATTACAATTAGGAAGTTTTTTCTAATTAGAAAAAGTAGTCCAGTTAGAAGTCAGCCTTCTTTTCCTTTAAACCCTGGAATGATGGAGAAGACCCCTGGCCTTGCCTTCTCCTGTGTGAAATCTTTTGAAGAGGCAAGTCCCAGCCCCCTTGATTTTCCTTCCTCAAAGCAAAACAAACCCATTGCTTTCAATCTCTCTTTGTAGGGCTTCATTTCTAGTCCCCGAACTGTCTCCCTTGTCCTTCTCTGAACCTGTTCTGCTGTTGTCTGTCTTAAAATACAGTTTAAAAAATTGTGAATACAGTTATTGAGGTGGGGCCGGACAAAGCAGAAACAGTAACTCCTGGGGATCTGGAAACTCTTGGAAAATAAGACCAGCCAGTAGGAGAAGAAATGCTGGAACTCTGGGAGAGTCCAACTCTGTTGCATATTTGAGAGCTGTGAAGCTGGAAGAAAGAGTTAAATTCTTTAGAGCAGTGCTTCTCAGCCTTGACCACTTTAAGATGGGTGGACTTCAACTCCCAGAATTCCCCAGCCAGCATGGCTGGCTGGGGAATTCTGGGAGTTGTAGTCCACCCATCTTAAAGTGGTCAAGGTTGAGAAGCACTGCTCTAGGGGTTTGAAGTATATCATTGGAGCAGCTTTAGTAACTTCAGGATAAACATTTGTCCTGCTTTAACTCTGGAATTCGTGTGCATCACTTACTGCATCTTGGAAGTTTGCCCCCCCCCACCCCATTTTGCAGCTGAAAAGGATGCTCCTGGCCGCTTGCAAGGAGGCACAAAAGCCAACAGCACAACATGTGAAGTTTAGGGAGGGGGGGAAAGCTACGTAGAAATGCTGAGCAGAAGCTTGTCGTGATCTACCAATGGCTCTTAGCCAACCCGATCCTGCTCTGTCTGCGCTTTGCCCCTAGTTGTCCATTCCTGGACTCAGGGAGAGAATAACCTTTCTCCCAACTCCTTTGGCCATGTGGACATCCTGGCACGGTTGTTTTCAGTACCTGGGCTGTCAGACATTTCCCCAAACAAAGAGTAGCACGGGCTGGGCGGGGAAGGAAGAGTGGGGGGTCCAAAGCTTGCAAGGTCAGAAGGAGAATTTTTTTCCACGCTTGGCGAGGGAGGCGGCCGGCGGTGACGGTGACGGCACCTCCTCGCATCTCCAGCCGTTGGTCCACCCTTGATCGTTTGTTTACCTCCTAAATCAACAACTTCCTGACTCCAAAGGACCCCAGCCCTCTCCCTTATCCGCGTGACATGATGGGTGGCAAGGAATGCCGATTTTTGCTCGGCCCTGTGTTTCTTGGGGCCGTTCCAAGGAGAGCGTGATGTTCCGGGCAACGGGAAATCCTTGAAGAGGACGGCTTGGCGTCCTCGGCCCATTTGTCCTCGCTGACAGCAGAGGATCAACAGGATGCGGCCTTGACACTGGGGCCTGTTTTGTAACGGCTGCGCTGACTTTTTGTCCGGCGACAGGCCTGACGTGAGCTTCGGGGAGGACGAGGCGAAGACGAGGCCGGGGTGGGCGGACGCGAATAAAAATCAGAGCCACGAATCGGCTTTGCTTTTCTCTTCGGTCTGGGGTGTGATGTCCGGTCAACCATTTGGTGGACTCAGGGTGTGCTTCTGGCCTTAAGAAGGACACGTCTGGAGGGGTTGCAGTGAGAAATCTTAGCAGTTGCATTGACACAAGATTCAAATCTTCCTCAGAGTTAAATTGTTGGCTTCATGTGCTCGCACACCCAGCCTGTGTAGTTTAACTTGCTGCATTCAGGCTGAAAATGGGTTACTTGTGAAACTAGGTAAAGGGCATTGCGCGGATGGAGCCTTTGTGGCTCTTCCCCTAACAAAGCAATCTGTTGCTTTGCGAAGGCTCTCTTCTAGACCCCTCTCGATGCAGGCACTGATATTTCTAGCAATAACTGGACGTGCGCTGAGACACGTCACCACGGAGGACCCTTTCCCAATGCGGGTGTCCAACTATAGAAAAATAACTGCTTGAATTGAGCAGGGAAACTCCTCTGTTGTTATTTTTTCCTACCTGTTCTCATTCCACTGGATGAAAGAGAATTTGAATTTTCTTTCCGAGGAGAACAGGAGCTTGGAGAAAATCTCTGGTACGGAAGGTGGGGTTCTTGCATTTTCTGCAGGCCTGGAAGGAGAGGGGTTGGGTGTGAAGATTCTCCTTCACTGGACAGTCCTGGCCAGCCACGGCCTCCTGCTTGCCAGATTTCGGTGAAAGCCCCAGCGCATCGGGAGGGACCGTGTTAGCAGCAGAGCCATGCTCACCTCTAGGAGGGAACCCTGCTCTTGAGAAACCCAATTTCTTAGGCCACGCTTTGGTGGAAAAGGTTGAAAGGCCCTGTGTGGCCAGCTGACATACCCGCCTGCTCTTCATCACATTCCCTCCTCTTCTAGCCAAATCTCCTTTCCCTTCCTACTCAAGCCAAGGTTGGTTTGGTCAGCGTAACATCCCTAGTCCCTGCACTGCCAACGGTGCTGGCAAATCTGCTGCAAAAGTGGTCCAGCAGTGAGGGGAAGATTGCAGAGCGAGGCACATCTGGGGCTGGAGCAGGGCTGGGTGAAGGATGGGCCGAGCAGGGCCAGTAATGCCTGCGAGAGGGCACGGGGGCTGGCTGGGCCCACTCAGCCGCTCGCTAGGGGTGCAGCACCTCCAGCCTCATCCCTGATGCCCAGAAAAGGCGTTGGAGAGAGAGGAACCGGGGAGAAAAGCGTTCGGGTGGTTCTGGCACCCATGATCTCGTTTGGCCAGATTATGACATAAAGAGGACGGCCTCCAGCCAGGGGCTTTGCCGGCCGATAACAATTCCAGGAATCTGATTCCCAAAGTAAGTTCCTCTGGCAAATCCTGTGACCGTGGGGTCTGGGACACAGAGTCTCTCGCCTCTTTGATAGCGAAGCCAGCCTTTGCCAACCTTGTGCCTTCCAGATGTGTAGGATGTCAACTCCCGCATTTTCCAGCCAACCGCCTGTGCAGGCTAGGGATTATGGGAGTTGGAGTCCAAAATGTCGGCGTGGGCACTGAACTGGTGACAGCTAGCACAGGTTTTCCCTCCCTTTCATTGGGACCCCACGGGGAGAGGGGAGATGCTGGACGTTTGAAAAAATAGGCTAGTTTGAAAACTGTGTCTCTGTTTTCCGGGGCTTGCCGAGAATGCTCTTCCATGGTGACCCCTGTGCTGTGGAATAGCTTCTCCCTTGGGGCTGGTGCCCACCCTGATGGGCTTGCAGAAATTAGTAAAAATTGAGCTGTTCTGGAGGGAATTGGTGGGAGGAGGAATGATGAGTGAAATGGAGCCATCTGCGTTTTTGTGGTGTTGAATTATGGCGTTGTTATGTTTTTAATGTCATTTTTATTGAATTTGCGGCTCTTAACTGCCAGGATTCCCTGTAGATTACAGTGGGCAGTGGAGAAATAAATAAAATAATTAATAAATAAGATTATTCAGTGGGCACGAGGGCATAGAGCTTTAGCCCCCCCCCCAGCTCTATTTTACAGGCAGGTGATGGAATTGTGGGATCTAATCTTTGCATTCCGTGCAAATATTTATCTACAGATGTGTCTGGAAGGACCATAATAAGCAAATCACTTGCCAGTCCTGCTTCTAGCCTCTCCACCCTGGCAAATCACCAGCCTCCTGTGTGGATTCCTGGAGAAGCCATCCACATCTTAGAAGCATAGGCTGAATTTGCACCATGCATTAAATGAGACTAAACTTGGTTTAGGGAACTCGTGCGTCAGCGTCCCCTTGATTGGTCTGTGTGCAGCAGGTTGCGTGAACCCAAGATTGTGTTTTGTTAGCCTGGCTTTAGGATTTAGCATGTTGGCCAGATTCAGCCCTGGAGTTAATGGGGTTCCTTTAGGCCTCCCTACGGTGCGATGGATCAAGGGAGATTTATAGGGTTTTGTTCAATGTTCACAAGCCTGTCTTTTCATTCAGTAGATGGGCTCAGCAGTTCCTCTAATTTCCTGGTCTTGGAAGAAGGCTTTTATTTTGTTTTTAAAATGGTGATAAGCATGTTTTAAGGCTTGGACCACAATTTGTATGTATGACCTGCCTTAAAATGATGGGAAACTTGGCTGTGGATTGTTGGCAGAGGTTTGGAGGTGGCACCATGGAGCTTTGGGGCCACATGGGGTCCTTCATCGGCAGCATGGCTGAGAAGTTTGGGAAGTGCAGTCCCAGAATATCTGGAGGGCATCAGATTTGGGAAGGGTGCTTTGACATCCTCTTGAGCAACGAGCCTTTGGCCTTCTGATGTAAGGTTGAAGAACAATATGTTAGATATCGTTTCTCCTTTCTGTGGGCAAGCAACTTTGGATTCTGCCATGTTTCCTGGTGGGACTCATTTTTTCATTACTCTTGAAGACCTTGGATGCCCAGGAAGGCTATGACTTTCCCCTGCCATTGTGCGTCTTGATTTCTGAATGTGTAGGCGCAAGCTTTTCTTGAAGGAAAGGCAAGTAATGAATCTGATTGTGGGAATTCATGGGAACCGTAATGAAGGAAAACTCAGAGGTTTCTCTGTTGCTGCCCCATGTATGGGGCTGCGGGTTAGACTGACCTCCCCCCCACTTCTGCTGGGCTTCAGGCTCCAGAACAGCAGTCACTGTCTGCACAGACCATTTGTTTTTCTTGCTTTGAGGAGATCTTGTGGCATTTCCACCTCTTCCCATTGCTCTTCAGCTTCCTTGCCTGCACACATGTCCTAGTTGGAATGAGTCCCAAGGAACCCATTTTCTCCTGATCTCTTTCCATAGGATTCAGTGGAATTGGCATGGATTCAATAGTATGAGAAGCCAGGGAGAGGATCACAGACAGGACATTGATGCACCTACCCTGCCCCCCTGCCCGCCCCAATCCTTGAGCACCTTGTAATAACAAGAAGAAACTGCTTGGGAGAATTCCCCTGACATTTTTGGCTCCTTTGAAATAATTTGCAGGACCATTTCTCCTCTATGCCTTTACTTGAGAAGGGATAGAAGGAAATGCAGGAGAAATTGTCCGGGCTGTGTTCATTTAGCAAGCTTGCCAGAAGTCTACCTTGTTCCTTAGAAACGCCGATAAATAATTCTGGGAGTTGAAATCCACGCATCTTAAAGTTGCCAAGGTTGAGAAACACTGATCTAGATAGTTAACTGAGAGGTTTGAAAATAGCTAGGAAGTGGAGTTTCCACCAATGTGAAGTCTACGCTCAGTCCTGTTTTGCCTCTTTTCAGATAGATTATTCAGAATTTATATAACTTACGTCCTGCAATATGTAGGCTGTGCTTGCCCAACCCACGTGATCTGGTTACTGAATCAAGCCAATTCCTGAGTTCACAGAACACATTAAGCCCTGAAAATATTCACCAAGTTGAGCATTAACTTAGCTTAGCATTTTGTGCAAGCGTAGTTGCTGGTTCATGAACTGACCCAACTCTGGCCTGTTGTGCGGACGCTTCCCCACAGCACTTGCGGTGAGAAAAGCAACACACCCTCGAAAGGACCTGTTTAAACTCTCTGGAAAACTCTTGTTTAGCCTGTGCAAATTTGGGAGCTCAGTCTAGGAAGAGCTGCAGCATTCACTTCAGCAATCTCTGGTGTCTGAAGAGGAATCGAAAGGCTTTTCCGAGAAACAGCGAGGGAGCGCGCGCAGGCAAATGGAAGTCTTCTCGGCAGCGTCACGTACATCACCAGGAGTCCCAGCGACAGACCAACCCACTAATGAAAAGAACAGACCCTTTCCAACTCAGGTGCAGCGGCCTGTGGTGTGTGCGCAACGTGGAACAAGTGAATCTGAATTGTTTCTGGCACACGGCGGGCTCCCTGCTTTGTTTGCAGATAAGCGAGGAGCAACAAGCCACGGGCGGTCCGGGAAGCCAGGATGAGTGCGGATGAACTTGGTTAAAGGCTAGGGGCTGCAGGCGTGCTCACGTGGCATGGCGTGTAGTGGCATTCAGAAGATCTCCTATCCAAGCAGCAGGGTCTCTACGCTGAGCGTCCTGGCAGACCGCAGACGAAGCACGAGCCAGCAGGGTGGTGCGGTAGCCCAAATAGCTAAGACTGTATGGTCAGTTATTTATTTATTTATTTATCTATTTATCTATCTATCTATTTATTTATTTATTTATTTATTTATTTTTATTGTAGTTATAGGTTTATAGTTATCTATTTATAATATTTACAATGTATATGTAAATATACATATATATATTTATAAATAAATAATTTGTTGACTCTTTTTAGGTAAATAAAACATGAGAATATATAAAGAAAAGTTAGTGAAAGGAAAAGGAAAAGTGAAGAAAGCAATACAATTAAATAAAAAAAGAGAAAAGGATAATTAAAGAAGTGACTTCCGGTCTTCTTTGCAGATAACGTTATTCTCCCTCCTTCCCCATTCAGATTACATTACAGAGATCCCCTCTGTCCCATATTCAACCTTTTTTTTCAGTCAGCAAATCCACACATCACCATTTCTTTCACTTTTTTCTGTTTTCAGCAAAAAGTCCATAAAAGGCTTTATAAAAATCTTTTGTAAAAGTACTTACTGTTTTGTCCCTGATCAAACAGGTCCACTCCTGGGCTGCGTGGTATGGAGATCATGAGAACTGCTAGTTCCACCCTAGGCTGCCCAGGTCAGACCACATCTGGAATTCTGTGTCCAGTTGTGGTCTCCACAATACAAGAAAGAGGATGCTGAGGACCCAGGAAGAGTGCAGAGGAGGGCAACAAAGATGGTGAGGGGCTTGGAGGCTCCACCCTATGAGGAACGGTGAAAGGAACTGGGTCTGTTTAGCCTAGAGAAGAGAAGGCCAAGGGAGACAGGGAAGCAGTCTTAGGAGGAATTTCCTGTCTGTGAGAGCTACAAAGCAGCAGAACAGGCTCCCTCCTGAAGTTTTGGTGCTCCATCCTGGTGGTCTTAAAGAAAAGACTGGACAGCCCTCTGAGAAGGTCTGAGGATTCCTGCCCTGGGCAGGGGTGGGGTGGACTAGAAGACCTCCAAGGTCCCTTCCAACCCAAGGATTCCATGGTTCTACTCAGAACTTGCTCAGGTGGTCCCAGGGGGCCTGGAGAAGCAGGTGTCCCTGGGACAGAGGTGTGAAGAGCTTTGCAGGTCACAGGGATCAGGACCAGGCCAGTCATCTGAGCTAGGTAAGGCAGCCTGGATGGCCAGTAGGAAGGTCTATGATTTATTCATTTATTTATTTAAGCAATTTATATGGCCGCCCAACTCACTCACTGTGACTCCGGGCAGGTTACAGAAATAAAAACCCCAAATACAAAACCCACTATGCCCTCCAGCCCCCTGGCGACAACAACCCATTTACACTAGCCATCTGATGGGCTCCAGATCGACTTGGGATCCCCTGGCCTGCTGGCAAAACCGTGTCTTCAGGGCCTTGCAGAAGAGTATCAAGGTGGGGGCCAGTCTTATCCCTGTGGGGATGATATCCCACAGGGAGGGAGCCACCATGGAGAAGGCCCTTCTTCTCGGTCCCACTAGATGGACCTCCTTAATGGGGGGGGGGGGGGGAACCCGTAGCATACGCTGCCTAATAATACATAATCCAGTGAGATCTCCCCAGCATTTCTTATGGAAGTATTTTCAGGATCAGAACCGGCCAAACAGCCTGGCTCACTCTTTCTGCTCTTGGCACTAGGCCAGGCCAGGCGTAGATGAAGGACTTCTGAGCTTGTTCAGAGCTGAAGGCTCTGCTCTAACCTGATGCTGCTGAGACCTGCAACTCAGATGGGTCCTTTGCCTGTCTCTCCACTTTCAGCCTGGCTTCCAACTGGCAACTGTACAACTGAACCCCTTGCCTTAGTCCACATCCTTGCTTCCTCCATACCTTCAACTTTTTACAACATCTCCCTAGACCAGTGTTGTCCAAACTTGGCCACTTTAAGATGAGTGGACTTCAACTCCCCATGGCTGGCTGGGGAAATTCTGGAAGTTGAAGTCCACTCATCTTAAAGTGGCCAAGTTTGGACAACACTGCCCTAGACAGTGTTTCTTGATCTCAGCAACTTTCCCCGCCACTCCTGGGTCCATTCTGCTTGGCCTTAATAACATGGAGGACCCGTTTGGCGTCCTCCCATTGCCTGACCCAGCTAGGAGTGCTTGGCGTGCCCCGTGCCCAGGACTCTCGTAGTCTACCCGGCTCCCCCAGGTGTCAGAAGCAGGTTGACTCTCTTTGGATCCCTACAGCCCAGGAGACCTCAGGGATTCCTTTGTCTCCACAAAGGGACCGTTTCGTTAGCAACAGGTGCAAAGTCCGGCTGGGTCGTTGGGCGTGAGGCTGGGCAGGAACTGCGGCAGAACCAGCCCTGACAAATGGCAACGAGCAGTTCCATTAGAGGGGATGTAAATCATTGCCGCCAGTGAAGAAGTCAGAGCGCTCTGGCTCCAGAGGGGGCCTGGCAATGTCATGTGTGGCACGGCCGTTTCCCTCCTGCCGCTTGCTGGGCAGCGCGGTCTAACAGGCCGGAGAGGAGCTATTAGGAAGGGTTCGGCGTTTGCAGTCACACTCGGGGTCAGCATTTCTCTGTGTCTCAAGCACACACGTGTATGCACGCACACACACGTGCTCACACTTCAGGACAAGTTGCATCTCCGGAAGTTCCTTCGGCGTCCTGTCCTCCAGAAGCGAGGACATATTTATGGGCAGACAAGCGAGCGAGAAGGCCTGGGCAGGGAGGGTCCTGCGAACCTGGGAAGGAATGTGGGAAGGCGAGGCTGATGCTTGTTCTGTGCGTGTCGGGTTACGTGAGGAGGGTGTTCCCAAATGCTCAGCCACTTGCAGATGGGAGATTGGCTGAGTAATTCAGATCTCTGTGTGAAAAACTGCCCATCTTCCTTGGAGTCCTGCCAAGGGCATCCACAATGTGGTGGTTAAAAAAAAAAATCAAGATGGCGGCCTGCCCCCTTCTGACTTGCGTCCTGATCTCCTACTCTCGTCCTTTGTAGGTTTGTGGTTGGATGTTGGTTGAAGCCCAACCCTGCGAAATGCCTCTGGCGGGGCCAGAACTGCAGTTCCCATGACCTCCTCCGCCACAGCTGCTCCCTTGCACCCCAGCTTTTCTTGGGGAGCTCTGTTCTGCAGGTCTCAAATCTCCCTCATGTGTCCTGGTGTTTCACTTCCTTGTGCAAGCACACTCCTTGTACAGCCAACTCTCCTCAGAGAGCCATAACCTTTCTTGGGAATCCTGATTCATTCACCCCATACTCCGTTTTCCCATTTCTTGTTTCTGGAAGCCTACTCACTGATGTCCAGGGACCCTTTTTCTCCAGCTATTCTCTATGCATCCTTGACTTCACCCCTCCACCTCTTCCTCTGTCATCTCTTGCAAGTCTTGAATCCCATCCAACATCTAGCCCCCCTGCCCCCCATTAAGACGGTTGAGTTCTCTGTGCAACCAGCCACAACGGGGCTTTCCCTTCTGGCTTCTGGCAACCCGGTGCCCTCAGCTGCGGGGGAGCTCACTTCTCCAAGGAAGGTGCTGCTTGGCTCTTTCAGAATTGGCGGGCACCAGGTTGAGGAGGAGCAGATCAATGGAAGTTAGTGTTATCACTAAATTTCCTGAGCAATTAAAAAAAAAATCAAAGTGGCAATAATGATGGTTAAAGAATAGCTAGAGGCAGCATCTCCTTTAAAACCTCTCTCTCAGCCTACACACATAGATGCACACCTTTATTTCTCGCTTGTGCAGTTGTATTGTGAGGTTAGGCTGCGTGTCTTCCTGCCTTATCTCTGCCAGCAACGGGACAAGTGTCTCAATCGAAGACAGTTCAAAGCCAGCCTGTTCCCGGATTACTGGGGGCTCCAGAGCCCCTTCCGACAGGAGCCCAGGCTGTGGACGGCTTTGTGCCGGCACCGTTTGATCTCGCGGTAATTTCCTCTCCCCGGGCGGGTTAATCCATCCAGCCTAGCATATTATTCCTTGCATAAACAGATGGTAGCCAGCAATCCTGAGTTATACCGTCTGGGGATAAAGAGGGAGCAAAAGAAAGGGCCTTAACGGAGGATGTCTGCAAACTACAATCAAAGATGAAATGCCCAGAGATGAGTTTTGACTCCAGATTCCTTTTTCTCCAGTACCATTTTGAATGCCGTGGGTGGCACTGCCCTGCTGAACCACTGACCTCGTTGGGCAGATGTGAGAGGAAAGGCCTGTTTCAAGTTGGCCTGCGGGGTTGCATTGAGGAAAGCAAACCAGGGTTATCTCTAAGGGAGTCACGGGCCAGGTGATGCAGGATGACCTGCCGAAAAGTGAACTTGGCTTGGAGGCACAAGCAAAGAGAGGAGTGTATCTGCCACGGGGGGAGCCTGCCGGGCGCAGCCCAAAACCGTCAAGATGGTGACTGCGGTGGTATAAGCGCCACCTGCTTCTTATGCGCAGAGCGCACTCTTTTGACCGTCCCCTGCAGACACAGTATTGGAGAGGCGCTGCTGAGGCTAACAAACATGATTTAACTGACTGCGCCTTGCAAGCAATTAGTGGGGCGGGGGGGGGGATCCTCTCCCACCACCCTTTTATCTTTATTAAGTTTCTTCACTTTTTATGATGCTACTGCTTCGTGGGTTGGAATTATTCTGAGTTCTGGGAGTTGGGAAGTAAATTTTTATTGTTTATTAACTTTCTCCCTTTCCTTATTAGGGAAGTTTTATTTTTGCTTTTGTTTTTCCTCTTGCAGTGGATGTTTTATTGTACATTATCTTGCTGTAAGCCACCCAGGATCAGAAGGGTTTGGCAGCAAATGGTGATGAGGGTGATGCTTCCTGTCACCTGTCTAAAATCCTGTAGGTGGGAATGTTGGTTGCAGGGATGATGCGGTACAAAATAGGCAGGGTTTATCATATGGTCCTGGCTGCCATTTTGACTTTTTTGACTCTGCCACAGATACTTCCGCTTGGATGAGATTCCTTCCAATGCTCTGGAGGAGAGGGAACCCAAGAAAAGTTGCCAATCCTGCCTCTAAAGGGGGTGAAGGACTGGATTTAATCAATATTTGTTCCTTCAGCTGCAAGGGAGGTCAACCAGATGGGGTGACTTTGACAGTGGGTTGAGAAGGTTTGACAATGGGTGAAAAGGCTTGTTATGGGGCACAAGGATTGTATGTGGGAGCTCCCTGGGCAGAAGGGTGGGACAGTAGATAAATAAGCATTGTCACCAATGTCTTCGGCAAAAGACCCTGGGTTGAAGGTTACCAGATATCTCAACAGGCAAAAGGAGGGCATGGGCACTTGGAAAGGAGGACAAATGGGGGGAGGGGGGACAAACTAACTATTTAACTTTCTTGGCATCTGCGACAAAAATTACAATGAACAGATGCAAAAAAAAATGTACTTAGGCCTATGTGCATATGAAATGCCTTTTTCTAGCATCAGAAAGACTGGTTTTCAGTGGCAGGAATGTGCTAGAGCCGTGTTCCTCAACCTTGGGAACTTTAAGAGGTGTGGACTTCAACTCCCAGAATTCCCCAGCTAGCCATGATATGCTGGCTGGGGAATTCTGGGAGTTGAAGTCCACACCTCTTAAAGTTCCCAAGGTTGAGGAACACTGTGCTAGAGTATTAGGAGGCAAAAGCCTTCCGCATGTAACTGATTAAGGTCTGGTCAATATCAGGCACCAGGAGGGTTCTCATCCACTACAGTAATGAAGGCCCCAGAGCAACCCTTGTTAACTTGCCCTTAGCACTTATTAGGGAAGAAAAGTTGCTCAGGAAGAGACACTCAAAAAGCCAGACAATATTGGATTTTAAGGCTATGCCTGCCGGACGGAGGACATGAGGACAGAAAGGAGGACATGTCCTCCTTTTGTCGGCCATCTGGTAACCCTACCTGTGTCCCCCGTTTGAGTGGAAGAGAATGCTTTGGTTCGATGCTGTGGGAACCGAGAGCTGGGCTTGAGGGCCCTGGGTCTGATCCAGACCCCACTTGAGCTGGCTGAGGGCCATCGTGGCCTTGCCCTTTTCGTTTGCCAGTCTGCAGGTGTCTCTGCTCTGAAGGGCGCCTGTCTTTGGATCCAGAGCTGGCGCCAGGGGCCTTCGGAAGAGGCCCACGTGAAGTGTGAGCCAAGAAACTGGGTGGATGTGTGTGCCAAATTTTTCCAAGAGAAGGAGATATTCTGCAACCATTTCTCAAGGGCAGGACCCTCACTCAGCCCCTTGCATTCTTTGCAAAGCTCCCTGGGAAGATTTCCCTTCCACTATGATTGAAAAAAGGATGAGAAGCCAGGGAGGTTGCTAAGCACTGCAGACAAGGTCCCACTGGGGAAAACAGGACATTCAGACACCATCCTCTTCATTAAATAAGGGCAAGAACACCCCCCTGCCAGGAGAAGTGATCTCCATTTCTCTTCCCCTTTGAAAGCAAATATCTACAGCAAATTAAAGGAAACCGCCTGCCTTAGCAACCACTTCCAATCCCAAAGCAAGTTTTCAGAATCTTCCTTAACCGGATTTATGAAAGGGAAAAGCAATTTGATTGCAGAAATCTTGGCAACTGGGTATGTTTACTTTAGCACCCAGTTTATCTCTAATTTTGTCAGGGCAAAGGTTTGTTGATCTTCCTGCTAATCACCCACTAATGCCCTGGAGAATTGTCTATTTGTTTCCCCGATAAAGGAAGAATATGCAAGTGGCGTGGCTTGTAATATTTTACAAACTGCCATCCTCTTCCCCAGGTTCTTTCTGCTAGGAGAAAAATTGCAGGAGAATTGATCTGTCTAGCACATCTGGTACTTCCTGCTAATGTTTTATTAGCAACAAACCATTAGCAGCCCACAAATCTCCTGGCAGGGATTAAACTCTCTTGACTTCGGTTTGCATAGCCTGCAGGACAACCTTCCCCATCCTGGTGTGCGCTAAATATGCTGGGAATCACAGCTTCCATCATTCCCAGGTAGCATTGCCCCATTGGCTGTGGATGGTAGGGGATGAAGTCCCAATGCAGGCAGAGAGCACCAAGTTGGGGAAGACATTTTTGCCCCCTTGCAATGAAGATTTACTGGGGAAAAAATAAGATCCTTATTTCTATCGGGTGGATGTCAGAGAAGGTCTGTGTAGGAGTGCAAATGGGGTCCGCAGCAAAGGGGAAATATATGCAGACCCTGTGTGGGGTTGGCTAGCCCCTTAGCGGCCTGGTGTGGCCTCTATTGGCCTCCTGGATCTTTTAATCTCTTTTCTATCTCTGTAAGTGTGGTTCTTTTTATAACTTTTAATCATGTATTTATGATTTTAATTTGATGTAAGCCACCCAGAGTCCCCCATTGTGGGGAGATGGGCGGGGACAAGTCCACCAAATAAATAAATAAAAATAAATGTCCCTCCCACCCCCTTGTTTAAAAATTTGGCACAGGGTTCTGTTGATGTTCCATTTCCTTAAGAGAGAATTGCCATCTCCTTTTCTGATAAGAGGTTGGTTCAGGTGGGAGCACCAAGCCCACTTTAGTTGATCTAGAGCAGTGTTTCTCAACCTTGGGAACTTGAAGAGGTCTGGACTTCAACTCCCAGAATTCCCCAGCCAGCATGCGCTGGCTGGGGAATTCTGGGAGTTGGAGTCCAGACCTCTTCAAGTTCCCAAGGTTGAGAAACACTGCTCTAGAGAAAACCCCTTTAAAGCCCCTCAAAGTCAGCTATATCTAAAGTAGGATTTACTTGATAAAAGAAGGTTGGATCCAGCAGAAAATATGCCTCGCCGTATCTATGGGGATTTCAGCCCTGGGCAAGTCAGCCTCCTAGATAATGCAGAGGTCTCTGGGCCATTGTGAAACCAAGCTGGTTTTCTGTTCTAAGGGGACAAAGTCAGAAGTTACTGAGACAGAAGCCTCCATTGTTGTCAGGAGTTTGGGCAGTCACGATGAGAGTGTTTCGGCTCCGACTAGTTGGCTGTGTGTCTGTTGTGGAGAAGCAAAAGAGCTTGGAGGTAGATCCAAGGAGATTAGTCCATGCGGAGAGGTCTCAACAGGGAGCCAGAATTTAAGGTCCTCTAGATGGCATTCCAGTTTGGGGCAAAAAGAGAACTGCTCAAGTCCTTTGGGAGCAGAATAAATAGACAATGTTGGTTGATCTTGTAGTGATCTTGTAGCGTTTCATATAGTTGTACACCACTGTGAATTGATTAGAAGTTGGCAGCATAGAGTTTGGTTAATCAACAAAGAAGTCAAGGGGTGGAATCAGACCATTGGTCCTGCTTCTAACTCCGAGCATCCATCATAAGGTGTAGCCCAGTGTTTCTCAACCTTGGCGACTTGAAGATGGGTGGACTTCAACTCCCAGAATTCCCTGGGAGTCCATGCTGGCTAGGAATTCTGGGAGTTGAAGTCCACCCATCTTCAAGCTGCCAAGGTTCAGAAACACTGGTCTAAACAGTGCCTGTGTGGCCATCAGTTGTCAATGGAATCTGTCTGGGGGGGCTGGCCCACAGCCTATGGAGGAGGGGAGTGGCCAATGGCTATGAACCCTCCCTCCCATTGGCTGCACCCCCCCAGTTGACTTTTCTGCAGGGTCACTGTCTTCCCGGAGTGGAGAAGTTCATCACCCCTGTTCTAGCATCCATCCAGCAGAATAAAATGGAGTTTCCTCGTAGATCTAAATAACTTCCCCATTCAATAATGATGATGAACTCTGCAGGCTGAAGATGACCTCTGTTTTCTAATGTCTGTTTTGCATGCAGTGGGAGTCAGCTGTTTGTTTCAGGCTCAGACTCCACGGCTTGATTTGCATGCTGGTCTAGGCGCTCAAAAAATTGAATGAAGGAAGGCAAGAATGAATGGCAGTCCAAAAATTGCAGAGCTTTCTCTGTTGTCCCCTTGTGATCTTGCCCAAGATTGTCATGCCTTCTGAGATTTCAGTGAAAGAACTGGGAGACTGGCAATGTTAAAAATTCTTGGATTAGATAGAGAGTGATAGATAGATAGATAGATAGATAGATAGATAGATAGATAGATAGATAGATAGATAGAGATTTGTGGGGGCCATTTCAGAGTCCAGCAGGCACCCTGGCCCCATGGATATCCTGATGCTGATTCCTGATGTGGATGGCATATCGTCTGAAGAGGTTTGATGGTTGTTTTGGTCTTCTCAGTCTGGCTGACAGCTCTGATTTCCTAATGGTCCCCCATCCAAAAAAGTAACCCTCTTTCACTTTTTGAAATTAGCCAGGAGGTTTTTCAAAAACATATTTTATTTATTTATTTATTTATTTGTTGCCGTGTTTTTCAAACTTGGCAAATTTAAGAAGTGTAGACTTCAACTCCCAGAATTCTGGGAGTTGAAGTCCACATGTGGTGGTTAGGGAATTCTGGGAGTTGAAGTCCACACCTCTCAAAGTTGCCAAGTTTGAAAAACACTGATCCATTGGCACCTGGCGCTTGTGCGCCTTCCAGCTTTGTCCCCTTGAACGATGCTGGTGCCACAGCAGGGTTTTGCTGCCGCTCCCGGGAGCGCACAACCCTTCTTTGTGCTCAAATCCTCTACACCGAGCAGAGAGGTTTGCGGTCCGTTTTGATCTCAGCAGCTGAAAGAGGTTCGCCCCTCCCTCGGACCAGGCCTTTGACGTGTGTTGTGCCAGACGCACGGAGGAGAAGGGGGGGGTTGTGTTGCTTTGAGAGGCATCCAGAAGAGGCAGACACGCCGCGCTGTGATTCTTGTGCTACTGTCCACCTTCCTGCTTGGACGCGGGCCGGCTTTTGCAAGCAGAGGGAGAGGGGTGCAGCTGGGAGAAGGTAGCTGAGTCCGCCTGGAGCAGCCAGCAAGGCCCTCTTTGGTGTCGGGAATAATGTGAAGAGATGCTTAACAGAGGTCGAGCCACTCACTCCCCGGGCTGTGCAGATAGCGAGGCCATAGTGGTGCTGGTGCTGGTGGTGGAGGCAAAAACAGCGGTCGCGGCACTCATTTCATATCCCTTTTCCCAAAGCGTCTGCTTCTGCCCGGCATATTTGCCAGAATCCGGGGCTGCCTCTCCAAAATGTTGCTGTTTCATTTTGACAGCATTTTGCATCCAGAAGAGGACAGGAAAAGCCTCCCTTATGTGCCCGGCACTTTGTGGACCCACTTCCAGCGGAACCCCTGAAATTGCTTTGGCAGCACTTAACGGACCCTTGTGCATTTGTGGTGGCCGCTCTCGTCTTCCCCCGCTGGGGAAACCGAGGCGGTTGCTGGCTAGGTGAGATTTGGGTAGGGAGGTTCATCTTTGCTTTCCTGCCAAGGTCTGACCAGGCAGGATGAGGACCTACCGAGGCAACACGCCTGTCTCTCTTCTGCCTCTCTGCAACAGGGAGGGATCGGAGGCTCTGAGAGTGGCAGAAGCCCTTTCTGCTTGGAGCCGGGCTCCCGAGGGGCCCAGATGCCACCCACCCAGAGAGGAGTTCTATATCTGTTGCCCAACAGCCTGCCATCCTGGCGCTGAAGCCCCAGCCGAGTAGGGGAGGGTGTCCTACAGTGTCTGCAAAGCCCTGGTTTCCTAAAATTGCTTTCTAAATGCCCTCTGCGTGCTCTGGAGCTCTTTGCCCAGATTCCTTTTTGTTTATAGCTGGGGAAAAATACACACAGACACAGACACGCGCTCTTATACCCTGCATGCTTCGAAGCGTAAGTAAGTGCAGTGCAAACAATGCCGGTCTTTCGTACGATCCTCTTTTTAATCCAAAGGTGGCCCCCGCTGTTGGAAGGGGTGAATTTCCTGAGCATCCTGCGGCTATATTAGATTCATCGCTTATCTGAAAGACCGATATCACTGCTTCCCCTTCACAGCCCAAGTCAGAACTAATGAAAATGCAATAGAGTACTTTCCACCTGAAAAGGTGGAGTGGGGGGGAGGAAGGGAGGGCTGGCAAGAACGAGGAGCCAGCAGACGAAAGCAAAAGAGAGGCAGGAGCGTCTGCAGGAGAAGTCAAAAAAGTCAGGATGGGTGCTGTGGCTGTGGGACTGAATTTTTTTACATGTAAAAAAAGGGGCAGAGCCTTAATCGTGTGCCTGTGGATACCATCTTGACTTTTTTGACCTCCCTATGCACGCTTCTGAATGGAGCAAAGAAAAAAATATGCAATGATGGTGTAAGGGAGCCTGGCAAGAAGATCGCTTGAAGGTCCCCTGTCTCCTTCCAAGTGGGCTGGACTACATCTCCCAGACTTCCCAGCCAGCAGAGCATCGGGCCAGGCTAACCTGGCTTTGCTGCCTCCCTTCCACTGCAGATCCCCAACCCCAGTGACGAGATATTACTTCTTGAGTGACAGATGTCAAGATGGGCTCTCCTCCAGACCCCTCCAGTACCCTGCAGCCCCTCTCTGTTTTTCGGAGAGGATGGGAGCAGATTCACCCGACGGGCTGCTAATCAGCTCTCCGTTGTCTCCGTGCAGCAGCAGATGCCAGTCCACGGCTTGTCACATTGGCATTGGCACAAGGAGCTCTCCCGCCTGACAGCCCAGGATGTTCCTCCTCTAAGCCCCAGAAAGCATTTGCTCTGACCCTTTCACGCTGTGACACCTCCGTGCGCAGGAAGAGGCTTCCCATGCTAAGAGCTGCCCCCTGTCTCTGCCAAAGTTAGTGAGAGCCACCCCGCCAAGGGACCGTGGAAGAAAAGCCCGCTTGGCAGAGGGCAGGGAGTAAGGAGAAAGAGCCTGCCTGCCGTCGGGGTGATAGTTTGTACTGGCTCATGGGAGCTCAAGAGTTTGTGCAAAACCTGGTTGACACGCAGGCATCGGTGACTGGGCTGGACATCTTTGACCTGAAAAGCAGTGGGAGAAGACCATGTCTACCTCCCTGATTGGTTAGCAGCCAGTTTCCCCTCCCTGATTGGTTATCCCAATGCAATGGCAGAAAGGGGAAGATGAACAGTTCATTTGCCTTTGCATGACAGGGGAGCCCAGTGTTTCTCAACCTTGGCCACTTGAAGATGGGTGGACTTCAACTCCCAGAATTCCCTGAGAGTCCATGCTGGCTAGGAATTCTGGGAGTTGAAGTCCACCCATCTTCAAGTGGCCAAGGTTGAGAAACACCGGGCTAGGCTAAAAGGGAGTTGGTTCATTTGAATGTCAAAAGGTTCTGGAAGCCAAGTTGTTCTCTCAGGGTTGTGTTAAGCCATAATATGGTTTATTTGTTTACACATAGCATGTTACAGCCATGGTATTTTGCTAACCTGGGTTTAAGGTTTAGAGAGGGATGTCCACAGGCTACGGTCAACAAAGTCAGGATGGTGTTGCACCTCAAAAAGAGGCGGAGCTTCCACTGCCCCCTTGTAGCTGACATCTTGACTTTTTTGACCATACCCTGCAGATGCCCCTGAAGGTTTAGCCCAGGAAGCAGGCAGTTGTGGGGAGGCAAACTGCCCCATCTTTAAACCCTCCCCAATTCCCCCAATCCCCCCAATTTGACCACAGAATTGTTGAATTTCAGCAGCACAACTCTGGGCCCTTTGGGGAACGGTGATGAGGTTTCAAAGGTAGGAGCGGGAGCAATTTGCACCCTAAGGGGCTGTCATTCCTGCTTTGTCCTTTACTCCCACTAAAAGACCAGAAAAATGGGCTGAAAAAGCACTCCCCCCCCCCCCATGCAGGGACCTCACTGTGTCACTGGGCCGATGCGGTTGTGTGAAGTGATCCACTCGCTTCAGAGAATCACATTTGCCAACGCAATTCCAGGCGTTTCCCTGGGATGGCATGACATCTTGATGGAGTGTTGTAGTTGCCTTTAAGAGGTTGTGGCTGGCACTTTCTTGCCTGTGTGCCTGTGTGCGTTGAAATAAAAACTTACATTTGGGGGCCTTCTGCGTAGAGATGTATTGGGCGAAAAACGAGAACTTAATAGATTGAGGTGGGAGGCAGGGGGTGAATAGCAGGAACAGGGAGGCATTTGCAGGCTTGAGAATGCTCCGTACGTTCTTTCAATTTAATGGTTCATGGGTCAAGAAAATGACATTGAATCAGAAAAGCAGTGGGGAGGCTGCCTGGGTAGAGAAGAGGCTGGTTTTATTTGCTATGGGATTCCCTCCCCCACCCTCAGGTGACCCAAATGATGACAGAAGGTCTTTGAGGATCGCCCGTGAGGTCCTCACGACAGCAGAAGCTAAGGTGGTTCTAGGAAATCCAGTGACAGCGCTGCTGGAGAGAGGAACCACCAGGAGAACAGCTCAGCCAAGTCCACCATGGCTGGACGGCTAGCAAGGGCAGAGAGCAGCTCTCAGGTAGACTCTGGGGAGGTTTTAGCAGCTCTGACCTGGAGCTCCAAAGGTGTCCTGTTCAGGAAGGCATCTTGCCCTCTCCTTTCAGGAAAAGCTAAGGATGGGGAGGCCTTGGGCTCCCAAGGAGGCACTCCACCTCCTCAGACAGTTCCTTGACTCTCTCTCTGGGGGGAGCAAAGGTGGTATCTGGAGCAAAGGTGGAGGTTTGTGTCCCAAAATAATGCAGCCCCCAGGGGGGAAGATGAGTGCTGGACCCAACCCCAAGGCTCTTCAGCATCCTGGTCAAGTAACAGAATACCTCAAGGAACCCCCCCAGCAAGGCAGGAGGACAGCTGCCTGTTTTCCACTGTTGTTCCCCAAAAATTGTACTCAGAGACCTGGCCCACTGCCTCTGCTGTGGGAGGTTCTGACTGGTGGGGGGGGGGGTTGTCCTCATCTCTTGATGGCCACCTTCTCCAGGAACAAGTCTGATGAAGCTCTTCTAACGCCATCTGAGTTGGATTTCTTTCTCCTGTGAGTTTCCTAAGAGAATCTGGAGTTTCAGACCAGGCCTCCTGAGACACCATGCCAGAAAATCTGCTGCTGCTGCTGCTGCTGCTGCTGCTGCTGCTGCTGATTCATCTCTCTGTTCTTTCCATTGTCATTTTTGCGGAGAAGATGTTTTGAATTTTACACATACCTACAGAGACCCCCTTCCCATCCTCACTGAGATTGCATTGAGCTGTTCTGCATGCTGAGAAGTCCAGAAACAATATCTAACCTGTTGCCCAAATCAGAACTTTGGCTTTTCAAAGTTAGCTTTTCCCAATCTGGCATCCACTGGATGTGTTGGGACTGTAATTCCCAGAATTCCCCATTAACATGATTGGGAACTGAGGGAGCTACAGTCCCAACACATCTCTGTCCAGTGTCCTCTGCCCTGACTGCATCAATCTCTCTCCCCCATTGATCTCTCTCCTCTCTCCTGCTCCTGGATTCTTTAGTTTAGAGCAGTGTTTTTCAAACTTGGCAACTTTAACTTTAAGATGCTGGCAGGGGAATTCTGGGAGTTGAAGTCCACCCATCTTAAAGTTGCCACGTTTGAAGAACCCTTTGGTTTAGAGGGTGTCCCCATCGGTGCCTGAATCATCCTATGATCTACCAATGAGTTGGAGACCTTCATGAGCCCTCGCAGTGACGCTCCAGATGTCTTCTGAGTTTGTGGCTCCTGCAGCCTCTGCCAATACGATCTCAGGAACTGTAGGACATGCACACCATTCCTTCCCCATTGCTCATTGCAACCTCCTGGGATCTGCAGCCAGAGATTTAGATGGCTGGGACAAGCATGCAGCAGCTGCCACGGGCCTGCCCCAGCCGTTGGCAGGGGAGCTATTTCAGGTTAACTTAGAAGGCAACTAAGGGAACTTAAGAGGGGCTGTGCATCTCCCTGATTTCTTGACGGAAAGTGGAGACATGCCAGAAAGGCCGTGTATCTGCTGGGCCAGAAGGAGCCTTCCGCATCTGTTTCCCTTGAGCGCCCAGTGGACAGAAAGTTGGGATATACATTAAAAAACACTGTATCAGACTACTGCTCCTTCCTGTTCTGGTCTGCAGTGGCTAGCAAGGGGTATCCACATTTTTCAGCCCTCTGGGGAGAGGCAGGAATTAATCCGGGACCATCTGCCGGCGGAGCAGGCGCTGCAGCCCTGGCTCACCCCCTCCCCAGCTGATTCCTGGCTGGAGCGTGTCCTCTTCTGCTGCCTCCCCGACCCCCGTCAGAAGCACCCAGGAATACTGTTCATCCCGCAAATAGTTCCCAGCACTAATTTTGTCAGTGTTGCTAAGCAACCGCCATCACATCATGGCAACAGAAACTCAACCGGACCATCATCGCACATCATGCTGTAGTCATGAAAAGAAAGTGAGCCGGCGCCAGCTTGGAATGGAGGGAGGATCGCAACCATTTAAGGGGAGGGAAATGAGCTGAAATTGGCCGCTTGGTAAAGGACGGCCCTTGGCATGGCGCCTTGGTAAAGTTTTCCTTGAGAAGATTCAGTGGCCTGAATGGCTACCCTTGGGAGAACCAAGAATGACTTCTGTGGGTGGCAATCAGTTGCGTAGATGCGAGTTTGGGTTTACGGCATGTTCATCGCCCCTTCCTTTCTCTTTCACAAAGCCGTCGGCCCTCGTGGTCTTTGCGTGTCCCTTCCGTGGCTGCGCTTCTACAATTCTCAATTTCTCAGTCATGAAATAGGAGGCTTAATACGACTTGTCAAAGGGCTGTGGTGAACTGAGATGAGGTTTGCCAATCAAGGTAGGGGGAGTTTTGGTGTTTTGTTTGTGTGCTGAACATGCTGTCAAAAAATAAATGATTAATGAAAATAGCAAGAGTAGTTATAGAAATTTCTATTTCCTTCTCAGCGGGGAGGAAAGTCAAGATGCTGCCAACTTATCTTTCCAGGCCACTGGCATAATTTTGGGAAGGCTTTTTTTAAAAGAGAAAAGAGCTTAGAAAAATTCCATACCTTTTGTGCAATTACATGATAGAAACAAAACACCAGGATTGCCTTCATGCACCTTCACTTTCTTCAGCCAATTAATAGCCAACTTCTCCACCAACAACTGACCCTACAGTAAACACATAATGAGCCCCCAGATTGACTACACTCTTAAAGAAGAAATCATTTATACCATGTCATATTTAGAAGAGTTCCCCCAGAGGGTCTTGGCCTGTGGATTTCCTGGGTCTTCAGGTACCTGGAAATGGGCACCTTTCACAGAGGAACATGCTCCATGGCCACAGACTTCAAACCCAACTCCTTCTACACCACTGCCATTGCCCCAAAGTTGCATAACCAGAAGAAAGGGAAGGCGTTGCAGAGGGAGCTATTTAAGGAGAAGTTGCCAAGTTCACCCATGCTTGGAGTCCCTAAATCGTGTGGCAGACAGGGCACTATTATTTCAGTGACTTCTGCTGGAAAAGGCTTTGCAAAGGGGATGGTCCACTGAATATTCATAACATAATAAAAGTCGTTCAGCTTGCTGTATTAGCTTCGTTCTCGCTGCTTCCCCACAGCATGTCACCCATCTCTTCAATGTTAGAGTGATACGGCTCACGGGAGATAAGCTTTTCCTAAATCTTGTCACCCCCAGCCACCAGGACCACTAGCTGTGATGGTAGAAGATGTAGTCCAGCAGAACTGGAAGACTCCTTCTGGGGAAGGTCAGGGCAGAGTTACAATTGTGAGCAATCCAAGGTCCTTCTGCGCTCTTCAGCTTAATTCATTGGTGCCTCCCTTGTGGACCTGTTCTGTGGGTCTTGATCAACCTAATTTCATTTGAAGTGCATTAACAGGGACCCTTGATGCGTGAAGATGCTGTGGCTCCTGGCAGAGAGCATGGCTCTAGTTTAGAGTCACAGGGAACCTTGAGGAGACGCTTGACTACTTGGCATCGTGGTCTCCTCCCTACTATGAAATAATATTTCCCACAGCAGCCTCCAGTTTCAGTGGCTGGGCAGTAGATTGTCAAAAGATGCTGGCTGACAGCAGAGAAACTGCACGTTGAGCATGGCATTGAGTGGCCTCTGGGGCTGCTGCGACCTGTTCGGTGACCTGAGCGCACGGCTCGCTGCTGGGGCGAACGTAACCCTGCCTGGCACCCAACTGAAGGAAGGTGACTTGAGCATCTAAAATTGCCCATTAGCAGGCGGGAGGGACCCTAGAAGTGTTCCCCACATTGATATGAGCCGTGGCTCTTTGGAGTCAAGGGCCAGCTTAAATTAACAAGCAACATGTGCAGTTGGTTTCACAAGTTCAAGCCTGCATCACCAAACCAGCTTTTACTGTATGATTTCCACTGCATCCTACTGAAAGATCCCCTTCACTTTAAAAATCTACCAGTCAAGGCAGATGATCTTAGCTCTTTTCGGTACTTTTAGCATTTCCTAGTAGCCAACCATAGCGATAACTGAATAAGGACCAGCTTTATACCAGTTCAGTGGAGGACAGGTGATGCTCTGAAAACGCCCGGAGTCCGTGGTGGGAAAATGGTCTTTGAAGACACGTGTTCCAAGTTCAGATGGCCTGCTGCACCTCTGTCAGTGGCGTTTCAGTGGCCCTTGCTTCAGACAGGCAAGTTGCCAAGGCTTGTGAAGGAGTGACCTGTTCACGGCTCTTCTGGAAATGCTTAGCTGACCAAGCGCAAAGGTCAGCTGCTGCCCCGTCAAGCGTTGAAGGTTGTGAGTGAAGGAAGTGCTAAAGAGGAAGCAGGGGGGAAGTGAGATGACGAGGTATGGTTGTGAGGATCCACGTGTGGGGCAAGTCCCATTTGGTGTGTTGGGGAGGCAAGTCCTGGCATTGTCCCTCAGCTAGTGATCTGTCCTCGGGATCCCTCAGAAGGATCTCTCTACGACGTTTCATCTCCAGCTCAGTTCCAGGCGTTCATTTTCTCATTTTGCTTCTTCAAATCGCACTTCCAAATTTATCTTTCCCCAAATGTAGAACCTTGGTTTTAACTCACCTTTCTTCCACCTGCTGCCCTTCAAGGGCCTGGCCAGTCAGGGGATGATGGTAGTTGTACTACCACAAATCTAGAAGGTCAGAGAAGGCTGGATTAGCTTGTTACATCTAAGTGAAACCAACCCCAGTTATGTAGAATTGCATTTGCTAATATTCTTTTGTCATTGGGGACATACCTTTTAGCCCAAGAAAAATATTCCCTAGTTATATTCATATAGGTCAGTTAGGATCCTAGAAGATCCATTTGCAGAATGTGTTTGAATTTGGGGTGTGTGTGTGTGTGTGTGTGTTTGGGTCTTTTGTGTGTTATGTAAAGCCAGCCTGTTTACGATTGAATGCGTTACATGAACCCAGGAAACAGGTTAATCCAGTCACCTAAATCAGGGCATGGTGCAACCGCAATTTCTGAGCAGGATTACAACTGACCAAGTGGATTTACTACTATTACGCGGGCAGGTCGCTGTGATTTAGGCAACTGTATTCTGATAAGTGCTTTGATAAGCTGTTAGATTGACTTTACCGTTACTTTTCACACTTGCAGCATCCTTCCTGATATTACCAACTTGTACCATCAGCATCGGTGTTTACGTTGTGATCTCCTGTTTCCTAAATCCAGGTGCTGCTGGGCTATTGATTGGGTCAGTGTTTCTCCACCTTGGCCGCTTGACGATGGGTGGACTTCAACTCCCAGAATTCCCCAGCCAGCCATGCTGGCTGGGGAATTCTGGGAGTTGAAGTCCACCCATCGTCAAGCGGCCAAGGTGGAGAAACACTGACCTCGGTCATTAGCTGTCCCCACTCCAGAACCACAGCCCTAGGAGTTAGGTTATGCATTTACACGATTGCTATTAAGCCTCACAAAAAGCCACACTACACAAAGGCGCTAAATAACACAACTCTATCTGCCTAATATGATTCAGATGCTCGGCACCACTACCGAAACCACAATGACGTGTGCCATGCGCTCAATGCTGCCATATTGCACGTGACATCACTCCCCGCTTGCCTTTGCAGGCGAATTTCTCCATCTCCCTTCTTCCATCTCTTTTATATGGCCGTCGTCAACCTTTAAATTATAGCAGTGTCTTGGACAGGCAATCGGGGTGGGATGCCAAAGCTGTATTTATTTATTTACTTATTTACTTATTTGGGCTTCTGAAACTTTGTGAAACGAAACCATCCATTGCCTTCTTCCTGCAACGGGGCTGAGTTTCTTTGGTTCTTTTCTCTTGTGGCTTGCTGAGTGGGAAACTGTGGGCATCTGATGGACTCCTTGCAAGTTTTATTGGGTTTGTGGTCTGCTGACTCCCGGAAGGAGAAAGGGTCT
This sequence comes from Python bivittatus, assembly GCF_059951505.1. NCBI lineage: Eukaryota > Metazoa > Chordata > Lepidosauria > Squamata > Pythonidae > Python > Python bivittatus. The sequence continues at coordinate 2,128,133 of NW_028277056.1, forward strand.
TGCTGGAAGAGCCGTTTGGAACTGATTTGCTAACCCTGTTTGAAAGCCTGGCTTGACTTAAGCCCAGTTTAACCTTGTTAGCTAAACACACATCCTGAATCGATGCATTCACACAAGCTGCGCTTGGCTAGTTTTAACCCTTGGCCGTTGTTGTAATGATTGGTTACTTGTGTGCAAACCCAGCCTTGTGGCTCAGCGTACGGCGCGATCCCTGAGAATAATTCAGGAAACCCGTTAAGTATCTTGTACAAACCCAGCCCTGGTTTTTCCACATGTTTCTTGAATGTGCGCAGATCTGATAAACAGAACAGTTTAATTTACAAACCAGGACCGCCTTTTATACCGCGATGGCAAGCTTTGTAAAGTTTCTTTGGACTTAACTTACTTTTATAATTAATTGGAGAAATAGCCCATAATACTTGGTATTTGTCCTGCCATTGTGTGTTTGAAATGCCCACTCCACTGTGCCTTTCAGCTTCACATTCAGCTGTCTTTATCAGCATCGTGCAGCCTTTTGGAACCGAATCCAAATTGTTTCACGCCCCTAATTTTATACCCTTTTTTCTCTTTCTTCTAACCAACTCCTCAAGGAGGGCTCGCTTGGCACCGCTGCCAGCCCACAGGATGTCTCCAACACTGTCGCACAATGCTTTGCCCTCCCCGAAGCAGGGCCCGGCCGTTTCAATAAGAGGCCGGCTTCCCAAAGTGGCTCCTTCTGTGAGTTTGCGCCAGGCAGGGAAACGCTCCAGGACGCAGAGAAGCTGAGCCAAGGGGCTGTGTGAACACAGCCGGGGCATCTGAGGAGGTGCGACAAGGCTGTCCGTCCCCTTTTTGCAGTAGAGAGTTAACGTGTGATGGGGCGAGGGTTCTGGTGTTATTGCTGTCCTCCTGCAGTGGGAATCAGGTGAAAAAGCCCCGGGAGGACGCCTGGGCAGGGCAAATCGTGCGGAATGCAACCCTCCATCAGTGCACAGTTCAAACGTCAGTGATCTCATCACGGGTTGTCTCGGGGCACTGCCAGCCGCAGCTGAAGTCTGCCCAGAGTCATGCCATTGTTCCTCGGCCCCTTAGCCCTGGAGCATTTCTGGCCATTCTTCTGGTGGGGCAGGGGATGGGGGGGGAAGGGGGGAGGAAGAAGGGAGAGCACGGTCAGGGTGCCTGGATGGTTCAGGGCCAGGGACTGCCAGGGCGTCGCCAGCACTCCTGAGCAAAATGGCGTGCAGCAGGCGGGTCTTTTTATTCTGTTGAACCCAGCAGAATATTGGGCAGAAATTATGCCAAGGAGATCAGGACTCGGTGTGTCCATCTGTCTGTCCATCAAAAATGGAGCAGGACAAGACCATATTTGGGATGAGGGGAGAAACCAGCAAAAGAAAGATGGAGTTCAAAAGTGGGCCATGGACAAAAAAAATAATGAAATAAATAAATAAAAATCCAGAAAAATTCCTTGGATGCCTCATCTGCAAGATATTGCCAACTGCTTCATTATAAGCCCCTTCCCTTCCCTTCCCTTCCCTTCCCTTCCCTTCCCTTCCCTTCCCTTCCCTTCCCTTCCCTTCCCTTCCCTTCCCTCCTTCCTTCCTCCCTCCTTCCCTCCCTCCCATCTTCCCCCCCCTCTTCCCACCATGTGCTTCCATGCACCCAAAGCCACGCTCTGCATGCTTCCTCTGCCTTGTTGGACTTTGGGCTGGGCATGCAGAGGGACAGGCATCCAGTAATAATTGGCCAGGATGTGGCCAATTTACAGAGGGGTTTACAGATCTACCAGCTGGTTTTGCATTACAAGGAAGGAAGGAAGGAAGGAGGGAGGGAGGGAGATTAGTTCCGGACAGACAGACTGAAGAAAGAAAGCTGGGCTGGACACTCTATGGGATTTTTCAGCCAAGCAAAACGTTCAGGTAGATGGAATATGGAGCATGAGAAGTTGGAAGGTGGGGGCAAATCTTGAGTTCCTCTCACAGAGCTTCACAATGTGGGTTTCTCAGTAAAGGTTGGAGGGCCAGTGGCCCCAGATGTTCCAGCCCTATTATTAGCCATCAATTAGTGGAGAACAATCTGGAGTCAATTGTTGCATTCATACAGCCTGCCTAACCAGGTCAGTTAAAGACTGAGCAGATACATTTAACAACTCACTGAGCTTAACCTTAGCGTGTGTGTGTGCGTGCGGGTAGTTAATCAGTTGGGCAAACCTGTCCTATTTGGTTTGTCAATATATATTGTGCAAATCCAGAAAATGGATCGATTCTATAACCGGGTTACACTAATTGATGCATTATTTTATTTTATGATTTTATGTTCTGAAAGCAGCATAATTTTATTTTCACACTGCACCTGCCCGGGATGGAAGACATGGGGCCATAGATTTGTACAGGTGTGAATTAGCATGGTGCTTGGGCTATCGAATCCGGACTGCAAATATCAGGTGGCCACGTCAGAGAGAGAGAGAAAAGTCCCTGGTGGGCTTAGCCCTGCCCAAAAGAGGCTCTGCAGCGTGACGGACAGAGAGCAGTGAGCAGAATCAGCTCTTGGCCATCATTCTCCAGTGAAAAATTTCAGCAGAACAACAACTCTGGGGCATCTGAAAAGGAACATTCGCTTGGCAAAGTTGCAATTCCCTAAGTAGGTATGTTGCGTACTCTCTGCTTTCTGTAGAAAGTTGTGAACCACAAAGGATGTGGGTTGTTTTTCAGAGCCCGCAACAGCCTGGAATAATACATCATTCATGCCATATTAGTGTGTAATAAACGTAGAGTAATCTGCATTTCCCTATCGCTGCTTCAATTAATTTGACGAGGAGCAAATGGTACATTTTCCCTGTGGAAACAGCCAAGAATTGTTTGTGTGTCCCTTGTTTTGTTAGACCTCTAATAAACGGAGGACCCCATCTTGTCCCCGAGAAGATTGCTGTTGCGTCTTCTTATTGGCATCAGGTATCGCCCGCTGCTATCTGTGCCGGGCTGAGAAGCCAAATCAGATAGAGCGTTATGAACGGAAGCGCGCTCTCTTTCATAATGGCCCAGCCTGGCCTACCTGCACAATCGCTGGCATTCGCGCTGCTGTCGCGAAGCTGGCAGGTGGGGCGGGAGCCCACCCCGTGCCCAGCTCCCTGTCCAGAGGACGTGCACAAAGTCTCCTGCCCTTTCTTCCTCTCGTAAATGTTTGTGATGGTCTCTCAGGACATGCCAAGGCACGGGGACACACACTTGTTAGCGTATATGCCACAGCGTCTGCCGGGTGGGGTCCAAAAAGCTAAGATGTCGGCTGCAACAGTGCAATTGAAGCTGCGTCCATTTCTGATGCCCATAAAAAGCAGGCAGACAGCGCCGTCTCAGCCGCCGTTTGGGCCTTTACGGACCTCGCCCTGCAGAAGGCAGATGACGCCCAGCCTAGATTGGGGACTCATGTGCCGGTGGGCTTGGGGAACCGTGGGCCCGACAGCCGCCGGTGGGGATCCCAGTGACGGTGGGCATTTCTGGCTCGTTAGCATGGATGGTGAACTGCTTCCTGAAGTTGGTCCAGTGGCCGACTTTTCAGCTCCTTGCACGTAGCTACTTCTCATCGACGTGGCTGTTTTCTTCCCTTGTAATTGAGCATTTGTTCTTTTGATAAGAGGGAGAGCGGGCGGCAGGGGAGTGCCGGAGAGGGAGGCTGCACACAGATAGTGGTTTATTGTAATTAGCGCTACGCCAAGCTTTTCACTCACCTTTAATTTGTTCCATTCTGCAAGGTGGAAGAGAGAATTCAAGGAAGGGAGCAAACAGAAGGGGTGGGTGCGTGGGGGCGGATGGGAAGTGAATTCCTTTTGGAATTGCTGGAGGTGGGGAAGACAGTTTCTCTTCCTCTTTTTTATTAAAAAAAAAAAATTAAAACTTCGCTCATGCCCGCTTTTGCCATGGCACTGGCACTCTCCTGGCTTGCAATTTTTTCGATGACTGCCTCACTATGCAGTGGCAGTCACCCCGCGGGGTTGGGCAGGGGATCATGTAAGGGGTCATTCTGGAGAAAAGGAGGAGAACATCAGAGTCTGGAGCCTTTTTTACAGCCAAAGAAAGGGGAGTAGAAGATTGGGGGGCTGCGATTCTCCCCCACCAAATGCGCTAGAAATCCCCAAAGATTAATTGGATGTCTTCTTATGGAAAATAAAGGTGCCGATGGGTGTCTGGAGAGTGTGGTCAAAAAAGTCAACATGGTGGCCATGATGGTCCAGATGGAGCTTCAATTGGACCAACATGGCCGCCCTTTTGACTTTTTTGACCACACTCTGGAGACCCCCGGGTGCTGGCATGCTTAGGGTCCTGTCATTAAGCCACTGACAGAAATGTGCTGAATTCCACTCCTTTGCAAATAAGGGCCCAGCTGGCATTGAAAGCAGGAGGGCCCCTGGAATTCCAGCCTGCCCCTCAGCACCACCCACAGGTGGGGACGGCAACCCTTTTGCTGGGCATTCTGGGATCAGCAGCCCTCACCTATCCACTGATGCTCGTGCAGAAGAAGAAAGGGTGGATCGCGTGGCAACTGCCTTGCCCAAGGGCCTCTCTGCGTTGCAACCGGTGGAGGGCCCTTCTCCGTTCCTATTTTGCACCGGCTCTCTGTCCTGCCTTCTTTCTCTCGGCTCCAGAGGCAAATCCAAGGCTCTAGCCAGTGGTTTACGCTGCCTCATCTTCTTCCTCCCCACAGTGTAGAAGGTGGGTGGGAGTTGTGTCATTATTATTAATGAACCGCATGGCTCCAGTTTGACAGTCTCTTCCAAGCGGCTGTCAGCTCCGAGAGCCTTCGCTGCATCAGGGTTGTTCCACACCGCCAGTTGTGACCTTTCCTGGCTGATGGGTCGACAGAAAGGGAAGATCTCTGGTGGAAGCCTGACATCTTTTTAAGCTTTGTATTTATGGCCCTCCCTAGTGGGAGGGAGGGGTTGAAGGAGCCTCCGTAGCAGGCATGGAGAAGAATTGGGGGAAGGAATGGAAATGGTCCACTTGTGGTTGCTCGCTCACTGTAAGAACAGACTGCTGGACTAGATGGGCCAGGCGTCTGATACAGCAGGGCACAACTTCTGTGTTGTTGTTCCTCTTCCTCCCCCTCTGAAGGCCATCTGCTGGGAGGCTTGTGGGCTTCCTTGGGCAGTTGCTGGGCCACTGGGAGAAGACACTGCTGGACAAGATGGGCCAGGGGTCCCATCCAGCAAGGCACAGCTTATGTTCTAATGTTTACTGCCCAGTCTCGAGGCCCCAACTGGAAGAGTCCAGTCCAACTTCTCCAACTTGACATCCTCCAGATGTGTTGGTGGTATTATCCCAAAATTCCAGAGGTCATGCTAACTGGGGGTTTCTGGGAGTTGTAGTAGTAGTAGTTATAGGTTGTGGAAGAATGGCCTTGTCCAACCCACCAAAGCCAGGGGCACAGAGAGTTGTAGCTGAGGACATAGTCTTTAGTCCAGAAGATTAGCCCTAGAATGCAGGTGAGGACAGACCAGGATCCAAAAATCTAGGACTAGGCTAGGACAAATCAGGAATGCAAAGGAAGGTTACAAACAATGCTATTTCCAGCTTGGGGCTTCCTGCAATCTTCAGAAGTCAAGAGCTGTAGACCCAAGCTGGTGAAATGTGTCATCTCCATGCAAGTCCCAACCTCCCCAAATGTAATATCTGACATTAAGGGAGGACAAATGTAGGGCCTGCACACAGTATGGGGGTTCATGGCTTGGAAGTACATACTGCTTTGGAGAAGGAATTGGGTGTGCTCATTGATCACAAGCTGAACACGAGCCAGCAGAATAAAGTGACTATTAGAAGGGCTAATGCAGTTTTGGACTGCATAAAAAAACCCCATCATACCAAAACTTCTTGAAGTCTTTCTTCTCCTCCAGTCTGTACTGGTGAGACCACAACTGGAGTGTTGTGCATGATTTTGGGCACCCTGTTTCCAGAAGGATATTGACAAACTAGAAAAGTTTCAGAGGTCAATAAAGAAGGCGCAGGAACTGGAGGACGTGTCATGCAAGGACAAGCTGAAGGAACTAGGTATGCTGAGTCTGGAGGAAAGAAGACACAATGACCGTGTTCAGGTACATAAAGAGAAGCTACAGAAAAGATGGTCAAGAACAGCTTTCCATTGCCACAGAGATATAGCAGACGTAACTTGCAGCTCTGGGGAATTCTGAGAGTTGAAGTCCACTCTTCTTAAAGTTGCCAAGGTTGAGAAACACTGATAGAGTTTGCCATTCTTCATCTCTGAATGTTCTAAAGTTTTCCTTATATTTCAATGAGATCCAGGTAGCTGCCCCTATTCCTGGACCTAGTGTTGGTGGTGATGGAAAAGAAAAATTGACCACCTTCCCTGAATTTGTGTTTGCCTTAGGTGTGAGTCTCCACAAGCACATTTTTTTCTGCATCATCAGCAAAAGATGCCTGGAAATGTTTCATTTGCCCCCATGCACAGAAGTGGGAGCAGAAGTTATCCCCTCAGACATAGGAAAGGAGAGCAGAATTAAACAGCAGCTTCCTTCTCAGCCTTCATGTTCCTGTTTCAGATGTAATTGGTCTCCCTTGGTCCATAAATCTACCTGGAACACAACTCTGTTCACTACCTGCTCTGTTCCCTGGCACCTTCTATCTTTATGCTAAGATCTACGGTCCTCCTCAGATAGAATTGTCCACTTCATTATTCATCAGCTGGGAGTTGTTGTGCATTGGTCCTGTGTCTATAGCTGTGTGCGCACACCTGGGCTGGCTTAATGTGGAACAGCTACCCGTGACTACCTCCAATCTTGCCAGCCTAATGACATCTTTCAAGTAGCAAGTGTGGGGAGAGAAATCTTGGAAACGATTTGTAGTTCAAATTTAATCAGGCAGAATGAAACGGAGAAGAAGAA